>NW_026594377.1:1622911-1746905 GCF_907164565.1 Psammomys obesus | reverse complement strand
TAATGAAGCTTTTCTATTGGCTTGAACCTGTGTCTGAATGGTCTTTGCTGGTGAGCTCCCTCACAGCACCTGGGACATAATGAAGCTTTTCTATTGGCTTGAACCTGTGCCTGAATGGTCTCTGCTGAGTCCCCTCACAGCACCTGGACATAATAGGCATACAGGACTATGTCTCAAGACCTTAGTTATCAGAAAAAACATAAGGACATGGATTCTGCTCTGCAGAGCCCCTCTATTTGTGGGGAGAATTTTCAAACACTAAGTTCCCCAAGTTAATTTCCCCTTGAAGTGAATCATCTACCCTGACCACTTTAGAACTGTTACTTCTTGCTTGCCACAAGAATAAACTGGTTTACAGGTTGCTCAAGAATTAATGCAAAACATCCAGCACTGTTCTTCCCATTTACATCTTCTCCAAATTCTTTTTTGTTTATTTATTTTGTGTTTTGCTGTGCTCAGGATAAAATCTAGGGTCTTCCACCTGCTAAGCAAGGGATCTACCACTGAGTCTGGCCTGCTCCATCGAGCTTGGTGTAATGCTAGTGGCTTGCTCGTGGCTCAGAGCAAGAATGTGTCTTCCATTGGAGTTTCTCCAATGACCACACTATGTTCAGTTCATTACCAGTTAGGCACTTGCTTGAACAAGGCATCAATTGGGTGCTTTTGATTCTCTGAGTGTATTATACAGAATAAGAACTTTCATGGCTCTGAGATTCAGACTTAAGGACAGTACAGGGCATGACCATGACAGAAAGGCTGAGATGAACGTATGTCCCTGGAGCTTTGCCTGAAAACCCCAGTGCTGTAAGACCAGCAAATCCCTGGTTCGTTTCTGCTATCACAGAAAGGGCTTTCAGCAGATCTAGGTGAGAGCCTGGGGCTTGTTGTCACACTTCAGATCAGAAGCACCCACTCGTCTCAGCCGTAATTTCATCTTCCAAAATTCCCCACTCCTGATTTATATCTGGGGTATTTGTAGAATGATCTGAATCTAGATTTATTCTGTAGATATATACAGAAAAGACAGGCAAGACACGTATGAATTTATGGATCCCAAAGTATACAGTCTAAAGTCTAAGGAGCTTAAATTGCAGGAAATCACCTTACTTTCCCAAACTTCTGTTTCATCACCTGTAAATTGAGAAGAAACATCTAGTATCGCACCATTCTAAAATCTAACAATTATAAACTAGTTCTACAAAAAGGGCAACCACACAAGGAAACTCATTATTTTACATGTGAGTAGTATTTTCCAGCAAATAAAGAAAGATTCACATTATATGGGGAAAATGAAGTCACTGGCATGAGATCTTCTTGCCTTTCCTTCCTTATTCTTCTTCCTCAATAAATATTTGTAATAGAATACAATTTCACATTCTTGCCAGAGTTGCTGGGTGCTCTAAGCCTAATTTTAAACCCTTAAGAAAACCAGGCCAAATCAAAACGACCCTGAGATTTCACCTTACACCCATCAGAATGGCCAAGATGAAAAACTCAAGTGACAACACATGCTGGAGAGGTTGTGGAGAAAGGGGAACCCTCCTCCACTGCTGGTGGGAATGTAAACTGGTACAACCACTCTGGAAATCTATCTGGCGCTTTCTAAGACAATTAGGAATAGTGCTTCCTCAAGACCCAGCTATACCACTGCTAGGTATTTACCCAAAGTTTGCTCAAGTACACAAAAGGGATACTTGCTCAACCGTGTTTATAGCAGCTTTATTTGTAATAGTCAGAACCTGGAAACAACCCAGATGTCCATCAATGGAGGAATGGGTACAGAAATTGTGGTATTTTTACACAATGGAATACTACTCAGCAATCAAAAAGGAGGAAATCATGAAATTTGCAGGCAAATGGTGGGATCTAGAAAAGATCATTCTGAGTGAAATATCCCAAAAGGAGAAAGACAAACACGGTATATACTCACTTATATAGACCTATAAGATATGATAAACATAATGAAATCTGTACACCTAAAAAAGATTATCAAGAGAGTGAACATGGGGTAAGATGATCAATCCTCGTTTAGAAAGACAGATGGGATGTGCATTGAACATATGACAGGAGTCTACTGAGCGCATTTGAAAGACTCTAACTAGCAGTGTTTTCAAAGCAGATACAAAGACTCATGACCAAACCTTCGGCAGAGTACAGGGAATCATATGAAAGAAGGGGAGTTAGTATGATGGGGAAAGGATAGGAGCTCCACAAGGACCAAATATATCTGGGCACAGGGTCTTCTCAGAGACTGTCATTCAACTAAGGACCATGTATGGATATAACCTAGAACCTCTGCTCAGATGTAGCCTGTGGTAGCTCAGTAACCAATTGGTTTCCCATAGTGAGGGGAACAAGGACTATTTCTAACAGGAACTCAATGACTGGCTCTTTGGCCTCCCCACCCCCCAAGGGAGAAACAGTCCTGTTAGGCCACAGAGGAGGGCTTTGCAGCCAGTCCTGAAGATTCCTGATAAAACAGGATCGGATGAATAGGGAGGAGGTCCCCCCCCATCAGTGGACTTGGAAAGGGGCAGGGTGGAGATGAGGAAGGGAGGGTGGGATTGGGAGGGAATGAGGGAGTGGGACACGGCTGGGATACAGAGTTAATAAAATGTAACTGATAAGAAAAAAATAAAATTAAATTAAAAAAATAAAAATAAAACACGTGATTAATGACAAAGCTACCATAATGTGTATTGCCACATCATTTGAGCTTTTTCCTTCCAATGTATGCCATTATGTATTCTTAAACATACTTGGTGAAAGTCAATGCTTTACAAGTATGTTAACATGGAATAAATTGAGGATTAAAATAAGAAAAAAAAAAAAAAAAAAACCAGGCCTACAGGACCATGCTCATAATACCCGCTTTGGAACATGGAGAATAGAGGATAACGAGTTCAAGGCCAGGCTCACTACATAGCTTCAAAGCAAGGTTGAGGTCAGCTGGGTCTACAAGAAACTGTCTCAAAAAATCTAAATAAGTTCTTAAAAGATACACATAACATAAAATATTCCCTGTTCACATATGGCAAGTGAGAGACAGAAGGAACTCAGGGTCACCCCAAGGTCACATTGTGTATTTAAAGAGACAGTCAACCTTGAAAGCAGGATTGATGACTCCAAGTGTCATGCTCTTAGCACCTTCTCTATGGCTGGGCCAGCTACTCCTGCAGTCCTTAGGAGTAAAGGAAGGCACCTTAAAAACATTCCATGCTATGTATTAAGTACTGGCTGTAAATTAGCTCCTCAGGTGCTTCAGGTGAAAGACACAAGAAAACTGCTGTTTAATACATACTGGTTAGAGTCAGCCATCATTTAGCTCTTAAAAAGAATCTAACCCAGCAGTTCTCAACCTGTAGGTCGTGACACCAGGTATCTGCATAGGAGATATTTTCTTTACTATTTACAACAGTAGTAAAACTGCAGGATGAAGTAGAGTGAAATAATTTTATGTTTGGGGGTCACCACAACGTGAGGTCTCAGGATTACAAAGGTTGTAAATCACTGGTCTAACACACAGTAATTAATGTGTAAAGGTTTATCAATCAATAAAAGTATATGAGTAATCTTAGCTAAGAAATATATAGAGCTGCATGCGTAAAGCTCAGGCTGGCTAAAATCCCAGCACAGATGGAGGGGCGGCTCCTGATGACTTACGCTACTCTGAGGGGAGGGGAGGGGAAGGGAGGAGAGAGTCAGCTTTGTTCAGAGACGTGGTCCTTGAGAGAGCACCCATGTAGATGTCCTGAACTCAGGCACATGCAGGCAGCACAAAGTTGACTCGGTAGACTTAAACAATCATGATCACACGTGCTTGGGAGGGGTAGAATGGCAGGAGATGGAGTAAGAACTAGAAGAGAGGGAATTGGGGGGAGGTGCAAACTTGATCAAAATATATCACACACATGAATGGGATTCTCAAATAATAGAAAGTTTAAAAGAAACGTATAGAACTTACTGTTTGCCTTCTTTACTTCTTTTAATACTCCCAACAGTTTCATAGAGAAAGATTAAAAAAGGATCATTACCTAGGGAAATGAGGTGCACCCAAAGGAGCATTTACTTCATTTGTAACACCAGTTGTCTGACTCTTAGCTATAATGTTTGGGACGGGGAGTGCTTTAAACCTCTAAATTTCTTTTTTTATTATTTTGGAATATTTGCATTTATATAATGTATATAGGCTCTAAATCTAGAGACAAAATTCATTTATATCCCATACATATCTCACATATATGGCCCAAAGAGAATTTTATAACAGTATAGTAATTTTATGGATGAGACAGGCAAAGTTCCACGCTATGGAATTTTCCATCTGTGGCATCATGTTGGCCCTCAAAGTTTTTGGATTTTTCTAGCATTTCAGAGTTTGGGCTTTCAGATTAGGGATGACTAACCCATACACCACCATGGTATACAGTTCAGCTCTCAACCCTCTCTTCCAGGTTAAAACAGAGACAGAGAGATTCATTTCATGATCAAGTGCCTCTTTACAGTTGTTTGAGACAAGATCTCATTTAGTGCAAGACTTCTCAAACTCCCATGTACTTGAAGATACCAAGAATGAGCTTAAACTGCTGATTCTCCCGCCTCTGCCTCCCAAGTGCTGGGGTTACTGGTGTGTACCATTATGTGTGCCATTCATAGTGGTCTTCTAATGGCCATGGTAATTGGACTCTGTTGTCCTCCGATTACTAGCTTTCTTTTATGTGTCTGGCAATAGTCTCGAAGTTGCCAAAATTTCCCCTTCTTTTAGCTTTTGGAACATGAGTGTCTAATCCCCTGATCCTAAAGATTCCTTCAGTATCTCCCCACTCTACACACATTCTCAGGTTCCATTCTTTTAATCTCCACATTCCCCAATTGATAAGTTACAAATCTTACCTAAGGCCAGTCTAGATGTCTTCTTGTGTATTTATCAACAATCTATGGAGAAATAACAGTTACCCAAACAAAGCAATTTTTAATTGCCTTGCCCTACCTATCACAGCAAAGTTCCTGTCTTCCTTTTCTGTTCTTACACTGTAAGCAGAACTACAATCAATCCACTAGGTTGTTCCTTTCCCACAGCCAGCTGGTTTTTCTCTTTGTTTATTTCTTTATTTTGAAACATAGTCTCACTATGCAGCCCTGGCCTCCCTGGAACTCAAAGAGACCTTCCTTCCTGTTTTAGTGCTGGGATTAAAAGCATGAGACAGCACACGGGCTAACAGCTAGCTCATTTTATCACTGCAACAGAAAACAAACTATGTGCGTTCCACCCTTAACTGTTTTTTTTTAAGTCTGTTCATAAGGTGGTCTTGCACCCAAATATGCAAGCCACGTCTGTTGAATAGATCCACGAGAGAATGAACTGAGTAGATGAGCTGAAATAAATTATGGCACAAAGCACTCCATGGTAGCAATCATGGGGATAGGTTTTCTACCTTCTGCTTTTCAAGGTGGTTTTCACAGTTTGACAATGGACATCAGCTGTATGCATCTTCTTATGCATGATTTCCTACCCCCTCTTTCCCTGCTTTCCAATGAATCTTTTTTTTTTTTTTTTTTTTGTGGGTTCTCTCTCTTGGTTCCATCTTTCTTTCCTAGCCCCAAAGGCTTCTCTTTTCCGCGTTCCCGGTCCCGAGGCCGCGCTCCCAGCACTCTGGTCAGCTCCCTATCGCCCGCTAGCACGCTGCTCCGCCCCCGCAGAGCTCCAGTCACGAGTCTGGGGGCGGGGCGCCGCTGACTGGGCGGGGCCTCTGCTGCAGCTTCGCAGCGCGCATGGGCGGAGCCGGCCGCACGGGCCTCCCTGCTATATCTGCGCCTGCGCCGCGCTGCTGCGGGGCCAGTCGGGACGGAGGAGACAAGATGGCGTTGCGAGCGATGCGGGGAATCGTGAACGGTGCCGCGCCCGAGCTGCCCGTGCCCAGCGGTGGGCCGATGGCCGGAGCTCGCGAGCAGGCGCTGGCCGTGAGCCGGAACTACCTCTCCCAGCCTCGTCTCAGTGAGTACGGGAAAGTGAGCGCGTCCGCCTCGGCTCGTGCTCACCTGTTCAGCCAGCAGGGAGGGAATGGGATCGTGTCCCCCACCTTTCCACGAGCACCTTTCCGGCTTTGCGTGAGCATTTCCGTGACTTAGGAGGGCCGCGGGCGAGAGCACCGACTGGAACCTGTTCGTGGGCTCATGACATTGCCGCACCCTCTCCGAATTCCCTGGACTGGTGTGTTCTCGGGCACCCGTCTGTCTCTGAGGCCACTTCGTGTCACTCGGACCTTCTGCTCCTGACCTTATTTAAATGTCTCCCGGAGGGAACGCCCACTCCCGTCCCCTCTGCGCCGAGGACCTCTGGGCAGGTGGACAGAGCAGAAGATGTAGTGTCATCGCTGACGTGGGCAGGCCCGCGGAGAGAGCTAGATGTGGCTTATCCTGTAGGGACCGCTTCACACGACTCTGAGATACCGGAGAACCTTAGAGCTGAAAAGTACCCTAGTCGTGTAGTCCCACTCTCTCATTTTACAAGCGAGACGCGTAAGGTTCTCGAAAGGAGAGGCCATGCCAGGCTTCAGACATCTAATTATTGGCAAAGGAGGAACCAAAACTCGAGGTTTCTTAATCCTTGCTTGGTTTTCTGTCGTTTCTTCGTTAACTGAATAGCTAACCAAACTCAGTTGAGTGGAGAGTTGCTTTGCAAAGCTAAGAAGCTTCCCCCCCCCCCCCCCCCTCTCCCCTAGCATGTGCATAGGCTTAAGTGTAGTGATTGTAAAAGACCTCAATAGGCCGGGGTTAGGTAGACAGGTCAGTCATTCCCAAAGAAATGGCTGTTGTTGATTGAAGATTTCGGTTGTATAGCATTAAACCTTCACAGATATCTTGAAGCCAGGGAGAGAGCTTTGGAAAGAGACTTTAAAAAAAATGAGGGGGAGTCTGTTGTTTTTCAGGTAATAAGCTTGCATTTGCACTGGTTAATTGCCAGCCTGTCTCTGTGGGTGGCTCATTGGTTAGAAACAATTTCAGATGAAGGGTTTTAGCTAGGCGCCCTCCAGCCTGACTAATCCTGTCCGGAGCTGTCCATGGGTCATGTGATAACACTGCAGCGTTGGGAAGGAAGAAAACACATTGGAGACTAGATTGCCAAATGCCTTTTAGGCATTTTTTTTTTTTTAATAATTGTTAGAAATAGCAAATGCCTGTTTGGGGCCCATGTGAGCAGAAGGAAACGTTGAGAAAACTGACAGATTGATACCTGAGAAGTACAGATTCTCATAAATTGCATTTAGTGTGTGTGCTTTGCTCTGGGCAGAACACATAGACACCGGTGTGGTTTCTAGAAAAAAAAAATGTTAAAGGTTACAGTAGTCTATTTTGATGTAATCGTTCAGTATCAATTCATAAAGTGTAGAATACTTTCTGGTTAAGGTGGCAAGCCCTTCAGGGATATGAGGAGTGTTTCCCCACCATCTTCGTGTGCTAGGCCGATGGCTGAAGAGTGTGTCCACGGGAAAGGTCTGCTGACCAGTGGCTGCACGTACTTCTCTTGCCCTCTGTGCATCCCTGAGCCTAAGTGCCGGACTTAGGAAGCACCCTGCAGTCTGTAACTTGCCGTGCAACTTGTCCTAGTACTTCAGTGGGTAGGTTTTCCGTGTGGATAGAGCTTTCATGGGGTTGGAATACTGTGCTTGAGTGAACAGCTAACTACATTTAAATGTCATCTTTCACTATTTTTGCCACATTTTTATTTTAGTCAATTTTAAATGCTTCAAGGTAAATATTAACATCTCAATTTTTATTATAAAGGTTTGATAATACTGTCTAAAATGATAAATATAGTTAGTTGATACACACTCTTTGAATGAAGGAATGGAATGGTTTTGGCAGTTGCCCTGTGAAAATTAGGTCCTGTTTTTAAACAACTTCGGGGTTATAGGGCTGTTAAAAAGAAACAAAGTAAAATATTCAGGCTTGAAATTAATAGCTAATCTTGAACACATCGTTTGACTTTCTGACATCAAAAGGAAAGAAAACTTTGCCCTTCCTTTAAACCTTAAGAAAGATCAACAATATCCACAGAGCTTAGAGCAAAATATTTCCACTTTTCTTGACCCATGTGTCAGCTATCCTTAAGTTTCTTATATCACAAAGCAGAGCCTCAGCAAGAAATGAAAATAAGGAACTCTGCTTGTTTTTTTGTTTTGTTTTGTTTTTTTTCTAGAACCTCTCTTTCGGGTGTTCATTGCTCAGGTCAGTTCTCTGTTCTTGCACAATAAAAGGAACGGCTTTTGTTTTGCTCTTAAGGTGGTGCCTAATGAGCTAGGGCTTATTGTGCAATGTGTTTTACTTTAAGTATGTCACAATCCTTAAGAGTGTTAGTGTTGAACCATCTCTTTCATCTGACAGAGATGTGCTCTTTAAAATCTTGGGGTTTTTTTGAGACAGGGTTCCTCTGGATAGCCTTGGCTGTCCTGGAACTCCATGCTGGTCTCGAGATCCACCTGCCTCTGCCTCCTGAGAGCTGGCTGTCTTTAAAAATCTTTGTAGTTCATAGGGTTTTATTTTTTATTGGTTGGGTGTTGAGCAAGTTGTTTGTTTTGTTTTGTGTTAGGTAGTCCTGGCTATCCTGGAATTCACTATGCAGACCATGTTGGCCTTGAACTCAAAAATATCTGCTTACCTCTGCCTCCCAAGTACTGGGTTTTAAGTCATTCACAGCCATGCCCAGCTGGTTTGTTTTACCCTGGCAAGACTGAAACTTTCTATGCCATAAATTAACTGTCCTGCTTCAGCTTCCCAATAAATCATGGTTTCTAAATGCTACCTCATAAATGTTTTGTGCAGTGTAAGCATGTGTCTGCTGTTGCCATATGGAGAATAGTTGTCAGTGGCTTTGCTGTGTGATGTTCTTGGATGCTGTACTCTGATCTAGTATCTGTTTCCAGCTACTTAACGGTTATCGTGAGGAAGACTGGATGGATAGTATTGAGGATAAAAGATGGTACTTGATGTTTTTCCTGCTCACTTTTCTTTTTTAATATTTTCGCTGGCATGGAAAGGGCTGACCTTATCATGTAAACTGTCTTTTTGCATCAGTTTTTAGTACAAATGCCAGGAACTGTGTGATCTCCATATTTTAAGTTATAGTGACATAATACGGGTCTAAGTTATGCCAGTTAGAAGTGTTCCATAGAGTAGAAATTCCATCATTAAAGGAAAGCAGCACAAAACTTTTAGTAAAGGTAGACCCAGAGGCTCTCAGGGCATCTGAAAGTAAGTAGTAAGATTGTACCTGCCTTGCTTACCTTACAGTATTTTGTAAAGAGAAGATCAGATAATCCGAAAATGCTCAGTAAAAAATGTGTCTCACTCTCCAAAATGGTTTGGTAGCTTTTTCACTAAGTTCAGGTTATAAGGTCCGTTGGCTCAGTCCTTGTACCTGTTTCAGTTAAACTGATGTCTCTCCTCTGAACCATACTAGGTCTTCTGTGCTCTTCAGACTGCCAGTGAGGGAAAACTGCACCTTCTCTGTCAGATATTTCATTCTTGGCTTACAGAGCTTATGTCTGCTTGATTTATCAGCCACTGCAATGCATTCAGTAGCCCACTAGCCACTCTCTGAGTTTAGGGCCACTGTTCTAGCAGCTGTAAGTGCTGGAAAAGGTAGCCTTGCAGCAGTGACAGATGTAGACATCAGGGAAACTGCCTGGCCCACCACACTGTAAACATACAGAGGGTGCTGCTGGACAAAAGCTTTCAAACATGTTGCTAGTTTCAGTCTTAGGATTTGGCTCAAGTGGCTGGAGACAGGCTTCAGGTGCCGGTGCATGGGCTATCTAGAAATTATTTTTCTCTTCTAAAACCAGGAATAATGGTGCTGTTGCTGTTAATTAGTAAATTTATAGTGTTTGCTTAATTGGCTTTCCAAAGGCTTTATATTTATTCTTGCACATTTAGAATTCTTTTTAGAATTTAATTTTTTTTTTTTTTTTTTTTTTTACCTGTTTGCTGTCCCTGGGATTGGACTTAAGGACTCTAAGCCTTGTCTTTATTTAGTTAGTGGATGGCAACTCTGCTGTTTCCATGAAAAGCTGTGACTAATGCTGCTTTTTTTCTTGGTCATGGGTTTTGCTTGTGACTGGCAAAACTGTGTAGTGTGTAATGAGTTTGAATTTTAACCATGAGACTCTGAGACATAGTTCTATGTCAGTACTAGAAATCCAAAGAAAGTGCTGTCTCTTTAAAAGTAGAGAATTTTAAGAATTAGAGGCATTTTAATGAAGAGTTTCTTATCAACCCAAGTGATCCCCCACCCCCTTTGCCTTAAGGCTTAGGGAAAGTTTTGGAAAAGTCTAGGTTTCTATATTTTTTTTTAAAAGTTGGTTTCAAGAAGTACTGTAGCTCACTTTCTGTTTCCATACAGCAGTTCTAAAAAGTCTTTAAGAAACAGTATTTGGAGTTTTTAAAATAAAAACAAGGAAGAGAGTCTTAAAAGGTTGGAATTACGTGTTTTTAAAAACAGATTATCTTAAAGCCTTGAGAGTGCTTTCCTAAAATTGGCCCAAAATGCCGCAGATCTTAACACCTTTATTTAAGTTACTAAAGGACATTCTTCATTTAGGAACCTCTATTGACATGACAATTCTGACATATTCAAGCAAATCTTTGCTGTCTGTGTTTGGGTGTCTCAGTATGAAATGAGGCTTGTCTGTTCTGTATGAAGAGTCTATACCAAGACTTGCTTCCTGGCCTTGGGCAAAAGGGATTGGAAGCCCCTTAAGTGGATACACTGGCTAGTAAATGATTTCCTCATTCTTTGGAAGATGATTCTTGTTCCAGGAATCTTTGTCCAAGTTGATTAGAAGACCTCAGATTAGACAAGAGAAACATTCCTGATCAGTTAATGATTTCACATAAATTATTTTAGGCGTTATGGTGAATTTTCTTAAGAAATGTATTTTTTAGCTGTTCAAATTTTGAAATATAGTAAATTTTGAATTTGTCTGCTAAAGTTGCTGTTTCCTAAGTATTTTGTGTTTAATCATCATGAACCTTGCCAGCAAGGATGGGTAACTCCTTTGTAAAATGAGTGAGGAGCTGCAGATACAGCTTGGAGGTTATGAGCGCTTACTGCTCTTGCAGAGGACTTGGGCTCCATTCCCAGCACTTCACCAGCACCTCCAGCTCCAGGTCCAGCATATCCAGTCTGCTTTAGCAGGCACCTTATAGCCCATGGAAACATGAAATTTAGACAGCCTTACATCATGTATAAGGAAAATATAAATAAGCATTTAATATAACCTTAGAATGGGGAAGTAGATTAGATATTTCTTCTAGGTACACTTTGCAATAAATAATGGGAATCTCCTTACCTGGTAGTAATCTTTAACTCTTTTGTTTCTTTTTGAGATGGCTGATAGCCTTCTTTCCTGATTTGTAGTCAGGGGTTACTGTGCCTGCTGACTTTTAAATATTTTTAGTTTTATATATGTTTAAATCTGTATGTTTATTTATTGAGTGTGTATATGCTTGTAGGTGGGTAGGCCTGGGTATGGAGGTCAGAGGGCAACTTTGGGCTCTGTTTTCTCTCTACCGTATGAGTCCTACAGATTGAGCTCAAGTCCTCTGAGCCATCTCAACAATCTCTCTGTCTCCCTCCCACCCACTTGCATGTCTGTCTATGCTTTGTTTTGTTTTGTTGTTTTGTTGGTTTGCTGTTGTTTTTGTTTTCCAAGATAGGGTTTTTCTATGTAGCCTTGGCTGTCCTGGACTTTGTAGACCAGGTTGGCCTCGTACTCACAGTGGTCCACCGGCCTCTGCCTCCCTGAGTGTGGGGTTACAGGTATGTGCCACCACACCCAGCTGTTTTGTTTTGTTTTGTTTTGTTTTGTTTTGAAGAATATTTTTGTTGGGATGGAGAGATAGCTCAGTGGTTAAGAGCACTGGTTGCTTTTCCAGAAGATTCCCACATGGCGGCTCTCACTGACCTTAATTTCAGTTCCAGGGGTTCTGGCCCTCATGGGCACTGCACACATGTGGTGCACAGACATACGTGCAGCCAAAATCTCCATACACATAAGATAAAAATGAAGACTAAAAGAAAAAAAATGAAGAACATGTTTCTTGGCTGGTTGGTTGGTCACTTAAGCCTGCAGTCCCCAGCACTTGAGAACCTGAGGCAGGATTGGTACTGCAAGGTCAAGACCAGCCTGGGCTACAGAGTGAGACCTCTTTCACAGTTCCCACATAGTCTCTGTTAGTCATAATCTATTTCATAGTGGCTTTGCCTTCAAGCCACATTTCTCTCAGAATTCCTTTGTGAGTTTTGTCACCAACTCTTTAAAGTTCTTGAAGATTCCTTTTCCTCCTGTCTGTTCAGCTAAGTGCCACCTTCTCAGCAGGGATGCTGCCATGAGGCCTCCACACGTCTGCCATCCATCCCATTGGCATTCTCCCTGTCCCACATGAAAACGGAAAAATCTGAACTTGGAAAGGGAAGCAGCATCAGTCTCATGTTGTAGCCTGGGTTCTAGGATAGTGGCTTACTTAGAGTAAAAGTTACCAGGAAATAGCCATATTTTAAAGTTCATGTTTCCATGTGGCTTTTTGAGTGGGAGATGAAGGGGAGGGGCTTGCTCTTGTCATCAGCTTGTGCTGCTTTACTAAACAAGACTCTTTCTTTCCAGCCTACAAGACTGTCTCTGGAGTGAATGGTCCATTGGTAATCTTAGATCATGTGAAGGTAACACCATGTCCATTGTGGTCTGACTGTTGTACTTCAGATTTCATCAGTTCTTTAAATTTGTGTTACGAATTTTAAACCATTCTTCAGTATGACTGTAAGTATTATTTGTAGGAAAGAAAGATCTAAAGTCAGAAAACTGGATTCTAGTACTAGATTTAGTGTGGATTCTTTCCTATGACCTCAAGTCCCTTGACTTCCACGTTGAGGGGGAAATCTTACTTGGTGGGCTTATAGGAGGTAAAACAGCGATAATGAGTGTGTCTTACACCTGGAGAATATCATACAGATATCTGGCATCTTCTATGTTACAGGCTTCTGAAAAGTAGTGTTTTTCTTTACCGAATGTTAAAGTCTTGAGTAACTAAATGTGCTTTGAGAGCCTGACATGGACATGCAAGTAATGGATATGTAAGAGCAGATTATCTCAATAGTGGCTTAGAACCCTCGACAGAGTGGTGTGTCCTAAATTAGCTCTAAGGATCTTAGTGAGCATGTTGTTCTTTTGTCTCTGTCTATTATGAACTTACTGTTAATTTTAGAAAAGGAGGCATAGAATCTAGTTTCTAAGTGGTTATTCTGGACTAAGCTTTCTACCTGATTTTACAATCACAATATCACAGACACAAAAAAAAAAAAAAAAATACAAAGTACAATAGACAAAAAGAAAAAGTATCAGAGAAAGCAATTTAAATAGTGTGCCTTCTAGAGTTCTGTTGTAGCAGGCACACAATTATTAGTTTGAGAAACATTTTTTTTAAAAGGGCAAGTGCATATTCCCTTTAACTTTATCACTACAGTAATGTTTTTATTTATGGCAAGGGATTTTTTTTTTTCCTCGAGACAGGGTTTCTCTGTGTAGCCCTGGCTGTCCTGGGACTCACTTTGTAGACCAGGCTCGCCTTGAACTCAGAGATCCATCTGCCTCTGCCTCCTGACTGCTGGTATTAAAGGCATACTCCACCACACCAGCTATGACAAGGGATTCTTACAAAGTAATTATGAGAGTAAGCCTAGCACACTTCCCTCTGGCTCAGAAGGCATTGGTGTTCTCTCTCACTCTGTCTTGTTCTGTGATTCAGGGTCTTTCCCAGAACTAATACTTGGTGTTTCTAGACTGGAAGCCCTCAACCCCATCCATCCTCCTGGCTCCACTCCTCTTTATCTAGAAAGCAGACAATCAGAATACTTAGGAAACCCTAGGACTCAGGTTCTCAATATGTGAGTTATGACTCCTTTGGGGGTGGAATGACCCATTCACAGGGGTTACATACCACACTTTCTGCATATCAGATATTTACATTATGATTCATAACATTCACAAAATGTTATGAAGTAGCAATGAAAGAATTTGATGGTCGGAGGTCACCACAGCATGAAGAACTGTATTGAAGGGTTGCAGCGTTGGAAGGCTGAGACCCACTGCCCTAGTAACATTCTTTTCTTAGTGTTCTCTCTGTAGCTTTGGCTGTCCTGGACTTGCTGTGTGGAACAACCTGGCCTCCAACTCACACACTTCAGTCTGCCTGCCTCTCCCTCCCCGAGTACTGGGATTAAAGGCTTAAGCTCCAGGCCTGGCTAAGAACATTCTTTTTTGAAGTTAGTGAAAGCTGCACCGTTTCCTTGTAGTTTTTACTCTTAGCATTTCTAATACCAGGTGGACAGGTTCTCCCTCCACAACAATTGAGTTCAGTTTCTTAGTAGACCTGAAATTTGATTCATTTCTTCCAGACTCCATTGACTCCGCCACATACACACATGGTATCTGTTTCACTCATACGCTGTGTAGGAGACACAGCTACTGCCCAACTTGGCTATAAATCAGAGGGTATCTCCTCATCTTTCATAACTTGCTGGAATAGCCCACCTAAAGCAGGAACGCATCATTTCCCATCACTGACTTATTTAAAAAGTATAAATGTGAATAGATAGAGCCCCAAGGAGTCCTGAGTACTGGCTCCTGCTTCTGTCCTGAGGGGCTGAGTGTGGGCTCTGGCTGCATCTGGCTGCATTCTTTCCAGACAGTAAAGCTCCCGGCTCTTCACTCAGGAGTTTATGGATAATTCCTCACATATCCTGTTGTTGATCACATGATTGGCCAGTATTGACTAAGTCAATCTCCAGTCTCTCTGCCCTCCTCAGAGGTCTAGTCATCTAATTGGGTGCATGGTTCCCCTGGACAGTAGATACCCACTATGGTCTCACAAGTATGAGTGAAAGAACTGGCTATGAATAATAAAAGACTTCTTTCATCTTGATTGCTCCTGATACCTAGAAAATTACAAGGGTTTTAGGAGCTCTGACCAAGAACTGAACTAAAGCTAAAATGACCAGTTAGACGAGAATGGTTGTTGTAGCCATTTTTTGTTCATCCTTGTGTTTGACATTAACAAGCAGCAGGAAAAGAGTAAGCGTGTAACAGGATTGGAAAAACAGCAACTGTCATTGTTCCTATATGTGATTACACAAAAGCTTAAGTCATCAGTACCATTAGAGACAGTGATGTAAAGTAGGGTCTCAGGACACACAGTCAGTTTACAGAAACTATTTCAGTTTCTGTGCTAGGTGCAACTTGTATAGAGAAAACTGAGGCTTACTGAAAGTACATTCCATTTGTTTTGAGTGATTCCACTTAACTTTGACTGGATGAGAAGATTTGATTTTTTTTTTTTTTTTTTAATGTTTATTACCAGCTAGTACAGTCAGATGGGGCAAGGAAGCATGCGGTTTTAGTGAAGGGATAAACCCATCCATGTCACGAGGTTATGGAGCCCAAACAGCTCTGCATATGGATGATCTTTGGTTTTCTTTCTTTCACAAGACACGGTCTCACACATGTTTTATTGTTTTTCAAGACAGGGTTTCTCGATGTAGACCTGGCTGTCCTGAAACTCACTTTGTAGACCAGGGAGATCCACCTGCCCCTGCTTCCTGAGTGCTGGCATTAAAGGCGTTCACCACCATCACCCAGACATAGTCTCTTGTAGCCAGTGGAACTTGCAATTCTCCTGTCTTGGCCCTCTGAATGCTGGGATTACATGTAGCACACCTGAGTTTTTGACATGGTGAATTTGCCATTGTGAGGCCACAGGGAACATTTTTGTGCTAGTCAATTGTTGCTACAGCATTCATTTCCCAAATCAAAATAGGAAAATAAATCCATGTAAGTGAAACATCAACTTATTAGAAGCCTATTAGAAAACACTGAAAACCTGTTTATGACTTTCAGGTCGAAGCTTTTCCTAGGTAAAAGATAAAAATCATAAAGAACAACAATACTTTTATTCTGTAAAACCTTAAATACGTTTGTGGGATAGAAAATGTCATAAGCACAATTGGAAGATTAAAAAACATGTTTATAAGAGGACTGATGTTCATCCATATTCTATAAAACCACAAATGAGTAAGAAACTGAAAGATTAGCGAAAATAGAGGAGGGTTGGTTGGTTGGTTGGTTGGTTGGGGGTTTTTTGGTTTGGTTTGGTTTGGTTTTGGAGACTGAATTAATCTATTACCTTTGCAGAATAATTGGGTAGAAAATGATATTCACTGCTAGTATGTAGCTTGCTAACTTTTGTGAAGAGTTGTTTGCAAAAATGAGGGTTTATTATGTCATTATTATAGAAGTATAGTAAGGGACAGCTGTGTTTCATCAGGTGAGCAGCTGAATTAAATATGATACGGTCATTAGATAATATTTTTTCTTTTTTAATTTTTTTGAGATAGGGTTTTACTGTGTACCGTGGTTGGCCTATAACGAAACTATATGGACCAGGGCTGTCTCTGCCTCCCAAGTGCTGGGATTTAAAGGCATGTGCCACCATATCCAGCTTGGTACTAGACTTTAACTGTGTCAGTTGTATAAACATTAATTTTAAAATCCTCATTAACATTTTAACATCTCCAAAATCCAAAAGTCTTAGAAGCCCTAATGTACAATAATTTGACTGAAGGGATTTTGCCCCTCAAATCACATAGAATGATACATCTTTCAACTGTATCCAAAATACATTTTACCCATATGGTACAATAATTTGACTGAAGGGATTTTCCCCTTAAATCATATAGAATGATACAGTCTTTCAACTGACAATGTATTATGTCAAACATGGATCGATACAGTAAAGGACGTTCCCCAATAATAATACATCAAGTACTTTGTCAGTTAAGTACATTAAACAACATCTTAGCTGGGTATGGTAGCTCAGGAGCTTGTCATCCAGCCCTAAGGACATACAGACAGGAGGCCTGGGAGTTTGAGGTCACCCTCAATTTTTATGATCACACAAATATACAAACACACACACACACACACACACACAGAGTGAGTTGGGGGCCAGCTTGGGTTCCATTACATCCTATTTCAAAAATGAACAATCTAAGGCCAGATGGGAATGTGAGGTAGGAGGGAATTTTAGAAATATACATCGTTACATAGAAAGATATATTATCCTCAATGTTTAAACTACATTGAGGAAGACGTTGGATATTATCGTAGCCTGATATTTACGTTATATAGTAATGTTTCATCTTCCATCTCTCATGTGAGGCCTGGGTGATTACAGGTACACATAGCCCAGAAAGTGAACAGCACTCTGAGTGGTAGAGACATTGTTGGTAATTTTATATCTTTCTGCAGTCTCAGAACCTTCAGTTATACACACAGGAAAATAATGTGATTGCAGTGTTTTTGCAGGATAGTACTCTGTACCTGGTACAGTTTGCCACTTTGTATGCCAGTGAGTGTAAGTTATAGGGACCGAGATTCCACTCCTCAGGTATTTGTTTAAGGTGGGGAAAGTACATAGACAACAAGACCTCAGTAGAGAGGCATGGAGTAGCTTGGGTAGCTTGGGGATATTGATATTAACCCTTCACTGTTTTCCTGCTTAGTTCCCCAGATATGCGGAGATTGTGCACTTGACATTGCCAGATGGCACAAGAAGAAGTGGACAAGTTCTAGAAGTCAGCGGCTCCAAGGCAGTGGTTCAGGTGAGCACCACTCAGCTGTTGACCACACAGTGAGTCCCCTGACAGCATGGTGCTGACAAGCTGCATGTGTTGATGGTTGGATGCTATCAGAATGATTCCCAACTCAGTTCCTTTGAATTTATTTCTTCCTTATAATTCTTTGTTTTTAATGTTATTTTATTAGAGGGATAGGGAAGTTTCTTAACATGTACCCTAAAAAATAGTCTAGAGCATGAGGAAGTAAAATTTCTGAAAGTAGCCAAGTGGTTTGTATAAGATAACCAAAAATTCTTAAATTTTCTTTCTTTTTTATTGTTCTTTCTTTCATCCATTCTTTTGACACATAATACTGTGGTATTTGCCCCTGCAAGCAGTACCCTTGCAAGTGTCCCTGACCTAACCTCCATTAACCTTCTGGCTGATTTTCTTTCTTGGTAGGTATTTGAAGGGACATCAGGTATAGACGCCAAGAAAACATCCTGTGAGTTTACTGGGGATATTCTCCGAACACCAGTGTCTGAGGATATGCTTGGTAAGTAGACATCACTCTTCGTTGTCAACACAGATCTGCTCCCTTAAAAGGGAGCATATTTATATAAAATCTAGAAACATACAAACACACATTTGTAAGTCTAGCTCTGCTCTGTTCTGTCTTGTTGCTGTTTTATAGGTCGGGTATTCAACGGATCAGGAAAACCCATTGACCGAGGTCCTGTGGTGCTGGCTGAAGACTTCCTTGACATCATGGGTAGGGGCAGTAGATGGGTTTAATATTGGGGAAAGTAACTGCTGTCTACTGGGAGCCTTGCCAGATAGAGACTAGTTACGGTAGCATTTAGAGTAGGTAGTTTAAGTACTGAGAAATTCTTTTGTAGTTCTGACTTTTTAAGTATTTCTCCTTCTATCATGAACAGTATGCAGACATAGTAACATTTTCTTTCTGGAACACGGCAGGTCAGCCAATCAACCCTCAGTGTCGGATCTACCCTGAGGAGATGATCCAGACAGGCATTTCTGCCATCGACGGCATGAACAGTATTGCTAGGGGACAGAAAATCCCCATTTTTTCTGCTGCTGGACTACCGCACAACGAGGTGAGAGTTGGGGTCCTTAGCCGAGGCTTGTCGCGGGAGAGTCTCTGGATGCGTCAGCTCACCTACCGTGTACTTGGTATCTTCCACTCGTGCAGTTCAGGCGTGCATGTCTGCCCTCTGGATTCTGTTTCTATATCTTGGTGAAGATCAGAGAGTTTTGTCAACCAAGTTTAGTAATTAAAGTATTTAACATCAAGAATAAGATATTTTGTTCTTAGAATATGATTTTTAGTTTACAGCTTGTTTCTTTTCATCCTCAACAGATTGCCGCTCAGATCTGTCGCCAGGCTGGTTTGGTAAAGAAATCCAAAGATGTAGTGGACTACAGTGAAGAAAATTTTGCCATTGTGTTTGCTGCTATGGGGGTAAGTGTGGTGTTCTGTTTGGGAATAACATAAAACTAACTGTTACTGGAAAGAGGCAAATAAACTAGGCATACATAGTCGACTTCGTTCCTAGATGGAGGCGTTGCTTCTTGACATTTTAGCAAAACCAAGGAGTCAAAGTTAGCATGTAGCCGCAACCTAATAATACTCTGTATGCCAAAGTGCTTTACTCTCACCAAAAAATTAGGTGTTTGGATTTTTAAAAGATGGAACAGTTTGTATTCGTAGCTTGGCCTTCATCAGAAGTAGATGTTGAGAATTTTTTTTCTCCTGGCACTTATGAAGTCATTGATATTTAGGTAAACATGGAAACAGCCCGGTTCTTCAAATCTGACTTTGAAGAAAATGGCTCAATGGACAATGTCTGCCTTTTTTTGAACTTGGCTAATGACCCAACGTAAGTAAATATGGTCACTTCTTTCTCTTTGAGAAGACTGGGGATCAGAGGTGTCAAAGAAGGTGATGTTGCAGTGAAAGCCTCTTCGTGGTGTAGCCCTGTATTTAAATAGCATTCTGCTTCTTGGGAGCTGTTTAGCTTTGTGCAGATTCTATAGTCATGCAGACACAGAAGCTCAGAAAAGTGACTTGACTGGGTTGTTGCACGTGGCAGATGACAAGATGCACAAGAGTTATTGGGACACAATAGGTCATCAGCAAATGACTTTTTCTCACCTGGAAGTATGACACCTATTTCCTTCCTGCCCTTTTTCTCACCACCCCTTCTCAGTTTTGAGAACAGCAGCTCTGAGAAATGACAAGCGTTTGTAAAGTAATTTAACCTGTGGCACTTACTATCCTGCAATTACTCCTGCAGAGTAATTGCCTACAGAGGATCTTCAAAGTAATAGTTGTTTTCCTCTCCTATTTATTAAGAATGTCAAAGGGAAATTGCTGTTGATCCCATAATTGTTTTGGTTATGGCTTTGGAGTGACCTACGACTTATGTTCCCTTTCAGCATCGAGAGAATCATCACTCCTCGCCTGGCTCTGACTACAGCTGAGTTTCTGGCTTACCAGTGTGAGAAACATGTCCTGGTCATCCTGACAGATATGAGTTCCTATGCTGAAGCACTTCGAGAGGTAACTTTTCCTTCCTTCCTTTATTTTTTTCAGTCAAACAAAATAGGTCAATTTGTAGGCTATATTGACCGTCTGTAAGTTTCTGTTTTTCTTTAATCATGCTTTTGAGCATGTTGCTGATGGATTTGTAGATTATCTTCATCAGAAAAGCTAGGGGACTTTTTTGTTTTGTTTTTTTCTTTCTGTCAACTTGGAAACGTTGGAGGATGAGGTTAAAATTAATAGCCTGCCTACCATGTCACTGTCCCAAGGGTTTAAGTTGTAAGCAGTTATATACTCCCAGGAGTTCCTGTCCATATTTTGTGTGTGTGTGTTAACCTTTTCAGATACTTTTTTAAATTTATGTGTATTTTGCTTGTGTCTGAGGGTATATATGTGCCCTTGGAGACCAGAAGACAGCATCAGATCCCCTGGAAGTGTAGTTACAGACAGATGGCTGTGAGCTTTCCAGGGGGTGCTGGGAACTGAACCCGGGATCTCAGCAAATGCCCTTAACTTCTGGCCATCCTTCTAGCCCCTCGGGGCTCTGTTTCTAGTGATTATAATAGTTTAATAAATGCTCTGGCAACACTGTCTTTGGAATTTTTTCTTCAGAAAACCAAATGTTTGTTTAATTACAGTAACATCACATAGAAGTTTTAGGACATTTTAAGACAAATTTCTGGTATTTTTAATAAGCTAACTCTTGAGTACATAAAGACTTCTGAGGAAACCTGCTCTCTGAAGACTACATTTTCAAATCCCCAAGATCATTACTACATTGCCACAGTGTTCATGTTGCCTCCCTGAAGGACTAGAGTCTTCCATCATTGAAACGGGTCAATACTATTGTTAAGGAAAACAAAAATGAGCTTTGAAAAAAGATAATTTTTTTAAAGATAAACAATTTATAAACCTAGGCTTACTGCCCATTTGATCTCATAAACATCAAAGTGTTCTGCCAGCTTGCCATGACAGTTTCTTTGTGCATCAATGACCCTGGGTCTGTAGGTCACACTGAGTAACATTGCAGGAACCCTGCAGTGGGAATCCGCTGAGGTTCTTATGGTGTGGAGTTTTGTACGTACCTGTATTCCCATATGCATGTCCCAAAGAAAGACCTTTGTGAGGTGGAGTAACCTCTGGGCTCAGTGATCAAGGCCCTGTGTGGCCCAGTCTGGCCTTGAAAACTTACTGTGTAGCTAAGATTGGCCTTGAACTTCTCTCTTCCTGCCTCTCCAAAGTGTTGGGATTCTAGACGTATGCCACTGAGCTGGACTTTGGCCTTTTGGTCTTGGGAACTATCTGAGCCTCAGTTCTGGCTGTAAATTTCGGATGAGCTTTCTTGTTTGGCTGTTGTAAAGATTTGACTATCTAATGTATGAGTATAACATGTGATTGGTTCTTGATATGTGTTCCTCCTTGTGACCTAATGAGGACTCTTACATGAGAGTGGATTGTTTTACGGTATGGTATAGTTAGTGAATTGAAAATTTAGGCTTTAGAAGTAACTATTTGATTTATAGAGTTTTTTTTATAATAAACATTGTTGTAGTAAAATTTTAGCAGAAAATCTAATTGTTTTGTTTTCTTCCTTCTTTTTCTTTTCTTTTCTTTTTTTTTTTTTTTTTTTGGAAACAGGGTCTCAGTGTGGTCCAGGCTGTCTTTGAACTTAGAGACCTCTTGCCTTAGCCATCCCAGTGCTGGGATCACAGGCGTACACCACCATACCCAACTAGTTTCTGTCACAGAATTTATTTATGCACGTTGTATTTATTATTGTCACTCTTCA
Organism: Psammomys obesus; assembly: GCF_907164565.1. NCBI lineage: Eukaryota > Metazoa > Chordata > Mammalia > Rodentia > Muridae > Psammomys > Psammomys obesus. Next base: position 1,724,885 of record NW_026594377.1, on the reverse strand, counting down.
AACACATAAGTGAAGGCTTATGGAAAGCAGAATTTTTTTGTCCCCAAACTCAAAAGATTACTGTCCATTCAGAGTCAAGAAAAGTATAGTCATTAGCAAACTGAAATAGAGAAAATGACCATATTAATAGAATCTGAGAGTAGCATCACCTTTCCAGCCTCAACTGAATTTCTGGTTCATTATAATTTTTAACATTCTTGCATTACAGCCACACAAATTAATTTTTTGTTGGGCATATTTAAGCAGACATTCTAAGCAGACTTTTTCTTTCTCTGACGTGTCTTTTTCTTACTCTGACATTCTCCTTCCTTGGTTTGCTATTAGGTTTCAGCAGCCAGGGAAGAGGTTCCTGGTCGGCGAGGTTTCCCAGGCTACATGTACACCGATTTAGCCACAATCTATGAACGTGCTGGTCGGGTAGAAGGTAGAAATGGCTCTATTACCCAAATCCCTATTCTCACCATGCCCAATGATGGTAAGTTTGCATCTATGATTTACCAGACTTAATCACTGAAAGGGCTTGTGTGTATGTTTGTGAGAGAAAGGAGGGGGAAGGAAAAGGGAGAGAGAGGGAGGAGGATTGGGGTACTTTCCACAGTGTGCTTGTGGAGGTCAGAGGACAGCTTGACCAGAGCTAGTTCTCCCTGCTATGAAGGTGCTAGGGAACAAGTAATCAGCCTTGGTGGCAAGGGCTTTACCTGTGAAACAGTTCAATGGCCCTAACAGGGCATTGGTTCTGTAGACATCAACCATCTACTTTTCTGAGTTAAAATTCTTTGGAGAGCTTGACATCAGCCGTTGTCTTAACTAGATACTATACCTAAACATCATCTTCAGTTAAAGGTTATTTCTTTTTTTTTTTGGGGGGGGGGGGGTGAAGACAGGGTTTCCCTGTGTAGCCTTGGCTATCCTGGAACTCACTCTTTAAAAGTGCTGGGATCAAAGGTGGGTGCCACCACCACCTAGCTGAAGATTATTTCTAATTATCTTCATCACTTTTGAAGAAAACCTATTTTCTTTGTAATTTGAATTTTAAATTTTCACCTACTATCTATTATTGAATGCCTGCTGCTTTCAGAACACTATTTAAACTATGAAGAATTTGTCTCTGGATTTTCTGTGAGCCAGTCATTTATACAGTTAAACTCACAGTGAAGAGCATGGGATAGTCTGGGAAATAACTCACTGTGCTGAGCACGGTTAGGAGTGCTCCGGTGTGAGCCTCCCCACAGCACTGAGGCACACAAACAGTGGAGTGGTTTACTGGCTTAGGAGATGGTAGTTCTGCAGCTCGTGCAACCCACACCAGCAGTTACCCTTCATTGCTTCTGACATAAGCGTGAATGTTCCAGAAGAGCAGGCACAAAGTGGCTGTCTTCCGTCCACAGGCTGGAAGGACACCACTTGGCACAGTGTTTGGGTGCTGCCTGAGCAGCACTGCCATGCCCACGTGTCCTACATCTGCATAGTGATTTGTGGTTGCGATGGAACATTGTGCTGTAAGAAAGCACATGACGAGAAGCAAGTATTGCATACTTGTTGGAACTATTGTAACTGAACAAATGAAATGTCTTTAATATGGAAACTGCTAGGCACATTGCCCTGTACCTAAATTCAAGTTGATTAAAATGAAATTTAAAGTAAGCCCTTCAGGTCCGTTAGCCACACTCAGCTGCTCAGCAGCCATGCTTGGCAGGTCCTCTGTCCTGCTTCCGTATCTGTTGCTGTGATAATGTACCCTTATAAAAAGCATCTTAGAGGAGAAAGGGGTATGTTTCCATTTGTAATTCCAGGTTGCAGTTCATTACTGTAGGAAAGTCAAGGCAGGAACTTTAAACAGCTAGTCACTCCATACCTGTGATTAAGAGCAGAGAGACAAGAATGCTGAATATCGCCACTCTTTCAGAAGTCAGAACACCCTGCCTAGAGAATGGTTCCCTCCATAGTGGGATGTCTTTTCACATCAATTAATTAAGATAATTCCCACAGACATGCTCACAAACTGACCCAACCAAGCCTCTTTCCAGCTTATAGTCAGTTGACAATTAAAACTAACCATCATACTACTCTATTAGACAGCACAAATGCATCATCACAGAAAATTATTCACTGTAGCTCTTATGGGCAGAGAAATGTAGGTAATACAGATTGGCTTCTTGTGAGATTGGCCATGTGGGGTAGCCATGTGCTTAAATAACTATGTCTTCCTCTGGCAGATATCACTCATCCTATCCCTGACTTGACTGGTTATATTACTGAGGGCCAGATCTATGTGGACAGACAGCTGCACAACAGACAGGTACTGACACTTGAAGAGTGCTGTGGGTCTTGAAGCCACTCACTCACTCTCTGCTGACTTTATTTGCTCTTTGGGACTTACCACAGCTCAGGAAGCACCAGCTTGAGTTGTTTAATATGGCTATGAAAGTATCGTTTCTAAGCTAAAATCTTACAGTGGGCAGAGTGCCAGAATTAAGAATTACTGTTTTTATTTATTGTGCCTTTAACTGGGATCAGTTGTCTCAGGGAACTTTTTTGTGGGGAATTCTATGCTAAAAATGGTATATGTCATGATCTGCCAGTCCTGTTACTAGAAAAGCAGGATTTTTGCTGGTTTTATAACAGATTTCCAAAATCAGCTTTTAGGAGAAATTATTATAATCATTTTATTTTGCTTATAAAATTTTGAGTCCATGAACAAAATTGTTTAGATGGATACTAAGGTAGCCTAGGCAATTGAAACTGTAGGTTTTCAAAACAGTGTTGTGCTCTCTTTATACTTCACTTTCTTTATTCTGATTCTCAAAAGAAATACTGCGCACAAAGTGTTTCTCACTACCGTTTCTTCCCTAGAAGATGCTAGAGCTCATCTAGAAAAAGTGCCTGTAGATTTATGTGCTATGAAGGATACCGGTGATTTTTAAATGCTCGGTACAGTAAAGCTCAAGTTTTACATACAACAATTTTTTTTTTCTTCCTGTTCTACCCAAGATTTATCCACCTATTAATGTGTTACCCTCATTGTCTCGGTTAATGAAGTCAGCTATTGGAGAAGGAATGACCAGAAAGGACCATGCTGATGTATCTAACCAACTGGTATGTGTTCTCTTCTAAGGAGGAGATTTGGCCTTTCTCCTTATGTTCTTCTGTCATATCCATGACAACGCTATCAGTGTTTGTCTTCCCAACCAAATAGAATTTCAGTATTGGTTTGATACAGAATAATTACACTGGATAGAACAAAGCAACCTTTTTTCATAAGAGCAAATAATGCTAATCAAACCTGGGGCCTGGAGAGATGACTCGGTGCTAAAAAGCATTTATTATTCTTGTAAGAGGACCCACATGAGGGTTCACAACCATCTGTAACTCCAGGTCTAGGGGAACCGACACCTTCTGACTGAAGAATCTAGCCATATATGTGGTACTCATAAATACGTGCATGCAAAACACTCATGCATATAAAATAAAATTTTCGAAAAATAAAACCAACAACCTGTTAAGTTTCGGCCGCTTGTGCTGTCATAACCTGTCATCCCAGGATTTGGGAGGCTAAGGTAGAAGAATTGCAAACTGGATATCAGCCCAAGCTTCATGGTGACACCGTCTCAAAAAACAGTAATAGCAACAAGAAAATTACCAAGTTTGCAACTCATTTTGAATACTATATGCAGTTTTAAAATGTATTTTATTGGAGAATCTCCCCTATTTATTCAAATGTCTCCCCTATTTATTCATTTACCTTTCTGAGTATTGGTGTATTACCTGCATGAATATTTGTGTGTTATATGCATGCAGTGTCCAAGACCAGAAGAAGGTTTGGGATCCCTGGGACCTGGAATTACGGAGGCTGATTAGCTGCTGTGTGGGTACTGGGAATCAAACCTGGGTCCTGAGCCCTTTAGAGAACAGACAGTGTTCTTAACCACTGAGCCATCTTTCCAGCCCGTAGTTTTTAAATTAAAAAGGGAAAAGGGCGGGGGGTGGCAATAGGGCTCAGTGGGTAAAGACACTTGCCACCAACACCAAGTCTTACAGTTCAGTCCCAGGGACCCTTATCGCAGAAGAAGAGAACCAACTCCTGCAAATTGTCCTCTGATTCTTCTACACATAACATGGCACATGTGTGCCCACAAATAAAAAGTATTTTGTGTGTGTTCCTATGCACACTAAATAAATAAGTGTAATAAAATTTTTAAGCATGAAAGTAAAAGCAGAAAGCAATGTGTTCTTTTAACTACTGGTATATTTCTGCATGGGCAGCAGTACATATTTGTTACTGACCGTGTTAAACAGCCAGCAGAACACTGAAGTTACAGTTGTATATATTCTATAAAGTCCTTAATGTTTATAGATTGTACATCAAACATAAAGAAAAATATCTGATCCTTCAGTAGAAATGGAAAGCCTGTGAAATCACAGGCGTTTGAGTGAGACGTACAGAGATTTCTCTTTGGCTTCTGCATCTTTTTTCTATTCATCATAAATTAATTAACACACTGAGAAAGTATATTTTTGCAGTGTTGGTAATGTCTGAAGGCCTCTTTCTCGGGGAGACTATAGTAAGTACTTGAATACCTTCCTGGGAGCTTTCTGTAAGCTGTAACATCTTGGTGAAGAGAGCTGCCACAGGACCTATCCACCCTGGGCTGTTGACATGTACCCTCTCCTTTTCAGTATGCATGCTATGCTATCGGTAAGGATGTACAAGCCATGAAAGCCGTGGTGGGAGAAGAAGCCCTGACCTCAGATGACCTTCTTTACTTGGAATTTCTGCAGAAGTTTGAGAAAAACTTCATTACTCAGGGTAAGATGATGCCCTTCAAACAAAACGTCTTAGAACCATTAAACCTTCCTTGCAAATCTGAGAACTCCTGTTGGTCTCTCTGCATTCTCTCTTCTAACGAAACACTTAAAGTTCTGCTGTGTCTTTGTCTTCACATCTGACCTCCTTCCCTCTGCCTTCTGAACATCTGCAGGAAACCTGATTAAGCTACCACACCTCGGCCTATTATAAGCATATCTTTTTGTATGGTATTATCCGTAAGGACCCAGTGACCAGAATGAGACTTTTCCCCAGCTGACCACCTTTCTGCCTCCAATAATCTGATCTATGTGCTGTCTGTGTCTGGTGGGGTCATTTTTCCAGCTAATCCATCTCCGTTGCTGGGCAGCATTTGGTTGTTTGTTTAATTTTTATTTTTGAGAATCTCATGCATGTATACAATGAAATAAGGTCATACATATCTACTGCCTCAATTCTTCTTCATCTCCCGCAATACAATGTCTTCCCCAACCTGGCCCACTTTGTGTGTGTGTGTGTGTGTGTGTGTGTGTGTGTGTGTGTGTGTGATAACTCACTAGTGCATTTGACTGGGCAGCATTTTTAACCTTATTCTCTAGTGATCAGACAGTTATTATTCATAGTCTTCTTACTGTATTATTTTTGTATTCTCACTATAGTATTTTGTCCAGTAGCTCTCAAACTTTGATTTGCTTTTTTTTTTTTTTTTAAGATTTATTTATTTATTATATATACAATGTTCTGTCTGTTAAAGAAGTGCTGATACTGGCTCAATATATCTAGTGAGGCTGGAGGTTGGAGGTTTCTGGGCCACAGTGAAGATAAGGTCTGTAACCAGACGTGAGGTTTAAGTCCCCCATACATCATCCTTGGCCACTGGGGCCAGTTTTCCACCACTCTCACAGCTCAGGGGTAGATCTTAATAATTTTATTGGTTGTCTCTCTTCTAAAAAGCCTCCAGTATGTTTCCTTACATGGCACATATGGGTTCTCAGGCTGTTTTGTTTAGTCTTGCTGCTGTTCCTAGAAATACTCCACCCTCGACCTCAGTGATAGTTACAGCAGGTGTGCATGCTGCTTTGGAACAGCACTAGGATTTGAGCACTAGAATAGCACTAGGATTTTACTTGGATGGCATTTCCTTGCCTCCATTTTCCATACTGAAATCATCTAAACACACAGTGGTTTAACTAGATGAGGGGTGGAACACACGCCAGGCAAGTGCTTGACCCTGAGTGTCACTGATCGTGTTGGGATTTAGTTATTCCTCTGACTGTCTGTCTGTCTGTTAATACAGACACTAAAAAATATAGTAAAGTTATTTAGAGAGGGACTCCAGAATCCCACCATTCTTAATCTTTTGGGAAAGGGGTTTTTTGGAGGAGAGGAGGTTAATTTTGCTATATTAAATATAATTTGGTTGGCCTGTAATTTCAGCACTTAAGAGGTAGAGTTTGAGGCTTGCCTAGGCCACTCAGTGAGACCCTGTCTCAAAATAAATTAAGTTTTGAAAACCACTGGCCTGTAATATATTATGCTTTATGGCATTTAAGGCTTTCTTAGCATCTCTGTTGATTCCTGCAAGCTTAGCTTTTTCTCCTATGCCCTGTGTCTAAGTCTGCTTTTTACTGACCTTTGATGAAAATGCTGGGTCTAGTTTGCCTTAAGGATTTTGTCCCTCTTTGTCCACCTCAATCCTTTAACCCAACATGTACATTGTCCCTGTGGACCTCTCCTCACCTCTGATCTCTGTGGTACTTTGTGCCCTCATTCTGCATTCAGTCTGAGTCCTAACTCACGTTTTCTTTCTTGTATTTAATGTCTACCCTGTTTGCTCGTCCACTGACAGAATACTGAGCAACAAGAGTCAAGTGGAAGTTCTTTGAGATTAATTCAGTGTCAATATTTTAGGTCCCTATGAAAACCGAACTGTCTATGAGACTTTGGACATTGGCTGGCAGTTGCTTCGAATCTTCCCCAAAGAAATGCTGAAGAGAATTCCTCAGAGCACCCTGAGCGAGTTTTACCCTCGAGACTCTGCAAAGCACTAGCTGCGGCTGCTCGTGTGGCGTGACCCTCTTGTGAAGTACTGGTTCTGTTTCCTGATTCCTTTTGCACTCCTCCATCCCCACCTGTGTGCGGGAGTTTACCTGTTACCCTGTAATTAAAAACAAAGGCTAGGTAACTATTGTGCCAGTGTTGCAACGTTTAAACTGCTAACAGATTGAAAGATCCCTGCTCAGAAAACCTTACCTTCAGTGCTTTCCTTAAAGTAGCTGAGGGATGGCGTGAAGTTTGCTTACCAATGTATGTATTTGTACATAGTGGAGAGCTAGTTGCTAATAATGTCTTGTTTGGGTCTCCCAAACCCTACCTCTCAGCTCCCTTAAGAGTATCACTGTTTTGAAGTTAAATGCTTCAGTCTCAAATTTAGGGGCAAAGTGGAGACTGGAAGAATTCTCCTTTCAGAAGAACCATGAGGCTCTTGGCTGAGCCTTTTTTCTGGAGTGCTGGTGTGCCTGTGGGTCTGTCCTCTGCTCTATGCAGATGGGTTTTACTGTCTGCTTGCACTTTCTTACGAAATGAGTTTCTTGCTGCCAGTGCTGTGAGTTGGGAATTCCTGTGTGGCATCTTTCTCTTTGAGGCGCGCACAGAATTATGCAATGTTGCACAGCTGGCATCTTCATGGCAGTGGTGAAGTGGTGACATGTCTTTTGCTAGTGATACCCACTGGGCTGCAGTCATAGGAGAATTGAGACTTGGAAAAGGCTGGGGTACAATTAAGAAAAACCCTACATTCCACCCTTATCCTGATGTGCTTATGGTGGTTTAGGTTTCTGTGTTGCCCCCTGATCCTGAGGTGGGGTGTGAAGATGGCTTGCCTTAGGTTTGTGGATGTTTTAAACTGTTCAGTCCCCAAACTTTCTGACCCAGATCTGACTTTTCGGGTGACCTTGTGGCACATGTGGCAATGTTTTTTATTCCTGCTCCTTCCTGGCTTGAGCCGTTAGCTCTATTCTGTAAGCCTCTGCCATGTCTGCTGTTGGGTCTCTGTGCTGTGTGTTCTCAGGTGCAGCAATGACTTCCCACTCTATGCATTCCGTCTTCCAGTTGTTTTTCTCTGAGGGCACGGGAATCAGCATGATTATATTTTAATGTAGAAAATGTGACATCTCGTTATAAATGAAAATAAATGTTAAATTAAATGGAAGTTACCTGAAGTGACTCTGTGTCTTCTCATCAGAAGAGGAACAGCAGCAAGCAAGTGGGTAACTTGAGTCTTCATGAGTGTGGCCTGTGTTGGTCTGTAAGAAATGTGAGTATGTGTCATGTGCCTGAGGGCTTGAAGAAGGCATCTGTGTGTTCAACTGCAGAGTCTAGTGCACAGCAGCATTCAGGCTGCATTTATTAACAGACCTTTATCAAGACAAATTGGCTCAACGATGGAGAGATGGCTCAGCTGTTAGGAGCACTTGGCTGATCTTCCAGAGCTCCTGAGTTCAATTCACAGCAGTCACATGGTGGCTCACAACCACCTGAATGGATCTGATTCCATCTTCTGGTGTGTGTGAAGACAAAACACTCATACACATAAAATACACAAATAATAAATCTTTAAAAAAAAAAAAAAAAGCAAAAACAGACCAATTCTTCTGTAGGAGTTGGGGCTGGTTAGTTAAGTACCACTCTTGCTAATCTGTTATTTTTTAGTGAAAACATTTGCTAAGGGATCCTTCTATAAAAGGACAAATTTAAGTGACATATCATCAGACTTGTTCTGGGGAGATTTTGTGAGCATGAAGGACCATCTGTAGATTAGTGTCCTCAGCACCTCACCGTCTTCTTTCCTGTGAGGGTGGGTGGACTGACATGTCAGGCCCTCAAGGTAGTCTGCTCTTGAAGTCTTCTGTGGTTGGATTGACAGCAAGTGAGTGCAGTTCAGTGCACTAAGATCCAATAAGAAGATGACATCAAGAACAGTATAGCAGGTAGGTCTCGTAGATCATGCCTGAAGTCCTGGCAAGCAGGAGAATCAGGGATCCACGGTCATATTCAAATACCTGTGTTTAAGTCTAACGTACTGGGCTATATTGTCTTAAAAAAAAAAACAGATGCTTGAGGGATTTTTTTTTTAATGTGTTTAATGTGTAGGAATAGAAGTATAAGAAAATGATCTTCTTTGCTGTTATTTTTCTTTTTTATTTCTTTAAAATAAAAATGGCATTCCATTCTATAGCCAAAGTGGTTTTATGCTAAGCCATTTTTGCAGTTCAGGGCTGAACACCTGCCTCATGCTCAGGGAGCCAGTGGTGCCTCTTCCATGGCAGCAAGTACCCTCAAGACTCAGTTTAGTAACAATGAGAAATCTCTTCCAGTCTCCTCACAGCCCTGTATCCTCACTAGGAATTGTCGAGCTCTCCTGATCAGTCACCCATACTTCCTGTTTTGGAGAAAGCAAACATCTGACTAGCTGCCCCTAAGGCCTGAGGCCCAGGTGAGCAAGACTGGGCTGTCTGGTCTCTAGGAGTCTGAAGGTCGCCATCCTGGGTAGAAACATGCATGCCCCTGAGCTCAGCAAGCCATAATAAGTAACATACATGTCTCACCTCTCTTTCCAAAGGACTATCTCCCGACTGCCAGAGCATTTTAAAAATAGAGCAATCAGTTGGAGTTCAAGTAGAAATGGCCTTGTTCCCGATCACCAAATTTGTTCATTGGCACTCATTGTCACATAGGGAATGGCAGAGCAACTGCTGGAGGCTAGCCTTGAACCTTAATCATGTCCTTCCTGTGTCCCTCCAGCATCCCCTCACATCCCTGTGGGTTCACAGCGCTCCAGAACCTGGGATCTTCTGAAGGGTGTGAGTGTGAACCAAAATCACTGATAGCCTAGAGTCACCAACATAGATGTTCACATCAGTTTGCTTGTGAGGTAAAGTGTTCAGGGGTTTATAGACAAGAACCTCAGACTGCATATCCTTGCCCACAGCTGTATTCACTTCCACAGAGCAGCACAAGCCACACATTGAGTTCTGGAGCTGCCAGGCCCAGCTTGGCCTGTCTTTGGCTGGGCAGCCAGTGAGTGGCTCACGGGACCAAATGGTCCCTTCTGTGAAGCTCCACATCAACACCAGACGAAGGCTCTAAGGAACATGTTTTATGTGATTTAAAAAAAAAAACCACAACTTTTTTTTTTTAAACCTAAAAAGCCAGGCAGGATGGGAAGCTCAAGCTCCAGACCCACAAAGTGGCAAAAGAGCAGTAAGAGTGTACCTCGGAGCATGTGTGTGCCGTGACACACCCCTGCCTGCAGACAGCCCTCCGTTCATGGTTTTCAAAGAGGCCTTTGCCTCTTCCAGCACTGAGCAGAGTTTGGACGCCAGATCTTTCCTTCCATAGGGGTACTAGTAGGTCTGTTATTTTCTACTTATGCATTCTCTGGAAGGCAAGTGGGATGCAGAGGCTCAGCCCCTGAGAATCCAAGCCTCACCCACGTGGTTGGCCAGAAGGGGCACAAATGCTGAACATAGCAGCACTGGGACCAAGCCAACAAGGCCAGGACTCTGATCCAAGTTGAAGTGACTGGAAACCTCACTGCTTTGAGCTAAGACATTCTGTTCCCTGGTTCTCTTGTGCTTTTCCCAGGGCCTACTCTTTCGCAGCACTCAGGCATAGCCCTGGCATTAGACTAATTTCATTAATGGTATGCTCAAGCACATGCATTGTACAGGTAAGCACAAAGAATTCTGTAACTCCGAAAACTGCACTCAATCTCGTAGAATAGCTTAGCAATCAGATTGCCTTCTGTCTTGTTAAAGTAAAGCCAGCAGCATTCATTTCTGTAGTTCACTCCTCCCACAGACTACATATGTGATACAACAGGAGTCAGTCCATGGAGAGAAAGTCCCCAGTGTGGTGAATGGCTTCGATCTCAGTACTTGAGAGGCAGCCAGCCTGGTCTGCATAGCTCGTTCTAGGAGAGCCAGGGCTATTGATAAATGCATGTACTTAAGATATCCATGTCCTGTGGTTCAGACAGTAGCATAATTAGGCAACAGCTCATCTAACCAAAATGCACATCAGTGTAAGAGTTCTTGTGGCTAAGAAAACAGGTCATGCATACTTACCTAGTTAGTATTCATGAGACTGGGTTCGACCTCAAAGCAGCAGCAAAAGAAAGGTTCTTGTTTTTTATTTCATAAACAACTGTGAGCTGAGCACAGTTCAGAGCACCTATTTTTGTAGCAGCTAAGAGGCGTAAAGCCCCATAGAAGAAAGGGGAGTAGGAGAAAACAAGGAAATACTTCCCTAGCAGCACTATTGTAGTGCTGAATATTGAATCCAGAGCTTTAACTACACTCCTCCAGGACCCTAGAATGCCTCCCCTTATGGGTCTACTTCTCTGCCTCCCTTTCTGGTTCACGCAAGTCTCAGTAGTTCAGCAAACACTATTCTTCAGTGTGGGGTCTCTGTGCCAGAGGTGCCAGGTCTTCCAGGCCTTGCCCTATCTTAGGCACCTGATGAAGTGACAGATCCGATGGGAGGGTGGGCATATCATGAGAAAAGCAAGTCTGGACCCAAAGGGACTAGGCATGAGGTGCAGTTCCTGCAGCGGAGTTGAGGTAGGTGATGGGAGACTCTTGCCAGCAGTCCCCCGTTAGGTCCCTTTGCTAAAGATACGGGGTTCAGGCTAGCAGTAGCCAGTCTGAGCTCACTCAGCTCGTTCATCTCTGCTGCAGGAGGAAGCTTGGACCAGGTGTAGCATTTGGATGCAGAGGACATGCTTGCAGATGGCCCTCATTTACACACACCCTTATTTGGCTTTTCTGCAAACCTTCAGAACAGGTATGACCCCTGGGAAGTCCATGTGGACATACACCAGAGTTACCCATGCATTTTGCTATGGGTTCTGAACTGTGAAATACATGTTTTAAGCCATGTAGTCATTTAGTTAAGGAGCAGGTGTGTGTATTTACTGGCGGGCTTGGAGTACAGATTGTCCATACTCCCATACAGTGCTGTACCAACTAGAACTCATTTCCTATTTCCCCCCAACATGGCTGTCCCAGACGACTGCCACTGACCTTCCTGTGTAGATTTGCCTATTCTATTTTGAAATCATAATATTTTTTAAAGATTTATTTATTTATTTATTATGTATACAGTATTCTGTCTGCATTTATTCCTCCAGGCCAGAAGAAGGCACCAGATCTCATTATAGATGTTTATGAGCTGCCATGTGGTTGCAGGGAATTGAATTCAGGACCTTTGGAAGAACAGCTTAACCTCTTAACCTCTGAACCATCTCTCCAGCCCATAGTATGTTGTTTTTTTGTGTCTGCGCTATTTCACTAAGATTCACTTCATTTGTTTATTTCTGAATAATATTCATCACATAGATAAATTATGTGGCATATATCTATTCCCTGATTAGTGGACATTTGGGGTATTTACACTTTAGGATCACCAAGAATAAGGTTTGCATAGGTATGCTTTTATGTGACTGTGTTTCATTTGCCTTGTGCATATGTTATATCTAACATAAAAAAACTGGATCTACCTCTTTCCCTTAAGGATTAATCTAGTGTGGCAGGCCAGGGACCTGATTAGGAAGTCCCCTAGGAAGACAGGTTTCTCTGAGTATACTTTTTCTTCCTAGAATTCCCTACCCAGTGCAATCCTAAGAGCCATCAGAGGTTCATCTTCCTAGAGAACTATCCTTTCTTAACCATTGTCTTTTCCTCTCGACACTGGGTAGAGTCTAAGAATGCTTTACAATCCCTATCATGCACTGGGCTTCCTTATTCTTTCTAAAGCTCTTCTGTTACCCAGCTGCCAGGTGGCTGGCCCCCAAATTCTTTCCTCATCCTCCTCTTCCAGGCAGCTGCTTGCCTACCCTGTGGGGTTTTCTTCAAACTTTTGAGTCCCTTTCTTGTCTTCAAGCTTTCATTTGTGTCTATTCTTAAATCTTTTATTAATGAAACTCAGAGGCCCAAGAGGAGACCTGATTGCCTAGGTGTCATGTGATGGCTCTGCTGGGGCTCCCCAAGATTGCTGAGTCACATGGGAAGTATATGTTTAATATTTTGAAGAACTTCCAAACCATTTCCTAAAGGTTCTGCTGGTGATATGAATAACGGTTGCTTGTTGTTTTAATGCCAAAGAATCTGGTATGTTTTGGAAACAAGTAACTTCTAGAACTTTGTCTAGGTTCTTAAAGATATACTTAATGTCAAACAAACCAAAAAAAAAAAAAAAAAAAAAAAAAACAGGCTGGAGAGATGGCTCAGAGGTTAAGAGCACTGACTGTTCTTCCAAAGGTCCTGAGTTAAATTCCCAGCATCCACATGTAGCTTCCAACCATCTATAATGAGATCTGGTATCTGGCACACAGGCAGAACATTGTATACATAATAAATAAATAAATCTTTAAAAAAACACACCCACAAAAACAAAAAAACAAGACTTTTATTTACTGTGACACTTCCCAAGTGTTGTAATATAGTTGAAATTAAAGATACTAACCTTTGCATTCTGGATTTTTACTTAATTTCACAGGAAACTGCAACTAATAAGCATTCTAATAGTTTAATGACTACATTATACTATTATTATACTATACCATAAATATTCCATATTTTCTCTTATGTTAAACATTTGGCATTTTTTCAAATTTTTGTTTATTCTGTAATAAATTTGTTTATGAACAAATATTTTATTCTGGAATATTTACTTAAGAGTTTTAAAAGTGGCTCTGGAGAGATGGCTTAGAGGTTAAGAGCACTCACTGGCTGTTCTTCCTAAGGTCCTGAGTTCAGTTTCCAGCAACCACACAGTGGCTCACAACCATCTATAATGAGATCTGGTGCCCTCTTTTCACCTGCAAGTACAAATGAAGACAGAATACTGTATAAAAAATAATAATAATAATGAATCTTTTTTAAAAAAGAGTTTTGAAAGTATAGTACAAAGAATATGGAAAAGTCTTTATGTCTAATTGCATTTTTAAAACTGTGACTGTGGAGCTGGAGAGATGCTTAGTGGCTAAGACCACTGGCTGCTCACCCACATGGTGGTTCACAACATCTGGAACTTAAGTTCCCCGAAGACTTGATGGCCCTGTCTCAGCTCTGTGGACAGTGGGCATGCATGTGGTGTGTAGACTCGCACAAAGACGAAAAAGCACCCATACACAAAATAATTTTAAAAGTTCTTTCTAAATGCATGACAATTTATAATCCTGTCCTTGGGTTTCCTTCCTCTCAACAGCTAGGATTACTCCCTCAAATTTTGAAACTGAATGTTTAAGAAAACTTCAATTTTAAGCTGGGTGTGGTAGCCCACACCTTCAATCACAGCACTGGAGAGGTAGTGACAGGCAGCTCTTCCAATAAGAAGCCAGCCTGGTCTACAAGCAAGTCCTAGGACAGCCAGGGCTACACAGAGAAACCCTATTTGAAAAGCCAAAGGGTCAGGGAAAGGAAATTTCAGTTTCAAGGAAATCTACTAGAAGTGTGGCGGCAGCCAGGCGCAGTGGGGCACGCCTGTCATCCCAGCGCTCTGGGAGGCAGGGGAAGGCGGCTCTCCGAATTCCAGGCCAGCACCCATATTCACAGTCACCACAGGCTCCCCACGTTTTCAATTAACTTGTGCTTCTGGGAGATTGAGGCATGTGCAAAGGTCCAAGTGCTTATTCAGGTGTTTCCAGTTGGGTTGGAGGAAGCTGGAGCTCACGAGAGTTTTCAGTCCCAGGACTTTAGTCTAGGTCAGACCTTCAGTCCAGTATTCCTTCTTTGGAAACCAGTAAGACATCTCTTACCATCTTGTTCCTGTCCCTAGTACATTATCAGACCTGGCTTGAGAGGGTGCCATGTTGAGATGCTATGCAGCAACAACAGCATTAATCTGAAGCTGGGTCATCACTAGACAACTCCAGGCTTCTACTCCTGACTGTTGTGTGGTGGTGAGTGCCCTCTCCACCACAGCCTAGATAGAAGTAAGTTCTCAGCTCTGGAAAAACACTCTCAGAATAGACCTGATATAGTCCCCCCCCCCCCCTCCATCTCCATGCCTCCTGGATGAAGGGACCTAATCTTCCCTTTATGTGAATCCTACAAAATACATAGAATAAGTGACCTTACCACTTGGGAGATTTGGGTTCTTTGGGCATGCACTTTGTTCTCTGGTCTTACATAAAAATGAACAGGGTTTTTCTGTACAAACGCTTGGGAGATTGTGAGAGCATTAGTGTTCTCAACACTGTCCCCTAAATTCACCTCAATCCAGGACATATTTCTGTTCTTCTTAACCACCCTGAGGGAGGGCAGGGTAAGCATCACTGTCCTCTGCATGACACTCAGGGAGGTTGAGTAACTGACCCAGATTTAGTGGCAAATTAACTCTTAATAACTTCTGTCATTTTGTGTCCCTGCTGTGGGTACAAGCTCCCAGATTGTGAGAGCCTCGTACAGAAAGTTGTAGGCTCTGAGTCTAAGGCGGTTTCAGTCTTAATGAAAATGTAGACAGATTTTCACTGTTGATTCTGCTTACTTAAATCAGACATTGCCCATTCTATAGGTTGAACTGCAAGACATCCAGGAGGGTGTCTGCTCCACTTTCTTACCCACCGTGACAAATGTTTAATCTCAGCCTCCATTACTATGAGTAATAGACCTTTTATTTCATTCAGCTTTGCCTTTTTCTTCACAATGATGAAATGGATTCATCGCTATTGAGAACTCAGTCCCCACATCTGTGACAAAGGCTGGTACTCTTCCTTCCTCCCCCTGAAAAACACCCCGAGCAAGGATCAGGCACACATTTTCTGGTAGTTAAAGAAATCTCAGGCAGGTAAGATTAACTCAGAAGGTGTAATCTAAAAACCGGGTCAGACAAGACCTCTGTACCCCAGAAGACTCTGTGCTCCAAGGTGCCTCTCAGCCACTGTGTCTTTGTGGTTGACAAGAGTTTCTATTTTGTTAATGATGGAACTGAAACCAGATGATAATAACTTGATGAAGCTCACACTCCCAGATTGTTCCCACGGACCATAGTTTTGTAGGATGTGAAGGTCATGACCCAGAACAGCACAAGGAGCCACTCACAGCCTTGGGAAGCCTTTCTTTGTGAGCGCTATTGCAATGTCTTGTCTGAGAAAGGGACCCCTTTCCTAGAAAAGACCATAGCACAGTAGCCCTGAAATCACACCAAGGCATCAGCTGGGCATGCCCAAGAGAGGAGCCATTCTCCTAAGCTCTGGTAGTATGTTCAGACCGACTCCAAGTCACTAGTACTTAAAAGTTTGGTCACAGAGAATGTCTAGATAATATATCACCACACTGGTACTGAAGTTGGAAATATTCTCAACAGTGGAGGGAGTAAGGATTGATTCCTAATTTCTAGAGAGGGACTGATGTCATAGCATCTCTGCAAGTACTACTTGGCTCATGGACTTTTAGAAAGGGATAGATAGATGTGCTTATCTCAAGACGTTCTTCTCTGTCTTTCCTGCTCCTGTCGTTGTTGTTGGCCTGGCCCTGTACAGGGAAAAGAGGCTCCATAACAGTTGCAGTACCAGTGCTATGGTCGCAGCTTGAAGCCCTTGAAAGTGTGAAGTATGTCTTAGTCAACATGCTTGAGGACACTCAGTCTAGTTGTGTATGCTGGTGACTTAGGGGCATCAGTATTTTTAAATATTTGAAATATGTGTACATTCATATGATATGTTTTGATCAAACCCACACCCAATTCCCTCCTTTCCAATACTTCCTCTGCTCTCACGCTTTTCCTTCCCAATTTAAAGTGATTCCATTTCGTGCTGCTGTGTGTACGTGGATGTGGGACCACGATAGCCTCACAAGCTAGCCTTCTCTGGAGAACTGACTCACCCTTCCCAGAAGCCAATAGTTTCTCAAGTGTGTCAGTATTTCAACCCCATTATAAGAGTACAATTCTTAAAAAAAAAAAAAAAAAAAAAAAAACTGTAACACTTCCTGCATTTCCAAGTTTCACCACAAGGTGTCAAGAAAGCATGCAGAAGAGCAGTTGACTTCTTTGGCCAGCAGAGGGCCTCAGGTAGTCCTCCTGCAGTCCCGGAGCCTACAGTTTCCTTTCTCTTGCTTCCCTACTCTTTCCACCACCTGTCTGTTTTTGTAGTCTCAACTGTTCCACACCAAAGATCTCACCAGGCTTTCCTCCCCTAGGGCTTGAGAGCAGTGGCTGGACTCTTTACTTCCTATGAGCCTGGCAGTGAGATAAAGGCTTACTGAAACCACTGGGCATAATTCCCAGGGCAGTGCTGGGAGCAGCCATGAGTTATCCCGGTGAGGAAGCTGCACACAGAGAGTTAAATCTGAATAGCAGTCCAGAGTGCTCTTTCTGCATGCCCAGAGGTGAAGCCTCAGCTACCGTCCCCTCCACGTCATGTGAAAGAGTCCTCTAAGAAGGCCTTTTATCCTTCCCACCATACGATATAGCCCAATGGCTGGCCTCGTACCTTTCCCCAAGTGGAAGACAAGCAGATATGAAGCATGACTATTCCCAGAGTGCATTCCAAGACACAAAGGATGACTGAGACTAAGATAGCGCCTTTTATTTTCTCAAGGAGCCTGTCCCAGTTGCTGACATTACTATTCATTATTTTTGTTTGCTTGCTTATTTGTTTTTGAGACAGGGTTTTTCTGTGTAGCCCCTGGAACTCACTCTGTAGACCACACTGTCCTCAAACTCACAGAGATTCACCTACCTCTGCCACCGCCGCCCAGTGGAATTATTGCTCTTGTACTTTGAATGTAAGTACTTTGGAGCTGTGACCATCAATTGAACGACTCAGCAGGCACTAAGAAGACTTCCTGTGAGTAATGCACAGTGTGGGGACGCCAGACCACTAACTAACTCCCAGGGGGAGAGAGATGGGGTCAGATTCTCTTATGTTGCCCAAAGGGAGTGTGCGTGGCGGGGGTGGGGATGTTTCTAGATATTGAACCGGAAGCCTCACACAGGCTAGCGATGTATAGCTCTACCACTGAAGTCCATCCCAGCCCTTTCGTCTGGTATCACTTGTTAAGTTTTCCAGGCTGCCCTGAACTTGCTGTATAGCTCAGGTAGACCTTGAATTTTATACCCTCTTGCCTCAGCCTTCCAAGTAGGTGGGACAGGTCTGTGCCACCAGACCCGTCCTGTTTAACACTTTGGAACCATGGGTGACTGTGGAGAGTGACATCACAAATAACTACTATACAGCTGATGCCTTTTTCCTCAGTGACAGCCCAAATGGTTGCCAGGGGTCAGTGTTGCCTTCCCAGAGGTCCATGGATTCCAGTGGGGGTATTCAATATTACTGTTTATTTCTTAATTTCACAAACCTTGTTTAAAAAACCTTGCAATTAAATAAAAACATCACATTATTCTAAGTCCATTTGTTTTGGTTTGCGGGTTTTTGTTTGTTTGTTTTTTGGGTTTTGGACCTGAACATTTTACATATGTTTCAAATTTTCAATATCCAAATGGCCAATTATTTTTGAAATAACTATTTCCAGAAATGTTTCATATCCTTAGGCATCAGGGAAATGCAAATTAAAACTACTTTGAAATACCACCTCACCTCAGGCACAGAGGCTATCATCAGCAAATATGACAACAAATGTTGGGGAGGAATGTGGAGACAAAGGAATTGTTACTCATTGGCGGGGGTGCAAATAAATAGAGACATTGTGGAAAACCGTTTGGAGATTTCTCAAAATACTTAAAACAGAACCACAGTGTGACACAGTGATTTCACTGCCAGGCATCCGCCCAGAGAACTGTGTACCCTACCACAGGGAAATTGGCACCTCGTGTTTCTTGTTTCTCTATTCACTGTAGCCAGGAACTAGAGCTAACCTGGTACCAGATGATGAGATCATCCTGTAGAGAGAGAATAATATAGATAGATAATCACATACATATGGATAATCATATATGTATGGATACTGAGTGCTTTTTAGGGTAAACTATTCAGCAGGAGCAGATGATTATTCAATTTATCGATGAAAAAATGGGTAACTGGACCCAAGCCTATGAGTTTCCAAGCTTTTGGAACAAAGCCCTCCGGTATGGGGCATTTCATTTTAAAAGATAACAACAACAAATAGTGATGATGATAATGATAATTCTGGGATTTGAGGTGAGCTGGAGCAGCTAGCTGGGACCGAGATGATGCAATGAGCCTGCACTTCCTCATCACCAAGTCACTCGGATCCAATCCTATCTGCCCCCCCCCACTCCCCACCCCTTTCAGCGACCTGCCCAAATGCCCCGGGGCTCTTGTCAGAAGGCTACAATTAAACAAAGGGCCACGCTCCCCACCAAAGCCCAAGCACCGGAGCAGGGACCGCCGCCGGGACAGCAGGTTTCTAAGCAGATGCAAAAATAGGCCCGCAGCTGCCGCTGAGCACACTAGCACACTCTGTTTTATAATTCCCTTTCCCTGCTAAGTGCTGATTACCCAGCTCTGCCTGGGGCCGAGATACTTCCAACCACCTGACTTTAGCCAGTGGGGCACTAAGAGAACAGAGCAGCTGGCAGGGCACACTTCCGCGAGGGCCTAGCGGGGCAGCAGATGCGAAGCACTGATTATTCCGGGGGCGAGTTGCACTGGGGACCTGGATTTGCACTTCAAAGGGGTCTGGCCCCGGTGCCCCCACTCTGGGGACCCAGCCTTGTTCTGGGGAAAATCAAGTTGCTTTGAGTGAGTTACCCTCCCCCTTCCTAACAGGAGGGCGGGTTTAAACAACCCCTAGAAGTTAATGCCCGCTGGCTCGACATCCCCAGGGACCCTCCCCTGTCTAGCAGCTCCCCTCTTTACAGTCTGTCTCCATCTGGACACTCACGGGGCCACAGCAAACCTGCTCTCTTTTACACTGCTCATCCTTTCTCGTTTTCAAAAGCAGGCTCAGTCTGTAGCCCAGGCTTCCCTGGCAGTCCTCTCAAGGGCTGATTGAAGGTGAGTACCACCAGGCTGCCTCCGTGTTGATCCTAGCTGAGGTTTGGACTCTATGTATGTTCCCACAAGATATGCTCATAATGTCCCAATCCCTAACCGGGTCAGTTTGACCATATTTGTCAATATGGTCATTTTGGATGGGATTGGTTAAGATGAAGAGACCACAGCTAGGGCAAAGTTAGGAGAGTTGCTGCCACAGACAAGAGACACCTGGTGAGCTTGCGGTCCATTCGGTAGCCTGGGGAGAAACAGATCCCTGAGTAAGGAAGGGCTCTGCTTATTTCATTGAAGAGGAAAATGAGGGTGGAGCTGCCTGGTCCCCTGCCTCGGAGAGCTACAGGCTGTGTTCACACACCACATTTCTAGGCAGTTTCTTGTACCTCACTATAAAATGTAAAGACTCTACTAGAGTGCTTTCTTTTTTCACTTGAAATGACCAGCCCTGATTCTCCTTCCTGTACACATTCCTCATCCTCCATCCACCCAAACCCTCCTCCACACACAATGAAGCTTATAGAAATGAAGGTTGACCAGGTCCCTGAAGCCATGTAATGAAATGGAAAGGTGCTGGGGCTAGAGCCAGCTCCCCTCCTCCATTCTGTTCCTGAACTTCCCTCCCCCACGCTGTCTGTGCAGTGGGGGGTTGAGGGGCAGGAGGTGTTATAATTACTCATATTTGTGTCTTCTTACCCAGACTGCTAACTCTGAGGATGGAATCCCGGAGCTCAGGCCCCCTGCCTCTCACCTCGGCAAATACCAGCTTAATTTGGGAGCCTCTTGTAGTGGCTAGTGTTTGGAAATTCAAAAGGAATCCACACAAAAGGAACTAGATACGTCCAGCCTGTGGGCAGGAAAGCTGTGTTCATCTGTGTACGTCTGTGAGTCAATAGCGGGCAGCTGGCCCTTAGGAACAGCGCCTGCTGCCAGTTTAGCCACTTCAGAGAACACACCCTCTTTCAAGGCTTCTGTGACATAGGTTCCCTGTGCCTCCCCTGGGAAGGTCTTGGAATGCATGTGCTGTGACCCAGCAAGAGAAGCAGTAATCAAAATGAAGGCTTTGGGGACCCACGAGTAGGCTAATGTCCCCAGCTCCCCACCAGGCCCTCAGCTCTTCCCACTTCCTAAGACTCTCCCCTTTCACAGAAGCTGGCATTCTCCTTACAAGTACCAAACACAAATTTTGGGTAGTCCTAAATTCTGACCCTACCCCCTATCAGCTAGCTGGTGTGGTTACCAGAGGGTAGAGTCCTGAACCCTGGCAGCCCCAACAAGAAAGGCTGGGCCTCTCATCCTGATACACCAAGAGAAGAGAAAAGTAACAATTTGAAAAGGAGAACAAGATTTATTCAAATGTGGTCACACTGGGAACAACAAACAAAGGGGTCAATGACCTCTGGCTTTTAGCTTATTACTGTGAGGTTTGGATTTAAATTAAATGCAAGAGATATGCATAATTAAGACCTCTTGGTCAGGGTAACCAAGTCCTCAGTCTGAATCCTCAGAAAGTCCTCTTTAGAGCCCCCACTTAGACAAGAGTGTGCCTTGGCTTGGCTGTGGAAAAGAATGCCAAGATGAACCAGTGTGAAGCTCATTTCAAGTTTATTAACTGCACTTTACCATAGATAGGAAGCACAGCGGCTTGTAGAAAGAGAGGTGCTGGGGAAACATAAATGAGATCGACACAAGCATGGGTATTGGTTCTCAGAGAAGAGTCACACTGTAAGGATCTTAGTGATGACAGCACACGGGGTTTCGGAAGCTTTAGAAATGTCGTTGTTGTGTGGCTTCCCAAGTGACCCTGCCTTCCTTTATCTTTGATTCTCATGATTGAGAGTATGCATAAAGTGATTCCCAGCATTTCTGGGATGAACTATAATCTGATGAAACTAGGAGCCACAGGGTTGCACAGGGGAGTTTGAGCATGTCCTTTTCCAGTAAAGGGGGTTTCTGGTGGAGTCTAGAAAAGTGCAGGTTTGCAGAAGGGGAAGGAAGCGGGGTCTTAAGCAGATGTTGATTATGTTTCAATTCTTGTTTCTCAACTGGCTTCAGCTAGACTCTGGGGTTCCTCTCCTGTCCCATATCCCCATCTTCCTGTTCTGCTCGCCACCTGTATCAGTGTGTTCTTTGTTGCTGACAAACACCACAACTAAAAGCAACTTGGGAAGGAAAGGCTTTATTTCAGCTTCTACTCCCAGCAGCTATTCCATCACTGAGGAAAGTTAGGGCAGGAACTCAAGGCAGGGACAGGAGCAGGAACCACAAGAAAAACTGCTTACTAGCTCACTGGCTCACACTCAGCTAGCTTTCTCACACACAGCCAGCAGGATCTCTGCACTCAGACAAAGTGGGCTAGGAACCAGAAGCCAGGCTGCCCGTGGGCTCTGTTATCAGAAGACTTTGACAAAACCCCTGACACATTAGAGTCCAGCTCCCTATGCACAAGCTCACAGTGATCCGGACCAAGCAAGTCTCTTGGACCCTCACTGCCTGTGAGGCTGAGAGGAAGGATCTGTTGTAAGCTACTGTACTCTTCAGAGCATCCTTAAAATGGCCTGACACACATCCATGTGCATATACACGCATAAAATCACACATCTATGCCCACAGTCATATATGTGTGTACACTTCTACATACATAATATACCTCCATGAACACACGTATACACCCACGCTGACACACATGAATATCCACATGAATATATACACATACAGATCTTCACATGTATGTATCTCCAACCATCCAAATCTACATGCATCTATACACGAATACTCATTAACACACACATATAGGCAAGCATGCGTGAGCGTCTATATCCACACATAAACATCCACACCCGATGGCTAGATCCATACCCGTTCCCACACGCATTCACATCTGCATCTATGCACATAAATACTGTGGCAGTCTGAATGAGACGTGCACCTAATTCCCGGGGGGTGGTGCTGACTGGAGCCAGTCAGGAGGTGCCATCTTGCTGAAGGAAGTCTGTCACCGGGGATAGGATTTGAGTGCCATTTTGGTGCCTTTGCTCTGTACTTGTGGTTCAAACTATGAGCTCCCAGATTGCTTCTCCAGACACCATGCCTACCACCTGCTTCCATGTTGCCCCTCTATCAAGGACTTTAACCCTCTGCAACCCTAAGTCCAAATAAACTCTTTCAGAAGTCACTGAGGTTGTGGTGTTTGATCACAGCAACAGAAAAGTAACTGACACACATACCCACAAACACTGACAAACTCACATCCACGTATCCACACTCAACACACACTTTACACACACATTAAACCATGTACTACCTTTCCTTCTTCTTCAGTTTTCAACATCAACTTACGAGAGCTAGAATGAACCCTATTTACTTTTGTCATGGTGTGTACATATGTGTGCATGTGGGATCTATGTGCAAGCAGTGATTTAAAAACAGGCTCTTTCTTTTCACTGTGTGGCTGTGCCTTTGGCAATTTGTAAGAAGGAAAATCCTTGCCCAGCTAGCACACATCAAGGCTGTCCTGTGGAACTGTGCCCAAGACTCCACTTCCTTGGTGACCAGATGGCAGAGGACAGAAGCGGGTCTTAGTGGGGACCTGACTTGGTTTTCTCTATAGCTTGTGTGTCTCTCTGTGATGCCAGCTCACATTCAAGGCTGGCCAGTTGGCATGGATGTGGCCCCTTCTGCTTGCTAAGTTGATGTCTGGGGCCCAGCCAGGTAGGCACCAGAGCCAACATTTCCCTGAAAAGCATTCGTCTTCACAGAGTAGCGCTAGGACCTGTCTGACCCTGCTGTTGGGGTTGCTAGTGTATGAGGCGCTTCGTGCACAATGAGCCCGGCCTTCATTGTCTACAGAGCGGGAGCTTGGGGTTCCTTCTTGTGGTAGCTTGTACCTCCAAGAGAGTGGAGATGAAAGCCCAGCAGAGCGAGTCAAAACCCTAGCCCCAGTGTGGTGTTTTTTGGACTCAGAAGATCATGACTCAGGAACACTTAGATCACGCCAGTGAGTATAGGGGGAGGTGGAGGACTAAGTGGCCTTGCCCATTGTTGGACATTGCCTTTACAGTCTGCTCCCCTCCCTCACTGTGCACATGCCCAACTCTATTGACCAGCAAGGCCAGGAGCTGTGGCTCAACGAAAGGACCCCATCAACAAGGTCACCTGACCTCTCTTCACATGGAAAATGGACAGACAGGAGCATGAAAGCAAGTGAGCAGCTTGGGCTATGCCCGGCCTCAGCCAGACAGAATTTATCATCTCTTTTGGTGAATGTAACAGTGGCCCCCGCTAGAGAGAAACTCACTAGAGAGTTCCTGCTGGGAACAAGCAGACGCCTGGATTCCGAACCCCTGGCTATGTATTCCACTTTATGTGACCCTGTAGCCCAAGAGGGTGCCGCCTGAGTGACAAGCCATGCAGGTACATTGCCCTGTTATTTTTGGAATGAGGAATTTGACATGCCTTTAACCCCAGCACTCAGGGGCAGAGGCAGGCAGATCTCTGCCTGGTCTACAAAGGGAGTCCAGTGTTAGCATATATAGGTTGCCACAGAACCTATGATATCATCATGTCATCAAGTATCGCCTACCAGGTGTGTGGCAGATGCACTTGGCAGAGGCAGTTCGGCTTCACACCAGATATAAAAGGACCAACCTGTCACTTTATCACTCTCATGCTCTCTCTGCTTTTGTTTCTCTGCCAGGGCACCCCTTTTCCCCATCTCTGTCCTTCTGTCTCTCTCTGTCTTTCTGCCCTCATGGCTCACTCAGGCCCTAACTCTCTTCTACTTCTCTTCCCCCAAATAAAACTCTTTCATATCAGATCTGTTGTATGTGCGGCTTTTTAAATATATCATAACATACAAGGCAGCCAGTTACTTAGAGAAACTCTGTCTCAAAAATCCCCACCCCACGAAAAAAATTCTGTCATGACAATCTCTACCCCAACCCAACCCCTCCAAAAAGGCAGCAGCCTAGACAGAAAGCCACCAAAGAGGACTCTTAAAATTTGTCCTAAGGATGCTAGGGGTGTAGCTCTTCACAATGACGGCTTCTCTCGAGGATGTGGGTAGGGAAGGACAGTTTTCTTTAAGGCTGGCCACCGGCAATTTGACCATGCTCCAGTGAGTATATGGGTGATACAAATTGGAGTCCCCCTCATTTTTCTTATTCTTTTTTTTTGGGGGGAGTGGCAGGGGAGGTGACAGGGTAGGGGGGCAGAGAACTAGGAAGTAAGCAAACTTGGGGGGTTTCATGATGTTAGAATCCCAAATAATCAATAAAAACATTATGAAAGCCAAACCAACCAACCAACCAAATTCTGTCATGAGCCTTCTTAGCTCTCAATTAGCCGCGACTGGGGTAAGTGGAGCACATGCGTTTGTGTGTGGGCATGTGGGGCCAGCTCAGGCTGGCACTGTGTGATGGAGCTAAGAGAGCAGAGCAGGGATGGGAGCTGTGCTCAGGGCATGAGTGAGGGTTCCCACTGTCTCCCTTGGTACTCAAGGTCCCAGGCTGTTCCACCCCAAGCAAATCCCTTTGTTCCTTTCTTCTTCCACCTGTGCCCTCTCACTCAGAGGGCCAACAAGCCAGTCTTCTAGAATTGAGGAGAGAGGGGGTGGGGCGGGGGCTGACTGCAGGGCACTGGAGACAAGAATAGCTGTCCTCACAGGCCAGAGATTCAGCACCCTAGGGAGCTGTGCAGCAGGAATTCATAAGGGCCTGAAACAGTGCTGTAAAACCAACAAACAGCAATGGTTATACGAACACTCAGCTGAGGTGGTGATGACATTTTTAGTGATACTTTAGAGAACATTTCTCACATTTAATCGTCCAACTACCCTGTAAGTCACAGAGAGGTTAAGTAACTTGTGCCAAACTGCCCAGCACCAGGGAAGTCTGGGGGTGAACTTAGCCAACCCAGATTTTGCAGGGCAGCCTGTGCTCTTTTGGATGGGGATTAAAAGAAATCCCTCAGGGTTGATTAAATTTCTTTTAGAGTTCCTTCTGACCCCCATGGTTGTTTACTGTGATGCATGTGAGATCCAGAAAACAGGCAGATCTTGGAGACTGCTAGGAGGGGCTGAACTTCCGAGATCAGTGGGAGTCACTGAAGGTTCTGAAAAGAAAAAAGGCATGATGGGATGTACACACCTGTTAGCAGTCATGGGTTAATGCGCCTAGAGAGGGGGCAGGGAACAAGTGGGGTCAGTCATGAGGTCAAGGTAACCAGGTCTACAGTTAACCAGCCAGGCATCTGGTATCTGGGCCTTGTTTTTGTAGCTACTAAAGAGAAAGGGCTATGTTTCCAAGTGTCCAGGATATTCAGAATGTTCTTTGACTCGTTGCTAACCTCTGACCAACAGATGTAGGAAGAGGAGGGGATGAGCTTTAAGGATTTGGTAGAACCTGCAGGATTCTGGATCTGACTAGGTAGGGAAGATGAAAGAGTACAAGGCAAAGCTGGTAAAACAGCTGTGCATGCGGCAAGGATGGATCATTCAATAGGCTGAATGAACTTCTGCCTCTGTGGTTCATGCCTCCCCAAGCAAACAATAACAATATGTAAATTTGTTGAAGCTCACCATTTCCTTGTGAAATTACCCAGCTAAGGTGGGGTAAATCTCAGGGCTGGAGCCCTAGCCTAGCATGTGCAAGGCCCTGGGTTTCATTCCCAGCACTGATTATTTTATTTTTTAAAATTTACTTATCTAGAAAGAAGCAAGGAATCTGTGTTGACTTCAACATCCTGGCAGGAATCACACCACTTCACAAATCTTCTGCTTTCATGCATGGAAGAACAACATAATTAATGCTTGAAGCTTTCCAAAGGCTATCAGGAAGTGATGGACCTTGTTTTAGATGGAAGGCAGGTAAGGTTACTCCGGTGGAGATTGGGGATGGGCACAGCAGTCAGAGGAGACTGCAAGTCTCCTCAGTAAGCTGTCCACGGAGTCTCCCAGACAAGAGATTCTCATGAGAAAGGGCTTAAGGCGCGAGGCAAGCTGAGATTTTCTTTTTTCTGTACCAGTGGCCTTGCCACATCTCCTTCAGACACATGCCTGTCTACACAGCTGGCATGTACCGCCCTGCTCTTGTGGCCCTTGTAAAAGCTGTTTGCTTGGAGAATGTAAACTCTCTAAAAAGAAAGGATTGTTTTGTTTGGTTGGTTTTTGAGACAGGCTCTCTCTCTATAGTCCTCCCTGTGTAAACCAGGCTGTGTGCTGGGAGTGGTCTGGCACGTGCCTTTGATCCCAGCACTCAACACCTGAGTTAGGGAGAAAGTTGGGAACAGCGTAGCCTTCCAGACATAACTGAGTCAGGATGTGCTGCTGAAGATACTCAGAAGGGGTCAGGACCAGTCTTCCTCCCTCCTCACACATGGTATGCAGACTCTAAGACATTTGGGCAAAGATAGCTGCCAAAACTTTGTGCTGTCTGCGCAGCCTGGTGGCGGCTGAGGACTGAGCTGCTTCTCTCTGTCTCTGTCTCTGCCTCCCCTCCCCCTGCTTGTTTGAATCAGCATATGATGAGGAGGTGGTATAGACAATACTCCCCACCTACAGTGGGACAGTCTTGGCAGAGCGATGCCTCTGTCTGTGAAAAGAAATAAACCTTAAAAAAAAATTTTTTTTTAAATGTCATGGTTCTGGGGGTCAGGATGCTGGCAGGGTCTCTAAAGAAATCCCTGCTGCATATGGCTTTGGCTGGGTCCTGGGTAGTCCTAGCTGGCATGCTGGGATAAGTGACTTTCTTGCACTGGCAGAATGAGAACCTTCTGACCTTGCAGCTCAGGGCTCCCAAGAATGTTAAAGTGGAAGCTGCCAAGACTTCTGAGCTAAAGTTGGCAGCATGGCTCTCCTGCCTGACTCCCCTGGGCCTACCTGCGAAGGGAGAGGAGGGGCCAAGCATCCAGGGTGTCCTGTTTGGGTATTATGTTTGTGCTATTATGAATAGCACAAGCCTAGCTGCAGCTAGGAAGAAGACCTGGCCACCTTCCCTAACATCAGCTTCTCCTGACCTTCCTGTCCCAGAGGCAGCTTTATGTCCATGGGCCTTTAATTCTGTGTGTGTTATCTTTGTCTGTTACCATAGTGGCTACCTTTGGGGCTTAAGATCTGAACCCAAAACAGAGAATGCCCCTCAAGGTGAACCAGGCAGGCAGGACAGATGGTAGTTGTGGTGACAGCATTCCACCTAGGGGCCTGGAGGAGTGGCAACAATAGTTACTTTAGTCCCTTGCCAAAAAGCCATATGCAGTGGGCCAAAGACTGGCTATGAGGAGAGCAGCTGGTGGATCGGGGGGCTGAGAGGCTGGGTTTGGGAAGGGGCATGCTTTTGAAGCCACTGTCCCCTGGTCCCTTCCCTCCTCCTTCTGGGTCAGCCCAAGACCCATGTCACAAATAAGATCACCAGACTGGTAAGGGCACGGTGCCCCAGGTCACAGAGCTGCCTCCCTCAAGGCCTCTAAGTGTGGCCCACGGCAGGCACAAAGAGATGCTGCTTTTCTGTTTCCAAAAAGAGAGGCCACCATGAGTTGCCAGCCACATCATAGCAGAGGAGCAGAGATTAGCTCAAAGAGACAAAAGGAACTGTGAAGACATGAGAAATGGCATTCTTTATTCATAAATAAAAACATAAAATTACCAGAAATAGTTTATAGAGCCAACATAGAACTTCAAAAATAAAACAAAATGAAGCCATCAAGAGCATAGCAAACCAGAAACAAGGAAGAGAAAAACAACTATGTACATAGTCTTCTAAATGCCAGCCCATCTGAAGCCAGCCTCCGCCAAGGGCTCCGGAGTGGTCAAAAGGGGAAAACAGGCTCCAGTTAGGGGTGCTGAGGCCTGCTGTGTGGCATCTGAGAAGAGCTGGAGAAATCACTGGCCCAGCCTGGCTCTCCTTTCAACATCTCTCTCACCTGAGACACAACCCAGGCTGGGGCCAGACACAGAGGATCAGCAAGACCCACAGACGTCCCCCTGCTAAAGCTCAAGCGCACCTAGAGAACTGAGCAAGACAGAACCGAGAAAGGAGAGAGTCCATGGGGGCCAGGGCACTACGAGACCCTTCCTTGTGCTAGCTGGTGTTCTTCCTCAGCAAGCAGCAACATTTCCAAACCTCTGGAGGACAGTATGGCTCTGAGAGACAAAGCATGGAGGGCTACTTGTCACCCCCGTGTCCCTGCTCAGTCACTGTTGAACCTGAGCCTTCTGACATAGGCACGGACCACAAAATAGAAGGCTTCAGGACTGAGAAGGAAAGAAAGCCCACGCGAAGGCAAGGTTACTAGGTTACAGTACGGTTGCATCTTGAAACTACCTTGGGATCTGGGGATGGTAGCAGTTTTGAGAGAGCATCTGCCATCTTGATTGTTGGACAAGTCCCAGGCACAGGTCTCAAAGATAAACTGAGGCAGGGCCACCAGCGACTTGAGCAGAAAGAACCCCTGTGTGTAGAGGGCACCCCATAAGGATCCAGAGTGCAAGCTTTGTGCTTGATTGCCGGCCCCAGGCATGGCACTCGCTTCTTCCTGGGCAAGAACTCCATGGCCCAGCACTGGGCTCCTGGCTGTTCTTTCAGAAGATGGAGTCCTCCAATCTGGGGAAGGAAAGCTAACCCGTCTTGCTTTCCCTCTTTTGGACAGTCTGGGTGGGAAGAACAAGTCGAACAAGGCACGGACTGGTAGAAAACGAAAGACTGAGGGCCATGAACTTGTTTAACTGGGCTGTGACCTGTGCTCAGTGGAGGGTATGACCCTGCAAGTGGGGTTGTCATCTTTGGCCTGTAGATTCCAGATTTAAATTGAGCATGTGACCGCTGGCTGTGGTAGAACAGGGAACAGTGTGTCACTGAAAGTCAGTAGTAGGAGAGGCCCAGCAGAACCCCAGGAATGGGAAGCAGTGCCATCAGCAGGGGAGGTTCCTAGCCTGCAGACACTAGCAAGGGAGGACAAGGTCACTATGGCTGGGTCCATGGGCGAGCATTAGGGAGGTCGAACTCAACTCGGGTTGGTTCCTGGACTGCCAAGCACCCAGACCCTCACTTACATCTCCTAAACCCTGGATTCTGCCCACCAGGCAAGCACATGGCTCAGGAATTCAGCAAGGGCTGGGTATCCTACCAACAACAGCTGTGGTAACAGCCAAAAATAGAATATGGAGCAGCCTGGCTGCCTGCTTGATCTGGCTTGCTTTGGGAAATACAGAATGGAAGGGGGGAGGCAAGAAAAAAAATAATTCCTTGAATGAAGCAATTGTACTTGCCCCTGCCCCTAGCTCTGGGTGTCTTCAGGCTGCCACGGGTTCACTTGCTGCTTGCTGTCTATGCTGATTCTTTACACTTCGGGGTTCCGCATAGAGGGAGGAAAGTGGGCGGTCTGGGGTACTCAGAAGGCTCTGGGCGCGCCCGCCTCTCCACTGCCTGGACTGCAGCCCTCTGCTGCACCTTCCCAGCCTATGCACACTCAGAACAGAATGGTGAAGGTGCTGGAGGGCAAGCAATGCTGCTTACTTGGCTACAGGCAAGGGAGGCTACCGTCCAGCTCCCGTGCGCACTAACTATGCGGATGGGCTATCATGCATCCAAACAAGAGCCTGATGTTCAGGAAAGAAAACCCTTTGGGATTGGCTGCTGGCTAACTGAACTATTCAGGGAAGCCCCTGCTTTTGCCTCCGCTGGACCAATGAGGAGGCTCCCCTGGAACAGCTGGCAATCTATGCTTCATAGCATTTCCCTGCACCCCACCCGGGACCCTAATGACTATGGCTTTAAAAAGTGACCACTGAGGTCAACAGGGCTCTGCAGCTCATCTCAGACTTGACTCCTTGACTCTGCTGTCTGCCTTGGTTCTCTCTCTTCACACCCCACTCAGACCTCTTAAGACCTGTGAAGGCTCTGTAATGGTGGACTGTCCCTCCACGCCTTCCTCAAATGACTTGCTGAACTCTGTGGAAACCCGAGCCCTCCAACCTCCACAGACAGAGAAGTCCAGGCTGCAATGAAGACAGTGCCCAAGGCTTTCGGTTACTCATGGCTTCTTTCTATCCCCAAAGCATCCTAATATGCCCAGGGGATGACAGGGATTTAGGGATGACAGGTAAGATGGTTCGGTCCTTGGGTGGCGTTTGGCCTGTATGGCAGTTACTCCCTTCCCTGGTGGAGTGCCTTTCTCACTATGAACAAGGCCAAAGTTGAGGGGAACCTCAACCAGCACAGAAAGCTCCCTGAACACATCTCTAGAAGAGTGTGGGGTTCAGAGACGAAGCTCTAATAAGCAGCAGGGTTCATTAGGCTGAAAAAGGCAGGAGGGGAGGAAAGGCTATGTGGTGACCCCTCCCACCACTGGGGACTCCTGAGCCTGGGCCCAAGAGGTGGCTTCTCCCAGGGGGGCTTAAAATGCCTCTGAATAGGCTCCGCCCTCCATGCTTCTGGGATCCAGTCCCCAGCCCTCCATCCCCCAGGTAGCCCCTCAGATCTCAGTGGCTATGATGTCCTCATAGGGGATGTCAGCCCCGGCCAGGTCAATCTCAAAGGGCTCCCCAGCACTGTCCCCATGGGCCAGCTGCTGCAGGGCCTTCTCTAGACGCTGGTTGCGCTGGTACATGGCCAGGTAGCTCTGTTGCAGCTGCTTTTGGTACTGGATCACTTTCTCCTTCTCTTCTTTCCACACCAGCCGCTCGTGCTGGAAGCCTGAGGACATCTGGTCGTGGCCTTGCCTCTCCTCCTTCAGCTCAGCGCGCAGCCGCTCCAGCTCCCGCTGCAGAGCAGGGATGTCCTCTGAGAAAGTGGCCCCAACCCCTGGGGGCCCCAGGGACACAACATCTCGATGCAGGGCAGCCTGGGCCCGAAGCTCCAGCAGCTCCTGCTCTAAAAGGTTCACCTTCTCCCTCAGCAGCTCTGCCTCGTTCTTCTTGCGCTGCAGTTCGTTCTCACAGACCTCCAGCTCCATCCCCTTGGTGCGCAGGGCACTCTCCAAGTCCTGTGTCTTCAACTCCATTCCCTCCAGCTTGCCCCGGGTGTCCTTCAGCTGCGCTTTCAGACTGAGGATCTCGCTGGCCTTGGTGTTCACCTCTATCTGGGACTCTTTGAGCTGTTGCTTCAGAAGAGAGATCTCACCCGACTTCTGGCACACCTGGCAAGGGTGGGGTGAGAAAGGGTGAGAAACAGTACCAGAGGTGATTGGCGTTACCCTCACCGAGATGATATCTTTCTGCTTCCTGAAGGGTTGGGCCTGCTCCTGACAGGGTGCCTCGAACACAGTCCTTGTGCTGCAGACAGCCTGCTTGACTTGCACGCATTTCCAACTGCCTCCCTCAACTCCATCTTGGCTTCTCTGCCATTCCAGCACCCCATTGGCTATCAAAGATGGGTCAAGAGCACATGGCGTCAGGTCACTTTGTCTCTGGGGTCTTGGCTCTTTGGGGTCCATAAGTATTACTTGGGGTCGTGATATGGTTTGGAGTGGTGATACACGCCAGCCTAAACATACCAAGCCTGTCTCCTATCCCTCTCCACACCTCTGATTAAAAAACAAAGAAAGCAGGAAGAAAAGAAAAAGGGTTTTTTTTTTTAATTAAATTTAATAAAAAAATTTTAAAAAGTGTATATGATCCCTACCACAAACAAACAAACAAAATAGACTCTTGGAACAAAACTAGAGGCCAACACCCCATATTTCCTCTTTCCCTCTCCTGGTAAAGCTCCCCCTTTGCTGCCAATGAAAGACTGA
The DNA here is from genome assembly GCF_907164565.1 of Psammomys obesus. Taxonomy (NCBI): domain Eukaryota; kingdom Metazoa; phylum Chordata; class Mammalia; order Rodentia; family Muridae; genus Psammomys; species Psammomys obesus. Next base: position 1,692,378 of record NW_026594377.1, on the reverse strand, counting down.
CCAATGCAGAGAACACATAGCCTCAACTCCATGCACAGCCAGAGCCCAGAATTTTCTGACAAGGCTGAGTCCAGACCTTGAATGTCTCCCAAAGCCCACATGTTAAAGTTTTCCAGTGTGGTAACACTGTGAGGGAGTGGAACTTCTAAGAAGTAAGGGCTAGTGGAAGGTGGTTAGGTCACTGGCCCCTGAAGGGGATTGTGGGATCCTGGACGCTGCTTTGTTCTCTCCTTTGCTTCTTGTCCCTAAGGTGATAATCGCGTGGCCACCACGATACCCCACTTCTTCACAGGCCCAAAGCAGCAGGGTCTGTTGGCCCACTGAAACCTCCAATACTGTGTCAGAATGAACCTTTCCTCTTTGTAAACTGCATATCTGTGCATTTTGTTACGATGACCCTCCCCGCAAAAAAAAAAAAAAACCCTGAGTAACACACCAAGCCTACACTCGTTTGATGGAGGGTTAGGACAGTCACATTAACGCACAGGCTGTAAAGCCAGATTGCGTCACTTATACGGCAGCCTGGAGGCAACAAGCAATTACAGGTGTCAACTCTGGCGGTGCATGTCTGTAATCCCAGGGAGGCAGAGGCCGGTGGATCTCTGGGAGTTTGAGGCCAGCCTGGTCTACAAAGTGAGTCTAGGATAGCCAAGGCTACACAGAGAATGCCCATCTCAAAAAGAAAAAAACAAAAAAACAAAGAAAAAAAACCAGTGACCTCTTGGGATGGTGAGGATGAAAGGGCTCACAGGGGTAACACATTTGTCTCCAACCCTGATGAGCTGAGTTCCATCCTTGAAACCCACATGAAAGTCTACATTTGGGCTTCAGCAGGTTCATGCCCTCCCCCCTTGCAATAAATATTAAAAATGTGAACTTTTGGTCCACTTTCTTAGATCTATAAGGATTCAATGTAAAAATATAGCACTTTCTAAATTCTCTGTAAATTAAATGGGTTTATATGACAATATTTCTGTCATTATTATTACTTACTTTTTTATTGTTTTGCTAAGAATCCTGACTAGCAGAGGTGGGAACAAGGTCACAGCAATGTCCATCTTAGCTCCAGACTGGACCATAAGGATGGATGACAGAGAACAATACTTGCTGCTTATCATGCACCAAGGGTCTCTTTCTTCACCCTGCTTGTGACTACCTGTTCCTTCACTGTGAGGCAGGAAGCTCCAGGCAGTCAGCTGAGGGTTGACCATCCCCTGCAGGAGGACGCTAATCCATCCAGATAGAACAACTGCTATCCTTCCTTACACCGTTCTCTGGAGTGCACACACCCTCCCTTCCTGCCGGGCCGCAGGGGTTGCTTGGAGAAAAAGCCGCTATCCTACTGGCAGGGTACACGTGGGGCCCTGGCTCTCCAGCAAGGCCAGGCTCACATGGCTCCTTCCAGAGTGACTGAAGGACTGAGGAAACACAGCAGTGATGGGAGTGCTTTCCTAGCAGATGTGAGGCCCTCGGTTTAAACCCCAGCACCAAATGAAACCAAACCAAACAAAATAGCAAAACCTATGCTGGACATTGCATCTTGATCCTACCGTGGCTAGTCAGGATTCTTAGCAAAAACAATAAAAAGAAAGTAATAAATTGTGACAGAAATACTGTCATAAACCCATTTGATTTAGAGAATTTAGGAAGTGCCATGTTTTCCGTCTAATCCTTATAACCACACTGTGAAGCGGGCATGTTCCAGTATTTCGGTCTGTAATGGAGGAAACCGGCACACAGCTTTGCTATGGGAGGTTAACAACAACGAAGGTAACTCCCCAAAGTGTGAGTGAGCCTGCATTTGTCCGCCCTGTGTTTAAATCTCAGCTGATCAAGTAGAATTTCCACTTACACCTCAGCAAGAAGGAGCAATGCCGTCATTGAGACCTACCACTAATGGCGGTAGTTAGGGCCTTCTCCTCCAAAGCGCCACACAGACCCATCCACTCTCTTGGCCCTCAGACCAGACAAACACAGGAGGACTCAGCCCTCGGGTAGCCTGGCTGGCCTCCTTGTCTGTGTTCTGGCTTTCCCACCAAACACCAGGCTACTAAGTTCAGTGACTGGGGCCAAAAGGACCGATACAGTGATGGAAAGAGCGACAACGTAAGAGCGTCCCCCATGCTAGCTCACTCAGGAATCCCTTCCTGGTCAGAAAGCTGGCTCTTCAGCAGCATTGGCCTGAGCACTCAGTGTGGATGCTGCTCCGCCAGCACTGATACAGCGGCTGTCAGCAACGCCCTGGCAAGACTATGGGTCTTACCTCCCACTGGGTCTCCTCCAGTGCAGGGGCGAAGCTGGTCTTCTCCCGCTCATAGGACCTCAGCTTGGTCTCCAGCAGGTCCTGCTCCTTCATTAGGCTCTCCAGCTCCTGCCGCAGCTGCCGTTTCTCCTGCTGCAGCTGCAGCACCTGGAGCTGCAGCACCTGCTGCGCCCGCTGGCTCTTCTGGGAGGCTGGCTTCAGCTTGCTCTTAGGTTCCGGGCACTCCAGCTCGTCCCTGCTGCGCCGCGGCCGCTCCTCAAACACCTGGCCAGACGCAAACTCCTTCTCATCGAAACTGCGCTGCAGCTTCTGTAGCGCGCTCTCCCTCTGCAGCAGCTTCTGCTCCAGCTCCTGGATGGCACACTCATCCGTGGAGAGTGGGGAGCGCACACACGAGGAGCCCTTGTCTACCTTGCCGGCGTGAGCCAGCTTGCTGCCCCCATCAGAGAAGGACAGAGCCTTCAGGCTCATCATATTACTGTCCTGAAGGACTATGCCTTGTGTGATGTTGTGTGCTGAGCCCCCAAAACGGCTCGTCGGCCCCACGGGGGTGACCAGAGGATCCAGCTGGTAGCTGCTGGTGGTGCTATGGGTGGGCAGGCTGGACATGGAGTTCCGGCCTGAGTCAGACAGTGCCCCCGAGCACAGGCCTGGCTTCAGCTCCTGCTCCTTGGGCTTATCCGGAGCCATGGGGTGAAGCTGGTGGCTGCTGTTCTCAGGTGAAGAGTGGAGGATGGCTCCTGACCGTGGCAGCACAGGCTTGAAGGCAGTGGGCCTCACTGCTCCCTTGTCTGAACTCTGGGGAAGCAAAGGTCGGCACAGACGTGAGTGTCCCTGCCACACTCATCTCACCTTTTCTCAATATGTGTGTGAGTGTACATGTGCCACCCTCATGAGGCCACCATCCACCTTGTCATTAGCCACACACTCACACTCACTCACACTACCTCTGTACCTAAGAATGTCTTCACTGATGGCGCAGGCACTGACTCTCCTAACAGTCGCTGTCACCTGGTCTCAGCTCTCTAGAGAGGTTGGGTGAGGACTAAGGTACGGTTCCGTAAGGACAATGGGCTGCATGAGCTCCTCACTTCCTTCCCCTCTGCCTCTTTCACTGGGCCTAGCACAGGACTGTACCCCACTCAGTACTTGCAGTCCAGGTTGGAAGACCATTTGGTATAGCAATCCTTTCTGAAGCTTGCAGTTTCCCTCAATACAAGGGAAACAAGGCCTTTGTTTAGAAAACTTTGTGAAAACACAGCCATCTTTCTTATTCTAGAGCATTCCAGGTCCTAAATCTCCAATCTGAAATGCTCCAGAATCTACAACAGTTTGAGTCCAGACAAGAAAAATTCACACATTAGGAGATCTTATTTTGTGCATAAATTTTGTGTCAAGTATACACAAAACATAAATGATTGCTGCACTTAGATGTATCATTGTACGTAACAGAAAGAAAACAACCCTGAAATCTCTGGCACTCCTGTTCACAAGCATTCTAGGTCAGCAGTGATTAACTGTGCTTTAGAGCCATGGACTCTGACACAGAGGGGACATGGACACGGGATAGGTGACCTGTTGCCAGTGTGCACTAGTGAGGCTTGAGAGAGCCTGAACTGTTGGAGGAGCTGGATTTCTGAATACTCTTTGCGGGCGTCCTTGCTCTTTGATGAGAACGAAATCCAAGGGCCCTTCTCTAGCCAGCAGTGACAGAAACCAAACGCCAGGCAGGGCAGAGATGCGGGGGAGAATGCTAACTCCTTACTGTCCTAAGAGAGTACCCGCATCTTCCTGCCCACCCTTCCAGGGCGTTACAGCCTGTCTTCTTCCCTGGCCTGTGAACTTGCTGCCATTTGGCCTACCTGAACCACCCAGGTCATGTCCCAACAAAGTTCAGAAATGTTTGAATTGCCCCTGTGCCCTTTGCTGCAGGAAAAACCTACGATTTCTGGTTAGGGGATAGACTTGATTTCTGCAGCGAGGCTGAACACTTCCACTCTTACCACTGTTGATCTGGCTTCTGGGAGATCTAAATGCTTGGTCATGGGGGTATTCATCTACACTTCTCCTCATGTCCCAAATCCCCTCCCCTTTTCTCCTCAAACACCTTTGTCAAAGACCCTCACTTACCATTTCCAGCTGATTGGAGAAGGGCATGAGCTTCGGTGGGGTGGCTGGGTCAAAATCTACCCCGGCCTGGGCCCCCATATCCCCACTGGACAGGGCTGTGTAGTCTGGGCGGTGGGAGCCTCGGGCCTTCTGGCTGACTTTGATATAGAAGAAGTCTTCGCTCTTTCCCATTTTGGAGCTGGACTTGCCACGCCCTGAGTCCTGGGAGAAGCCAAACCTCAGCAACCCATCCGAGTAGCGATTGAGCTTCTTGAGGTGCGAGGATTTACGCAGCTTGTACTGTGAAGCACGGCAGTGCTTGCTGTGGAAACTGTGGCCCGAGATAAGGCTGCTGACGCTGCCCATGGTGACTCGGAGCCAAGGGCCTCAGGGTAGAACAGGGGACTGGAGAGACTGGCACAGCAGCCGGGGACTGTGGTCAGAGCAAAACCTTCTCACAGCCTGGGAGAGCCATGGGCCTGGAAAGAGACACAGAGAGGTCAAGATCTCGGCAGAGCACTGTCATGATGATTTCAGGAGTGTTATTCCTACCATGAAACCTGGATGGTAGAGAAGTGTACACCAAATGCTGGCTCTGCCTCACCTCTGAGTCTGTCATTCTGATGGCAGGGTGAGGAGCCAAGCCATCCTATGCCCTGGGCATACATTGGAAAGTGAAGCATTGTACAGACTTGTGGGACCCATATGTAGTGCCATCTGGATGGTAGACAGCCCATACCCAATCTACCAGACCCATTCAAGTATTGTGCTAAGCACTATGCAAAGAAGGCAGGATGCTTATGTAGCGGCTTGCTTGGGCAGGAGAGTTCTGTATGCCCAGGGAGCGCTGGGTTAGCTGTAGCCCTCAGTATGTATTTATTAGACGCTCAATGTCATATGCTCGTGATATTTGGGAATGTGATTTGAACTCAATAGGACTAGATGAGATGCAGGGGCCTGATGATGACATCATAGGCTCTGAAGACAAAGAGAAGCTAGGTGTGATAGCACATATCTAATATCCCAACACTTGGGGGGTAGAGGCAGGAGAATGGAGAGTTCAGGACTAGCCTCATGGCAAATTAAAGACCAAAAAAGCCTAGGCTACATCATAGTAAGAACTTGTCTTATTAGAAAAGGAGAAAGGGGGAGATGGAGGAAAAGGAGGAAGAGCAGGAGCAGGAGAAAGAGTCAATTGGATACTTGCTCTACCTGAAAATGTGCTGCCTGTACAATGGCCCCCGCGGGGGAGGACCACAAAGAGCACCTCTCTGTACAACAAGAAGGACTTGACCAGATGTGGACACTCTACCATTCTTGAACTTCTTAGGCTTCAGAAAGGTGAGCTGGAAATACCCATATTCTTTACAAATTATCCTGTTTATGGCCTTCTGTCATAGCAATGATGTCAACAATGATGTCAACTCTCCAGAAGCTGAGAAGCAGGCCATGGGAACCTGGGAGGGACAAAGCTTCAAGAAGCTACAAGTACAAAAGGCCTGAGTGTGTAAGGCAGAGCTTGCTCCTTGGGCCCAGCTTGGATAGTGTCCTCACAGGAGAGCCATTGGGTTGCCAGGGTAGGCTAGAGAAGCTGCAGCAGACAGAAAGCCTGCAGCTAGGTGCCATGGCGCAGGGAGCTTGGACAGCCTCAGGGATGTTAGCTTGACTGAGACAGAAAGGAGTGCCAGCAATCTAAGCAAGGGACAAGTTCACCTTGTGTTCTGAGGACGGTCGCTGTGGCAGCTGGGTAGAGGGGCTGCTGAGGGGCTCGGCTGTCTGAGCGACTTCAGTTGGGCTGAAGAAGCTGGGACTGTTCTAGATGTACTTTCAAGATGATCTGAGAGAATTTACTGAAGGATCTGGTAAAGTGAGTGAGAGAAAGAGCGGTCAAGAAGGATTCTGGGGCTCTGGGGGCTGGCCGCTGTAGCTCACTGATAAAGTGACTACCTGGCAGCAGAGATGATACTCTAGAGACGCTGAAACAGAGGACCCCCAATAATTAAAATTTCCTTGGGAGTCCTGGGAGCGCCCTGCAGGAGACACTTCACCCACGAGGGACAGGACTGCACCCTCACCAGGACCGCTTCATTATGTATAGCCCTAGCCCTCTAGCCAAAGGTCCAGTCAGTCACTCTGAAGATAGCCTTAGGAAAGGAGTGTCATCACTCTTCATCTCTTCCTCCTCTCAGCATGTCCACATGATTTTTCACTAGTGCTTGTCATCTCTTTAATTGGTATACTGCGGATGGATGATGGCAGAGCTAGCGTTATTGGGACTGCCAGAGTCCAGGCTTTTATTCAAGATTCCATTAACAGTAGGGCAGTTGCCTAGCATGTACAAGGACCTGGGTGCTATCCCTAGCATGTGTGTGTGTGTGTGCATGTGTGTGTGTCCATGCACATGAGCGAGAACACATACACAAATAAATAAAGAGAAAATTGCAGATAAATAACACCAAGAATTAATTTTTTTAATGTTAGTGTTTTCATGGAGCAACCTGATGCAGGGATTTGTCACTCATTGAAACAAGGAAGACCACAAGCTGAGCAACTGCATGTGAGCTGAGCTGAAGAGCAGAAGTTTGGTTTAAGACTAAGTTTGCAAACTCTGGTGGGCACCCAGGCTTGATGGAGTAGGCTACAGGCAGCGAGGGAGGCACTGGAGCTGCAGATCCACAGGCAGAAGATGTCAGTGTTGTGGAGACAGCTGATGGAGGAGCTGCAGGCGGGTTCAGAGAGCAAGCTCAGGAGGCAGGAAGGTGAGAGACAGAGAGACAGCAGCAGAAAATCAAGAAAATTCCAACTGTGAAGAAGAAAACTCATTCACCCAGATGCTGCTTGTAAGTTTGCAAATGAGAATTAGTCAATAGACGTGTTCACACGCAGACGTCATTGACAAGAGTGCTTTTGATGGAGTGGTGGAAACAAAGCCTTGGTGGGAGAGAGCACAAGGGAGGAAAAGGGACAATTGTGTCCTTGAACTCTGAAAAGGACATGATCAACTTGGTTTTGGATCCTCTGTTATGCCACTGCTAGCCATAATTTGGGAAGTAAACTGTTTAACAACCCCACCCTAGGTTTGCACACCAATTTAAACAAATAGTTTAAAGTAATAGGAGTCTCTCTGTAATCAGTGCTTCAAATAGTAATAACTGGACAGCGAAACACAGTGCTACACACACACACACACACACACACACTCAGGAGTAGGTAAAACTACACACTTCCTGAAAATAGTGTGGTGCTTTACAGGGGGAAGAAGTGTTTCTCAGTGAGAAGACGTAAGAACCCAGAGGGAAGCGACTACCAGCTCCCTCAGGCAGCAATGGAGAACAGACCTGTGTTCCTCTATCTGCTCTAAATTAAGACATGGATCCTGAAGAGGCCTCAGAGGTCCCAAGTGGCTCATGGAAGCAGTGTGCACCCGGGTGAACGAGGCTTCAGGCTAATGATCCTGGCATGGGTCCGGACATGCCCTACCTGAAGTCTGAAGAAGCTAAGCTTAGAACAAATACACTCCAAATTCCACTCATGGAAGCTCCACGGGATCAAACCTCACTGTGCAAGTTTAGGACATGTAAGTTTACTGTGGAAAGTGTTTTACTAAATTGGTGACCTCTTATGCTCAGAGAAACAGTCAGTCTGGCCTGGAGGAATCACCAGGCACCATCTGTAAAGCCCCACTGTGAGCAAAGGGCCTGTGACATTTCCTGAGTGCACAGTGATAGCAGGTACCTGGCATTATCATTGGCATCTTTTATTTCAATTTCGGTGGGACCCCTGCCAGCATTCCTCATCCCTACTGTTGAGATCAGTAAGCAGGCACTTCTATGGCCAGCCCCATAGACCGGTTATCAGGCATTTGTGAAGACACCCTGACCACCTGGAACTACCTGCGCATGCCCTTGATCACCCTATAAGAGAACTGGAACTCTCTCTCAAGTCTTCCTCTTCCGCTCCCTGATTCTTCCTCTCTCTCTCCCTCTCTCTCTCTCTCTTCCTTTCTCTGTTCCTTACTCTCTTACTCTTTCTCCGCTCCCCTCTCCCCCCTTCCCCTAATAAACCTCTCACGTGGAACCAATCTCGTGGTGTGATTTGTGAACCCGAATGTAACCCTTGCATTCGCACGTTTCCTAACACCTATCCAATCTTTCCTGCCCATATCACATTTTCTAAAATGATTTTGCTTTGGCCTTCCTAGGAGCAAAGGGTTTCTCTGCTAACCTTAGTGTTGACGTTGGCTAAATGTTTTTTCCTTCCCTCATCTCTAATTCAGTTCAGACCTCCAGTCCCAGCGGACAAACAGCCTGCTGCTGTCCACATACGGGACAAAAGGCTCTCCTGAATTCTACACACTGGGTCACCTTAGAGGAAGTACTGTCTTCTACCATGTGAAGTCTTGGGATGAAACTTGAGCCCTTGAGCTTGGTGGCAAGTGCCTTTCCCCAGCGAGCCATCTTGCTGGCCCCATCACACCTCTTGGGCAGGTGGTTTCTTATCTCCTGCACACCAAGTGAACACTTGTGAGAATTGGACATGGCATGGCTCTGGCTGAGAAAACTTTCAGTATGAGAACCGACTTCTCTGATTGTTTCTTTTATTGCAAAGCAGAAATGTTTGTATTGTTTTTAGGGTATTCTTATGCAGCTCTGGGTGGTTTGATATTAGACAGCCCAGGCTGACCTCAAGATCAAGTCCATCCTCTTGCTTTACTTTCCCAAGTGCTGAGATTACAGGCGAACCACCAAGCCTGGCTGAAATTCCCTCCCTTGAAGTGGGACAATAGAAAGATGAAGAATGCTCACAGAGTGCAGTGTGAAGCTTGGCACAGGACATGTACCTCTACAGGAATGTCCAGGATAAACAGAAGCCTGTGAGAGCACGCCTCCACAAGCCAGTGACAGAACCACAACCGCAACCGCAGTACCGGGCAGGCTAATGGCTTGCTACAAGGTTATGGCGGCACTGTTTTGGGAAGCTGTGGGACCTTTTGAAAGCAAGATCTAACAGGCAGACACAGGGTCATGAATAAAGCAAGAGGACTACAGCGAGTTCTAGCTTCATCCAGAGTTCTCTGCTTCCTGCTCCCTTCAGATGGCAGGGTCAGGGCTGGGGAGCCGGCTCTGTGGATAAGTGCCTGCCATGCAAGTGGGAGGCCTGCAATCCAGGTTCCCAGAACCTATGCAAATAGAGGGCAGGCCTGGTGACCCGCCTGTAATTCTAGTGCTCAGGAGGATCCTCACAACAGCCTGGCTGGAACTGACAAGTCAAAGGCTCACCTCTGAGCGGCAGGGCCTGAACTTAGATCTGCATGTCACCATCCGTTAGATAAACACAGAGCCACACTTCCACATTCTGTTGGGGATGTTGACTCGGGGAACCAAAGTTCCTGTCCCAATGACCAAGGTGAGTCTCTAGGACTGAGAGAGAAATTAAAGGAGAAAACAAGGAAAGGAGCCAGCAGTCACGCCTGCATTTCCTTTATGTATAAATACCAGGAAGGTCCCACAGGCTCTGAGTGGCAGCCTGGGTGCTCCCCGGGCACAAGTTTTGTGCTGCGTGTTCAGAATTAGAAGAAGACAAAGAACCGTGGCAGTAAAGGAGAGGGTGCCCTGAGGACGGCCACCTCTGCTCCCAAGAACAGTCCTGTCCCTCTGCCCACACATTCCGTGCACCAACCTCAGGTCCTCACATTCAGGGAGCGGCAAGGTTCAAGATTACGCTGCAGCAACCCGGAGAGCTGTCCAGCAAACTTGGTTGTAATTCAGCCTTAGTCTAAGCCACCCCACCAGACTTGATGTCTCTTTCCTTTGCCAGAACAGGGCAAAGGGGCACTTTCCAATGCCCGGGAAACAAACCTTCACAGGCCACGAGGAAAAGCAGAGGCCACACAGATCTGAAGAGATTCAGGAAACGGAAAAGAAGGAAGAAGCCACTCAGTGTGGTAGGGTAGCCGAGGCTGCATGAGCTCTGAGGAACTTCACGGAGGGCTGGAGAAATGACTCAGAGCTTAAGAACACTGGCTGCTCTTCTGAAGGTCCTGAGTTCAAGTCCCAGCAACCACAGGGTGGCTTATAACCATCTGTAATAAGATCTGCTGCCCTTTTCTGGCCTGCAGGCAGAATACTGTATAAATAATAAACCTTTTTTAAAGGGAACTTCACAGATGAGTTTGTGTTAGCAGCAGCTCTAAAGACAACAGGAAGCCAAAGCTGCCTCACTTCTCTCTTCCCAGAGCCCCTCCCCCTGGGGACTCAGGACCAGCCTAGTCCTCTCCCACAGCAGCACCAGCATTCAGCCCTCCAGCCTGCACTGGGCCTCACTGCACCAGCACAGGAAATGGATGTCTACAGCCCTGACTGTTGACACTTAGGTGGGAACAGGGGTGAGGTGCCTCGGCAGCTCTTTCTCCATTCCTGTTCTGCACTCTCCTCTCCAAAGGAAGTCAGGGCTGACTCAAGTCGATGCAGTACATTCCTGTTTATCTCCCTTCCAGAAAGTGGAAGGAGAGGTATAGAGTTGGAAGGAGCCAGTCTGAACTGCGAACTAAGGGTCTCCTTCCCATGGAGGAAAACAGTTGACCCTAACCCATAACATACATAGGCCTAAGGGCGGGGTTCTGGGCACCATGCATGTGCACCCTCCCATCTCCCCAACACAGCAAGAGAAGTCACTGGCTGAGCGAGTGGGCTCTAACTGCCCACTTGGTTTTTTCCGTCCCACTGCCCTCCTTCACTCCTTCCCCAAACTTTGGGGAGAAAGTTTGGCCTTGGATTATAGACCTGACTTTTCTCCTTCCCTCTAGGGACTGGAAAGATGGGAGATAGGAGCAAGAATAGGGTGAAGAGCAAAGAAAATAGGCAGCATGACCTCAGATCCCTCACAACTTCAGCCCCAGCTGCCTTACTTCTTAAGATGTGGGCGTGTTTGAGATGGACTTCTATAGAAACCCAGGCCAGGCATGGCAGTGTACTCCTTAGGAGACGGAGGCAAGAGAAAGAGGAGACCAGCCTGGGTCACACAGCAAGGCCTTGTCTCAAGAAAATAAAGAGCGGATGGGGGTCACTGGACTGTGAAGCCCTCTAGTCAGGGCAACAGCACTCAGGATACTGTCTCAAATTGGCTGGTCTTATGCCTGGCAATCCACTATGCCACCTTTATTCTTGTGTTTCATTCCTATCTTAATACAATTTTTTAAAAGTTAAAACACTTACAAAATTAACTCAAGGGTTGGAGAGGCTTAGAGCACTTTTTATTCTTGCAGAGGACTTGATTCAGTTCCCAGATCCCACATTGTGGTTCCTAGCAGTCTGTAACTCCTGTTCCTGGAGATTGCTAAATACATCCAATACCTTCTTCTGACCCCCAAGACCACCAGGGATACACAAAGCATACACACACACACACACACACACAAACACACACACACACACACACAATACTCATTCACAAGAAATTAATTCACAGGAAATAAACCTTTTGTTGTTTGTTTTGCTTTTGTTTTTGTTTTTTAAGTCAGGGTTTCTCTGTGTATCCCTGGCTAACCTAGAACTCACTCTGTAGACCAAGGTGGCCTCCTCAGATCCGCCTGTCTCTGCCTCCCAAGTTCTGGGATCATAGGTATGTACCATCACCAGCTAGCTCAGAAAATAAATCTTAAAAGTAAAAAAAATCAAGCACTCCATGAAGTATTTGACAATTGTTAATACGCTGACATGTTGTTTTCAGAAATAAAACATAGCAGAGTTGAATCCCCACCCCACATTCTCCCCAACCTCTTACCCCCAGCTCTCTCCTCAAGGGAAGCCAATCCCATGAATTTGACAGGAATATTTTTGGATCATAAAACATTTTAACATATTCTGTATGAATGCTATATAGTTTTTATACAAATGTTATGTTATAGGTGCTGGAGAGATGGCTCAGTGGTTAAGAGCACTGACTGCTCTTCCAGAGGAACTGGGTTCAAAAATAACTGTCTGCAATTCCAAGATCTGACCCTCTCACATAGAAATACATGCAGGCAAAACACCAATTGCATAAAAATAAAAATAAAATAAATTTTAAAAATTTCATAAAAGCATTAAAAACAAACAAACGTTTGTTTTTAGGGCTAGAATCACCTACTGCCTGGGTACCTCTGTGGAATGCTCTTTACATTGCTCAGACCTAGACGCTGTGCTGCAAAAACTCTCCTCTATATGATAATTTTGACACACACATGAGAGCTTTTTGAAGTGTTGTTCTTGAAACTAGAATAGGTCTTGAAAGCTGTCCAGGTTTTATAGGCCCTAGTATTTAGCTGAATCCCTTCAGGGCAGCTGGCACCTGAGCCCCTCATTAGCTAAGAAGGAAGGCAGAAAGATAAGACACAAACCAGAAAATCACACTTCACCCACAGGAAGGCAAGGCGGGGTCAGTCACTTTAAGGCAGCGCAGGGTCTGTGGTTGTTTTTAAGAGATGCCATCACTGTGGAGGGGTAGGAGGAACCCTGAGGGTGAAGAAGCTTTAGAAGAACCTCTGCAGCTCTGCAGTGGCCAGCACTGACAATAGCATGTCCATGAGATCTTCCATGACATGAGAGTCAGAGGGACCTTGGACATCCTATGCCTAAATATACCAGTTTGTACCTCAAGTTCCAGGTCAACTTTTTAGCTACTCATGGGACAAGGCCAGCTGGTTTTCACTGGTGGATGGGACCAGTTAGAGAGAAGCAGTAACTGCTCTCTGTGGATAATGTACATACGGGTGTGTCTGTGTGCACACGGGGCGTGGGCGCACACGCGCCTGGGAGAATGTGAGTATATGAGAGCACATGAGCGCCTGTGACTAACTGCACAAGTGTGAACACACTTGTCTTTGTGAGAAAGCATGTGCTTATGAGCAACACTGTGTGTGACTGTTAATGTGTGTATGTGCATGTGTGAGCGGGAGCCTGATTGTATGAATATGTGGGCAACTGTGTATCTGTGAGAACGTATGAGTGTGAGACGGAGAGCACAACTGTGTGAGTCTGAGCGTGTTTCTTTATGAGAGAGAGAGAGAATGTGGGAGGAGCTACCTGTGTGATTGATTTTGAGTCCAGTCTCCAGGTACGGCAGCTTCTAGGTAGGATCAGAACCCCCAACCCTTTAGGAAAAGGTCATAATCTTGGCAATTGGAGCCACATCCTTATTTTCCCTATATTAAGCTCTCTCCCCTGAACTCATTCATAAACACTGTCCATTGGGACAGACCACGGGCAAGTGTGGAAGAAAGAAAGGTTCTCCCAAAGAACTAGAATCTCTTCTTAGCCATTTCCTCTGCCAGGGAAGCTGAATCCCTGCAAGGTTTAGCTCATTGCTCATTTCCTGCTCTAAGCAGATATCTTTTTTCCTTTTTAATTAATTAATTTTTATTCACTTTACATCTTGGTTGTAGCCCATCCCTCCTCACCTCCCAGTCCCACCCTCCATCCCTCTCCCCTCCCATGCTCTTCAGAAAAGGGGAGCCCCCTTCCTATCCACCCCAGCTCGTGGAGTCCTAAGCTGATATCTAAATTAACTGACCACCCTGGAGAGAAGTGAATTTCCCCTTCACCACCCCAAAGTACTCGTGCTCAAAGTCTCTGGCCAAGACAAATGTGAGCCTGGGTTTCTATTTCCAAGGATCTGAGAGACGCCAGGTAGCCAGGTACCTACTCAAGGAGAAGTTTAAACAGCAATACGGATTTAGCTGAAAGGCCCAGATACTCAAGTTTGCCAATTTGCTTGGAGCCAGGCAGACCCCCCGCCCCGCCCAGTATAGGAATGCTTTTACATGATTTTGTGTCGGAGGTAAATGTTCAGACTGCAGTTGTCTGCCCCATCTCTCAGACATCCTGGCAGAACAGGCTGTCTGGCCAGGCCACTGTTTCTAGCCCTGTGCTTTAACACTTCCTTTGCTTCAGAGTCTGTGTGAAGGACAGCTGTTCTCTGTGGAGGGCCGCACAGTGCAGAGCTGCTAGGCCGGAAGCTAAGTTGATTCCGTTCTGCCTCACTCCACCTCTGGATCCCTCATTTTACTTTCTGAACTCTGCTCACTGCTGTTTCTGGCTGGCAGGGCTATGGGTACCCAGGAAGGAACCATTTGACTCCATTGATCAGGCGGCCACATCACCACACACCTTACCCACTCTCGATGGACCTGCTTCCATCTGGTATAAGAATCATTACCAGTAAGGATCTCCATCTCCGTGAGTGTCACAGAACCACAGCTGATGGCAACTCCAGCCAGCGCCAGCGCTGGAGAAAATTACGTAGATCTACACTGGCCAAATGTAAAGCAGCAAACCCATCGGCTAGCGCACTGTGAGCTTGACAACCGCCAGAAGAAAGCCTGGGTTATGTAGGTGTCACCATTTCATGTGCTAGAGTCCCGGACTGCATGAGGAGGAGAACATGAGCTAGGCAATAGTATGGTCCTTCTCTTCTTCCTGTCTTGCAGATGTAACATGACAGCTGTCTCATGTTCCTGCTGCCATGACTTCCCCCTCACACACAGCCCATCTGAACATGCGACCCAGTTGGGCCTCTACCCCATAACTAGAAAGAATATGGATTACTTCACTGAGCCCTTCAACGGGGAGCCAAAATAAGCCTTTCTTCCTTCCTGGAGTTTCGTCGGTCAAGGTGCTTTGCCACAGGATGGGAAAGGGCACTAACACAGTGACTGCCAACAGACTTGAAACTAGAAAGGGTTGTGGAAAGACTCAGGAATGCCACACTCATTTGCCTTCAAGTTGGCTGAGCGAGTGCTGGCCCTGGAGGAATGGCTCCGTGGATAAGGCATCTGCTGTGCAAGCATTGAGGACCACAGTCTGGATCTCTAGAGGTCACATAAAAGCAAGCGGCCAACTGTCAACCCAGCCGGGGTCAGGATCAGCAGCCTGACAGGACTAGCTAACCCCAGGTTCACTGAGAGACATCAATGGAGAAAGACATCCAGTGTCAACCTTTGGCCTTTTTGTACACACACACACACACACACACACACACACACCACACCACACCACACCACACCACACCACACCACACAAATGCCCTTTAGAAAAAATCTCCCTACATTTTCCCCTTTGCTACTTGGGAAGAGATCACAGCATCTTCTCCTAGACAGAAATGCCTCTGCCTCCAGCAGGAAAGCAACTCAATCTTGCAGACCCATGAAATTAGTCTGAGGCATCTGTCAGCAGTAGCAGATGGGTGGGTGGGCTTCCAGACAGCTCTGCAAAAGAGGTCTCTCAGGGGCTGAGGGGCATGTTCCCTTGGCTAACGGAATAACCTTTGACTACCCCCCCCCACACTTTGTTCTGCCTGATTCAGCTTTCCCTATCCTAACTCCTCCCAGTGTTTCAGCTCCTTGTCCTTGACCTCCCCTCATTTGTTTCAGGGGGTAGAGGTGGGGTAGGCAGCAAGGCTAGGGAAGAAGTGAGGCCAGTTTGCAAGCTGCGGCTGCCCGGAGGGTTCCATGTGCACAGCTCAATACATATTTTCTGAGTGAATAGATGAATGAAAAAAGAGGCAATAATGGAGGAGGACGGGGTGGGGGCGTGGGAGGCGAGAGGCAAGGCTGAGGGTGCCGAGGTGCTAATGGGGAGCAGCCTGCTGGTGGGGTGAGAGCAAGGGCCCACACAGCTCTCAATTAAGTGAACTCAGATTCTGAGGCAAGGCAGAAAGTGAAAGGGTAATCACCCTCGGGCTGAGTCATTCCCTCAGAAGCAATTCTGCTTCTTGCTGCTCCGGAGAAATCAAAAGCCACTCTCCGAGGCAGCCTTTTGTGTGCAGGTCGGCTGCCAGCTGAGCCTTCCTCTATACCGGTGGGCTGCATGTGTCTCAGCAGCGGCTGATTGACACCTCTCCTCGGGAATATGATTGGCAACCTTCCCCGTTTCAAACATAAAGCCCCAGCTTCAGGCAAAGCTCATGCAAATTTACCCTGCTTCCTCTGGCATAGCTGCTCCTGCAGAAGCAAGCCAAAATCATTCTTTCACATACATGGTTCTTGGTGCTCTGGGCAACAGTGCCTGGCAGTCTGGGCAGTACTAGCATGGGACACACAGATGGACAGATGGACCAAAAAATGGATTATAATTGCACAAAGCAGAACTTGTGAGAACACCAAGGAGGGTTGGATAGCTGGACAGACATATGGACAGACATAAATGGCTGTGAGGCCAAGCTCAGGTTGGAAGGATCTGAAGAAGGAGGGATGAAATAGCCATGGATTTGGGTAAAGGGTGTGTTGACACATTATTAGCACCATGACATTCTTGGCATTTCATCAGCATTTGGCCAATCAGACCCTGGGTCTCTACCTGGGCTGGGTATGTCTCACGCTCCCAGAATCCCTGAAGGTCTACGATTCTAAGGAATGCTTCTGTGGCGCTCTACAGAATTCTGATTTTTCCAGTCACTGTTCCCAGGTCCATAGGCAGAATCTTTCCAGTGATTCACCCACTCCATTCCATTCCAAAAGCCAGAGGCAAGGAGCCCATTACTAATGGCATCCCTTAAATACAGAGGCTGTTTGAGTCCCTCTTTGCTGCCATCACAGAGGAAACCCCTGCCCAACCTGGACCAGAAGCCCATCTGGCAGACTGGGTAAGAGGCCTTGGGGGTTGTCTGGCACAGAGAGAACTTGGCCCCAGTTTGCAGATCAAATGACAGATGGAGACATATTTATGTTTGTTTGTTTCTTTAAACAAACAATGGAGTCTTGCTGGGTGTGGTGGCACACACCTTTAGGCTAGAAAGGCAGAGGCAGGTGGATACATAACAAGCTTCAGGCCTGCCAATGCCACTAAAGTAAAACTGTGTCTCCAAAAAGGCAAGGCTTCCTTTGCGGTAGCTCAGACTGGTCGTAAGCTTACTCTACAGCTGTGCCCGTCAGTGTCTGATCCTCCTGCTTCTAAATCCCACATGCTGGGATCATAGGCGCTGCGCCATCACACCTCCTTTATGAGGTGCTAGGAACCGAACCCAGGCCCTGCAGCACTCTAGACAGGCACTCTACCAGCTGAGCCAGAGCCCCAGCTCTGGGAGAACTTGTAAGGGCAGAGCTGCTTCAGGGCTCCACACTGAGACCCCGCACGCAGCAAGGCAGAGGCCTAGCACTGTAAGCGCTCTTCCTGCTTGTGTCTGCCTTTAACTGTGGACCAAAAGGTGAGGAGAAACAGGGCATTCCTTGCTGAAAGGTACCAGCAGAAAGAATATTCAGATCAGACTCCAGATGAGCTCATGGGCCTAGCCTGCACCCCAGCAACCTGAGACTTCTAGTGTCGTCATCAGTCATCAACCCTGGTGAAGGCCAGGCAGCAATTTGTAACTCATAAAAAAGAAAAACAGGGAAAAGGCAGAAATCCTTTTGCCACTTACAAGTTCCTGAGGAAGGCTGTACCGACCTTAAGCAGGGAAGAAGGAAAACTCCAATAGGTGGGCAGGCACGGGAGAAGGATGGGGCCGGTGAAGCACGCAGCATATGAGAGGTGCCCCAAACCCTCTGTTTCTTCCTGCTTTACCACTCCCTCATCCCTACCCTATGCTGGCTCCTCCTTCATACCCACAACGGTGTGTGTGTGTGTGTGTGTGTGTGTGTGTGTGCATGAGTGTTGTGAATATGTGGTGAGTGGGTATAATAATTGTGTGGTATGTTTGTTATGTCGTGTCGTGATAGCCAGGAATGGCTGGGTGTCCTGGAGAGGGGAACACAAGAGAGACAACAAAACAGTGGAGGAAATGGTGGACTATAAAATGTACGAAGCACTGCACTGCAAAGCCCTGGCAGAGAGCTCCGCTTAGACCCCAGCTCTGTTAGATTTTGTCCTGTTCCATGAGGCAGATACCTTTAAGTAGCACATATTGTGTGCTCCGCAGCAAGGACCATTCCCGATGTCTCTACCTGTCCTGAGTTAAAAACCTCTCCGTACCATTTGATGTGCCTGGCTGGGAAATGTGACTTCTGTGTCACCTGTGTCTTCTTCCCTTACCCTTCATCCAGGACTCAACGATGCCAGAACTGCAGCCTCATCTCACCACATGGCCTGACGCCCTCTGAGCATGTGATCCTAGAGCCAGCTGCTCTGCAGTATCCATGGGACAATGAGACCACAAACCTCTTTAGAAGCCCAAACCACCAGCAGGTTGCCCCCCCCGCCCCCCGGGCTGCTTCCCCAGTCTCTGATTCTGCCCCCTTTTCACCTGTGGAGCTTCTGAAGAAGCTTGTGGAGGAGGGTCACCGGAGCTGCGCACCAGGACTGCTTTGCACTTCTGGCCCCGGTGATACCGTCCCAGCATGCCATCACAGCTGCTGAGTAACTTTCCACACGATCCAGCGTGTCGTCTGCAGGAATGACCTTCCCTGACCCACTCACTGAGGCTGCTCCGGCAGGTGTAGGGAATGTGGAGAAGTGCCTTTCCCTCACCACCGCCTTGCTTGGCTGTGTCTGAAGAAAAGCAGTGCCAGTCCTGTGTGAAATAGAATCCCAGATCGCAAGGCTCCATTGGCTGGGTCCTGGTAAGGGTGGACTGGGACTACTGTAAGGCTGCTCAGAGCTGAGGCCTCTGATGCCCCCTGACACTGCAGACCCATTGTTCTGGTATTTTCTTTGCACCTCTAACCACTTTATTCGTCACAGCCTGACCATCTCTTTGGGAGTAGGCCATCTTGTTTTATTTCCCTCAGAAAATTAGGTAAGTGTGTGAATTTGGACTAGATGTCACGTTTACATTTCATCTGAATAGTCAGCTCTATCAGGACAACAGACAAAAGCTGGGCTGCATAGTCTACCTTACCACATATGTGACGGGTCAGCCATGCTTCTTCCCATAAGGGCCAGCCATAGGTACGGATGGCAGAGGAAGTTTGGCATTACCACATTCTTAATAGACAGGGACTATGCTGTGCATCACAGGCTGGCCTTGACCTTTCTGTACAGCTGAGAATGCCCCTGAACTTCTGATACTCTTGTTGCTATCTCCTTTGTGCCGGGCTCATAGAAATGTCACTATCGCTGGGTTATGCAATACTGGAGATCAAATCCAGGGCTTCACAAATTCTAGACAAACACTATATGACTGAGCTGCATCCCCAGCCCCAGATAGTTAACATTCTGTCTCCTACAAGAACTTGGGAGGCAACCAGGAAGTTAGGTGTCACAGCTAACTGGTCAATTGCTCATGTTCTCTTATGCTTGGTCCTTATATCATCTGTTCCTACAGTGACCCTAGGCAGGCATTACTCACAGCATTAGAGACAGGGTTTCTTGAGGCCACAGCTTAAAAAGCTGATTCTAGAACCAGGATTTCTGGTCACAGACCACAGCACACTTTTCATGAACACAGCCTCCCCCTGAGGCAGCCAAGGCAAGTACAGGGGTGGGCCTGGCATGGTGGGTGGGGTGGGCCTGGTATGGTGTGCCTTGTAGGGCAGGCATTTCGGAGTTCTGCCTTCTAGAATCTGTATCATAGGAGCTTTTACAGATGTACCCTGAGTGGAATTAGCTTCCAGGAACACTGTGCATAGCATTCCAAGTATTTATTAAGCACCTAGTGAGTAGCCACCATCAGAGTCCTGTCAGTCTTCCTTTAGAGATAGTTACATGAGAAAGCGGGAGGGTTGTTTGGCTTCAAGTCCCTATACAAGGCCATTCTCTCCTCCCAGCTCATCTCCCATTAGCCAGGCTATACTGACTATGCCTGCTGCCTTTGGCCCATAGAATAAGGAGTCATCGGCACTATCGGGACGGCAATGGACATCTGGGGTCATTTCTGAACCCCTTTAGTGCTGACAAATTTTTGTGATCACTCCCCACATTTAGCTATATATCCTCTGCTGGTGTTGCATACCATAGTTTAAGATCCTGTGTCCTACGGTGTCACTGTCTTTCTTCTTTGTTTCCCACTCCCTCCTCTGTGAGCTCTCTGAAAACCTTTCCTCCTTCTTCTGACCCTCCCAGACTTCTCTGGAGGCTCCAATACAAAGCTCTGGAGCTGCTCAGATCTGAGAGCTATCCACCGTCTCTCTACTCTTTTTCTATTTTAAATGTGAGATAAGACTTTGACATACAGCCCCATCTAACCTTGAACTCCTAATCCTCTGGCCTCAGCCTCCTGCGTGCCAGGATGATAGGGCATGCACCAGGTCTCTCTTCTAGAGCATCACAGCCCAGTGAAGCTTCTCTTGCCTCCTAGCTTCACTGGCAGAGTATAAGACAGCTTTATCCGACACCACATTCCCAATCTCTAGCTCAGTTCCTGGCCCAGGACTTAGTATTAGTGTTTAGAAATACGATTTTCTTTTTATGCCACATGGATTTCATGAATCAGGGTTTCTCTGTATAACAGTCCTGGCTGTCCTGGAACTTTGTAAATGAATCTGGCCTCAAACTCACAGAGATCTACCTGCCTCTGCCTCTGTCTCCTGGAATTAAAGACATGGCTTACCACACCTGGCTTACAATGTTTTCATTAAAAAACAAAACAAAACTACACCCTGAGTTCCAGACCAGCCAGGGCATAGAGACCCTGTCTTAAAACAAACAAACAAACAAACAAAAAAAAAAAAAAAAAAAACTACCAAATGTCTTCATGCTTAATCCCCAGCCTAGGGGAGTCCTTGAAATGTATTAAGTGAACCTAGCACAGCTGTGACAAACCTCAGCATGCAGTAGATAAGTTTACCAGTTAGTTTCATGTTGCTGTGACAGTGACAAAACTCCTTAGAAGGAAGACAAATTTCTTTTGCCTCTCAGTGTTAGTGGGCTCAGTTCATCCTGTCAGGGAAGGCAATTATGAGAGGAAGCAAAGAAAGGGAAATGCTAATATTTTTTTTTCCTTTTCCCCCAAGCCCAGCCCATTGGGTGGTGGCATTCACATTCATGGTAGGTCTTCTTCCTTCTGGAAATGTTCTCACAGACACATAAAGAGGTGTGCCTCAACATCTCCTGAGTGAATCTAAATTTCTTGAAGCTGACAATGAAGATTAACTCTAGAGGAATTTTAATTCAGAATATGGTTGCTCTGGCAAAAGATCACATCCAAAGACCTTCTAGGTCTGTGTGATCTGGCTGGAATACAGACACACCTTTAATCACAAGAAACAGAGGCAAGCAGATCTCTGAGTTCAGAGGCTAGCCTGGTATAGAGCAAATTTCAGGTAAAGAAAAGCTTAGCTCCTGGCTTGGTGGTAATCTCTGTAATCTCTGCACTCAGGAGACAGAGGCATGCAGCTCTCTGAGTTCTAGTTAGTTTAGTTGAGTCACTGAGTTGAGAGACAGTTCAGTGGAGTTGAGTTCATGGCAGGTTAGTTGGTAGTATGCAAAGGCAGTTTTACTGGGAGAATTTCACAGAGACAAGTTGAAGAGAGAACAAACTAGTCATAGGTAAAGACAGAACAAGCCAGAGAATGGGAAGAATCCAGAAGATTAGAAAACATTGCTAAAGTTAGTTTGAGGCCAAGCAGAGCAATTCGGTCAAAAGCTAAGAGAAACCAGTTTGAATCAGTTAGCTAGGAGAGGAGTTTGAGCCAGAATAGCTGAACTGAACCAGCCAGCCAGAGTTCAGGAAAGGCTAGAAAGGGTGAGCTTATTTAGCAGTAAGTCTCAGAGGCTAAAAACATTCTAGGCCTAAATTAGATTAGGCCTAAATTAGAGGCTAGAAGCTTCCAGGACTAAGCCTCAGTTAGCAGATGGAGGCAGCAGCCCCTGAGACAACAATTACATCAGGCTAATAAGAATCTTTAACAACTAACTGTCACGAGGAAGAAGTCTGGACACTTGCACCTCAGTAGCACCCTAGCCTATACCCGTGGTTAGGCTGTGGTGTGTGGATTCTGTAGACTTTTGTTAAAACTTCCTGCTATGGATCTACAATAACCACTGAGAGACATACCCATTGGGGATGTAGGCATGGACATGAGATCATGGGTTTATGCCAAGCTGTGTTTCAGGAAAAATATCTAGGATATACTGAGCACCTACTGTCCTAATCTTCCTGGAGCCTTGGAATTTCTGGGGTATAATAATGACAAACTCACAGTTACATTGGGGCAAGAGGGTAGGCCTACACAAGCAGAAAGCTGGGATTTGCAGAAAACAAAATTAAATTAGTCAGTGAAGATCCACTGTTCTGGCCCTTGGTCCCCATCAAGTAGCTTGCCGGGGTAAAATGATTTTAAATTGGGAAGATCCAGTAGGTGCATGTATGTTTCAGTAGAGCTGCCTCTCAAGATAGGATCTTGAGCTTGTTTGTAGGCAGCAAAGACTATCATATGGAGAAGATGGGTGATTCATTTAACTGGGGGCAGGCAGAGTAGGGAGCTCATGAAGAGGCAGCACCATCCCCACCCTTCTGCCTCATGCAGAGGCCTCAGCAAAGGGTGCCGACAGCAAAGGGTGGGGCAGAGGAACAGAAGAGAACCTGCACAGGAGGGTGAAGCCTGAGAAGGTGTGGGAGGGAAGAGAGTAGAAGGAAGTCTGGAGAGGGATTCAAGAGAGGATCGGGAGAAAGGTGGAAGATGGAAAGAGCTGGTTGGATCCAGAAGAGTAGCAGGAGAGGGAGGGAGTCGTGAGAGGGAGGGACACATCAGGGACCCAGAAGAGGGAGTTGATTGTGATGAAGATGAAGTGCCCTGGAGAGATAGGGAGCTAGGCAAGAATGGGAGCTATCAACAGCCAAAGCAGCAGGACTGAATGTGGGAACCACATGACAGTGTGGCTGAGGCGAGCCGCTGAGGTAGCATTTCTTCTCCGTGTATGCTACAAGCTGGGTGAGCTGTGGCCAGAAACAGGAGTCAGGGCTTGGTAGCAGGGAGGTGTGGGTGGAAGCAACCCTGGAGATTGTAGGAAGGAAGGCAGCTTTCAGGACTGGCACATATATATTCTACCCGTAACAAAAGTCCCACTCTGCCACTCCCACCGACTCCAAAGGTCAAGAGAAGTTGAGGCTTTCCAGCTATCAGGAAGTAGACACGCAGGAGTGCTGGCGCATACTTGCAGCACTCACAAGGCTGAGGCAGGGGCATTAGGAGTTCAATGCCAGTGTGAGATACAGCAAGATCCTGTCCCAGAAAAATTTTTAATTAAATAAATAAATAAACCACATCACGTACACTACTCTGAATGACCCTAAATCAACATACCACAGAGAGACTCGCACATCTGTGTTTACTGCTGCGCCATTCACAATGGCTAAGACATCAAACTAGACTACAGAGGGGTGGATAAAGAAAATGTGGTATACACACACAATGGCATTTTTACTCAGCTGTAAAAAAAAAAAAAAAAATGAGATGACATTTGCAGGAAAGTGGATGGAACTGGAAATAATCACATTAAGTGAAAAATAAACATGTTTTCTCTTCTATGTGGAGTTAAATATTATGATAGAACATATATGATATTGAATGATATATATGCATGACATTAAAGCAGAAGAGAATTATCTGGAGAGAAAGGAGGGGGGAGAAGGTGGAAGATATGAACAGGTGCTATGTATGCATCACAGAAAAAAACATTATTTTACATAGTAACTAGAGAATAATGGGTTTTAAAAGGTTTCAGAGTCAGGATCTCACTATATGGCTCTGACTGGCCTAGAACCCACTATGCAGGCCACCCGAGCCTTCACTCACAGAAGGTCTGACTCTGCCTTCTGAGTGCTGGGATTAAAGTCCTATGTTACACCAGAGCCTAATTTTAAAAAAGTATAAAGAAGCTTTAAGATAAATGATAACTTTTTTGATAGGGTTTCACTCTTTGGCCCTGACTGACCTAGAATTCACTATGTGCATCAGGCTGGTTTCGAACTCACAGAGATTCACCTGAATCTGCCTCCAAGAGCTGCCACCACACCTGGTTTTTTAAAATCAGGAATATGAGCAAACACACACACACACACACACACACACACACACACACACACACACACACTGCAGGCTGGAGACCAAAGCTAGGGTCTTTTATATGAATCAACAAAATTAAATCTGATAAATGAAAATTCATTCACTGTGGAAAAGCAAAACAAAGAAATAATGTAGTCTTGGGCTAGGTTTGTCTTGTTTGACTCATTAAAAGGTACAACAGCTTAATTATTATAAAGATGTCTCCAACACTGGATGTCAGAACTGAGAATGAGCATGTGAGGCCGGTATTCCTCTTAATGGGACAAACCATGAAAACTGTGGTCTAAGAACTGGACCTTTCCCTGTGAATCTAAAGTCACCCCAGGGCACAATCTGTCCTCAAAGCACCCTCTTCTTCCGCTACCACCACATAGCCCGAGCCTGAAACATTTTGTCAGCACCCTGGCACCATCCCAGAGTGGTGTCTGTGCCTACTGCCAACTCTGATTTGATGCAATCTGGAAATTCTGGTTGTGGAGGAGCGCGGGTAGGAGACAAAGAAAGCAGAAAGGGTAGCCAACTGTAAGTCCTGGTGACTGCTGCGCTCTCCACTGTACCACTGAGCACAGTGCCTGGCAGACGGTTGGGGCTCGACAGATGCTCACTGAGTAAATGGGTGAAAGTTTCCGCTCTGTAGCAGCTGTAAGGTACATTTGTAAAACGCCAACCCAGCCCCTTCCAGCTGGAAACCCTGGCAACGTCTCTGAAATCGCTGCCTCAGTTTCCCTTTCAGACTCGCCCACAACCTTTGTTACACTTTGGGCCTGAAATCCATGCTGTCCCCCCCAGGAGTTTGAACACTCGATTTTGAAGGCTGTGGGAACTTTGGGGTGTGAAGCCTGGCTGATAATGTCAGCCACTACAAGCAGAGCTTTGGGGATCCTGATGTTTAGTATTGATTGACAGAACCTAGAAACACCCAGGAGAAAAACCCCTGGGTATGTCTGTGGAGGATATTCCAGAGAATTTTTAACTGAGAAGTAAGGCTCTATCCTGAATATAGGGTGGCTGGACTTCAGGACTGCAATGAAAAGGTGGGAGCTAGCTGAGTCCCAGCATTCATTGCTCTCTGCTTCTAACTGAGGACGTCAGGTTCCCAGCTGCCTCCAGCCTCTGCCACTGTGGCAGACTGCACCCTTTTAAGCCAAAAGAAACCCTTGTTTCCTTTGTGAAGGAGCGATTTCACTGCATTCATCAAGTATTGTATTGTCCAGCAAGAAGAATCACCGACTGAGGGATTACTCCAGCCTCCAGTCCTGGTCTAATACTCCACGGAATCCATCATAAGGGGCTGCCAGCCCAGGCCGCTGGCACTGCAGATAGAGCCCCCCAGCCACAAGGGACTGTTTCCTCTGAAACCAAAATAATTTTCTTTTAGGTTGGTCTGTCAGGTGTTTTGTCAGAGTATCATCTTGGTGCCCGATCCTTTCCAGCTCTGTCGAGTTCTTCATCTGCCGCCAATCCCTGGGCCTTGCTAAAGCTGTTGGCTCACCTAGAATCTCTTCCACAACCTGGCCCCAGGGTGGACACCTCTATCCAGCTGAAAGCCTAAACTTCCAGACACGTGCCAATCGTCCCGATCCATCATCCCCCAACTCGCCACAGGCACCTGTTGCCCCAGGAAACCTTCCTACACTTGCCTTGTTGCTTTGTCTGATCTTTCTTATTAAAACAGTATTTCAAAAACAACTTGTTTTTTGAGTCCATCTTTCACACTTCACAAGCCTTTGGGATCCTTTTAGATTAACCCTAATTTATTCATCTTCATATACCCGGCTGAACTGTCTATGCAGAGGTAAGGGTGGGAAGGCAGGAGAGGTGTCAGAGAGGCTCAAAGAGTGGAGGCAATGTTAGTGGGCTGCTGTTAGGAAAATAAAAAAATGTCAGACACTTAACCATTGTCCTCAGAAACTAAATGTTCTTTTCCTAACTCAGATACTACTGAGAAGTACAAGTATCATTAAGAAGGAGATTAAAGAGCCCTTACGACATTCTCCTGCGGTGAAAAGACTGGTTCCCTGAGGTACTGTCCCCCTTAACTAATCCTGGGTTTCACCAGAGAAGACACAGTCATACCTTCTTTCTGTTTTCAGTTTTTTCTTTGGAAGAACTAGGCTTGATCTAGGGCCATCCCATAACGGTGTGGGCTTTTTTCCTGCTTCCAGCTGCCCAGTCATCTTGCTAATTGGAGGGACTTTAGTTCCCCTGGCAGCCTGCCTCCGTCAGGCAGAAAAGTCCTCTCTGGTTTTCTGGATGTGGTTAGTGTCCCCGCTGGCTCCTTCCCTAGGAGTTCACTTGTCATTTAGGCCTCATGAAAGACCCCCTTACAGCTGCTCATTCACTGCAGTTCATTGTCTCTGCCCATTCATCCACGTTCACGGGGATAATTCCTCCAGCAGCCACATGCACGGGGACTCGTGCACATGTGTTGAGACCCCATGTTCCCATTAGCACTGAGGACACTTGAAATAAAAGGCAGTGTTGCCTGAATGCAGAACGCCCCCCCCCCCCATGGATGGGGAGTCTGTTGCACTCATGTTGTTTTAAGAAATACCAGGAGAATAGTGGCTGCTGAGAGCTGAGGTGGAGGAGGGGCAGGTCAATCCTGGCAGCCACCTTCTTTAAAACACTGGTAAGGGGCTTGGGTCCAAATATTGCTGCGGGCTCCCATCCTTCCTCAACCAGCCCATTCTGGAGACATGTTCCGCCTTTAATTTGCCATACAGGGCTCTTGCACACTTCCTAAACTAATCTTCCACTTTCTTCCTGCATTGAATCCTGCTTCCTTCAACCAGCAGCTCTGCTCCTTGAAATGATTTATCTTGTGGGGTGGCACTACAACTCAGGGTCCCATGGATGCCAGACAAATGCTCTACTGCCAAGCTAGGCACCCAGCTCTTTGCAGCACTTTTTAAAGTGATGATTGATAGGCAATTACTAGAACTATATGAAGCAGAGTAAAACTAAGATCAAGAATTAGGAAATAAGAGAAAAATAGCCAAAGAAGGACCGTGTTATTACATCCTTCTACTTGACCACTGAGGGATGCCTGGTGGCCACTCCCAGTCCCCTTGATTCTCCCTGCCCTTCACTGGGAAGCGTTCCTTGATTGCCACTGGGACCCACAGGCTCAGGAGCCTCTGGGCTTCATAGCAATACCCTACCAGCACTGCCAAAGCCATGCCATGGACTCCAGAGATTTCAAATGTTGGGCAAGAAGAGGACAGACTCCAGTCTGGGAAAGTTCGGAGCACCTGATGGGAAAGGGTTTGCTGGTCGGTAGCTGTGTCAGGGCCTGCCTGGCTCCTACTCCGGTAGACACAGGTTGGCGTCTGCTCGCCTGACAAGTCACCAGAATGTCTTTTCTCCCAGGCCAGAGCCCATCAAGAGGGCAGCTGGTCCTTAACAGGGGTGTTTGCAGCGAAAAAGAGAGACTCTAGGACCGTACAGGAGAAGGTAAGAACCCAGACATCTCTTGACAAGAGGCCTTAGGAAAGCCTCTGAACTGTTCTGAACCAAAGCTTTTCCTTTTGCATTTGTATATTTCTCAGCCTTGGCATGGTGACAAATTGGATATTTCCATGCTCCATATCAATAATGTTTGGTCAATACTGGAACACATGTCCAATAAAAGTCTTACAGTATTATAGTGGAACTTAAAAAGTCTTTATGCCTAGTAATGGAATGATGCAATATGACACATTACTGGTGTGGTTTTGATGACACCACTATATGAAAGTTTATACACACAATTATGTATACTACCTAATCTTGTTTTACTTGCTATGATGGCTAATCTTCATTGTTAACTTGACAAGTTTAGAATTACTTAGGAGTCATGAGGAGGGAAAACAGACCTTGCATGTGTGTGGAACCACTCAGGGGGCTGGGGTCTCAGACTGAACACAAAGGAGAAAGCTAGATGAACATTAGCATTCATATCTCTCTGCTAGCTGACTGCAGGTGCCTGAGACAAGCGCTCTTACACTCCTATAGCATGCGTTTCCTGCCACAAGAAAGCCTTCCTTTTATAAGTTGCCTTTTTTGAGTGCTTACGCACAGTAAGGACAAAAATAACTTGTGTATCATACAACGCCTTTATCACTCTTTTAGAGTATATGTTTTCTACTTAGGAAAAAAGAGGTTCAGCCAGGTGCAGTGGTACAGGCCTGTAATCCCAGCACTCACTCGGGGAGGCAGAGGCAGGCAGAACTCTGTGAGTTCAAGCCTAGCCTGGATAGCCAAGGCTACACTGAGAAACCCTGTCTCGAAAAATAGAACAGCAACAAAAAGAGGTGCATTATAAACAATATGCAACAGCCTCATACATGTGTGATTGCGATTGCGAGAAGCCATGTGGAATGTCTGACCTTTACTGCTAGGTTTGTATAGAACACTTTGTGATGAACTCACCTGTAGACAAATGTCTTGAGTAGACATAGACAAAGCCTGACTATAGTGCTTTGTAGAGGATGATGTCCTGTGTATACAGGAAGTTTCAAAATCCATTGTTGTTATTTGTACTCGCCACGCCCAGTTGTGACATTTAGAAATTTCTCTAGACATTGCCACATATTCCCTTGGGAGGGTGATATCTCTGCCCTCAGGTTTTTCTAAACTACACAGGGGATGACCCATAGGTGTTAGCTCATTTAATATGTGGGTAAAATTCCGTAGTTTCCCTTCCATGCTCACTCACCATGGATAGTCCCCAGAATGGGGTGTCACAGTCCCTAGAGAAGGGCTCTGAGGAGGTGTCCAAGTCACATGGTGTATCACTAGGAGCTCTCTTAATCTCGATGAAACACACAGACATCTTCAGGTTTTCTGTGCATTTGGAACCGTGTGAAGAGAAAAGGAGGGTTGTAGTTTGCTATGGTCTAGAATTTTGTTACTGCTGCCTTGTTCTTTTGTGGGGAGGGACGTAGTATTTAGTACAAGCTAAGCAAGCACTGGACTATATTCTCAGTACATTTTCACTGTTTTGTTTTTATTTGAGAAAGTCTTAATAAGTTGCCCAGGCTAGCCTCAGACTCACTTTGCAGCCCAGTAAGAACTTGAATTTATAATACTCTTAATCTAGTCTCCCAGGTAGCTGGGATTACATTTAGACCAACACACTCACACACTGAAACCTAATCACCAATGAGGTGAGGGCCTTTGAAGGGTAGAGCCCTCAGTGGCAGGGTATCCTTACACAAGGAGGCCCTAGAAAGCTGCCTCATCCCTCCCACCACACAGAGACCATGGAAGAAGGCACAATCTATGAGGCGGAAATGGGACCTTCAGCAGGCTCTGAGTCTGAGAGCACCTTCATCTTCAACTTCTCAGCCCTCAGAAATTGGAGAAAAATATCTGTTACTTAGAAGCCAGGGTGTCGATAACATTTTTAAAGCAGCCTAAACAGAGTAAGACATTGGAGGAGGCCAGAGAACGCAGCAGCTTAGGAGTCTGTCGGTGCCTCATTCTTTCTCTCCCCCTTCAATCCTGGGAGGACACAGAGTCCAAGCTAGGTCAGAGAGATAACAAGGACAGTGTGAAGAGGATGCTGAGAGTCTGTTGGCACGGCTAGAGCAAGGGAGGAAGGATATGGGTTTTGCAGGCTGCAAGCCCAGGCCACAGACAGGAACCTGCTGACCCTGAATGCCTACTATATTTCTGGCCTCTGCTGCTGTGGCCATTCTACTTGCCCAAAGCCAGGCCTCCTCCGTATGTGCACAGGGCACATTGAATCTGGAGGCTGTGTTTCCTCAAGAACTAGAACCACTGTGAACCCTGTAAGACAACACTGGCTTCTCCAGGACAAAACCAACAAAACACTATCATCACTGGGCCTTGGCAGGGACTGCTTCCAGGAATCCTTCAAATTTCAAATTTTGCAGATACTCAAATCTTTTCCCTTTTCTTTTCCTCCCCTCCTTCTTCCTCTTTCTCTTCTTTCTCCTTAAGGCAGGAATTCTACAACTATACTATATCCCCAGATCCTGTTGTTTGTTTGTTTGTTTGTTTGTTTGTTTGTTTTTGATAACTTGCTATACAGTCTAGGCTGGCCTTGAACTCACAATCCTTCTGCCTTAGCCTCTCAAGTGTGGGGATTACAGCGGTATACCACCTCAAGCTTTAAGTCCATGCTATAAAGCTTTATATTTACATGGAACCTATTCACAATTTTCCTGTGTTTTAAATCATTTTTTTGCATTAATTATAATGCCCTCTACAATATAAAAGCCACGTAAATGAATAGTTGTTATATTGTATTGCACAGGGAATCATGATTATTTTTGCCCATACATGTTCAATACAGATATAATTTGGTTTTCCCTACATATTTTTGATGCAAAGTATTAGTCAAATCCACAGCTATAGAACCTGCAGATAGAGAGGGTAAAGTGAACAGGGAATCTGAGGCGCTAAAACTCTTTCTTTCGTGTGTGGGTGCACATGCACACACACATGGAGGGCAAAGGTCAACCTAGGGTGTCATTTCTCAGGTGCTGTGGTTCTTTGGGTTTTTGTTTGTTTGTTTCAGGTTGTCTCAGCAATTAGGCCAGGCTAGGTGATCAATGAGCCTGATGTCTCTGCTTCCCAGTGCTGGGATTACAAGCACATGCCACCAAGACAGGCTTTTCTTTTTTGTAAACAGGTAGTGGAGATTGAACACACGTTCTCATGTAGGCCCTTTACCAAAGAGCATCTCCCCAGCACCCAAACCTCTCTTGATTTATAAAAAGTATTATTATGGTCTGCATGTGATGCATGGATGTGGGTGTACATAAGCCACAGCATATATGTAGAAGTCAGAAGATAATTTTATGGGGTCTCCTTCCATTTCGCTATGGGTTTCTGCGATCAAACTCTAGTTATCAGTCTTCATGGCTTTTCCCCACTAAGCCAGCCGCCTAGCTCTCACTCTGTCCTTGATGGTGGAACAGCAACAATAATGGACCAGGCTTGTTCAGCAACACTGGTTACTAGATAAATGGCCCTGACTGAGTGCATTCTCTCTCGGGATTCCTTTGTCCTCTGCTCTCAGGAAGGCTGCCAACTCCTCCCTAAAGCACACTGGGTAGATCTGTAGAGCTCAGTGACCTAGGCCCCTCTCAGGATGGAGGAAGGGCTACTGATGACCACTCACCCACCACCAAGTACAGACTCCCACTGAGGGTGCAAGGACATGACATATCACTTGAAAGGGAGTCGGCAGATGAAAGGAGCTGAGTTGACAGGATGAGCACAGACCAAGGCCAAGCCAGCCATCTCAGAAGCAGAGCTCAGGGGCCCTTCTAAAGATTCATGAGAGCTGGGGCCCATGGCAGCTGAGAGAGGGTCCAGCAGAGCAGCTGAAGGGGAAAGAATTTCTTTATTTTGGTTTTAATCACAAGATTAGCTAAGAAAAAAGTTTTTTTTAAACATACTTTTTGCTTTTTTTTTTTTTTTTAATGGAGGATTGGAACACAAGAACTCCAAATCTGCAGACATGTATATGTGTCATACATTAACTTATCTGTGTCACTTTTGCCTCTCACCCCCACTTCAGGACCTTCAGTACAATCTTCTGCTCGCGGTACAGTGACAGCCTAGAGGATGGCTTGCTTGCTTCGCTGCCTCCAACGCTCTGCACAAAGGTCATTCTAAGGGTGGATTTCAACATTCCATTACTATCTCCTGATAACCTCCATGGCTCCTCTTGTCCAGACCCAAGCTATTACCAGACAGTCTCGGAAAACCTCTCCATGAAATCATGAATCAATAAGCTGTAATTGATTTTTGTTTTGAAATAGGGTCTCAACAGGCTAGCATCCATCCTCCTTCCTCCATCTCCTGACTCAGCAGTCAGGATTATAGGTAGGAGCTAGGAAAGGTGGCTTTAAAAGTGATATCTGAAAAATTACCTTATCACTTACTTCCTTGTGTGAGACCTGGTTGGTTAGGCCTCTGAATATCCTGAGTCTCTTTCTTTATCTCTGAAAATGATCTACAGTTCTCACCTGGTGAGTCTTAAAGCACACACTGAGGATCAGCTACACAGCAAATGTCAGCTTTCCAAGCTGTGAAGGGCAGGGCCAGTAACCAGGTTCATTCGTGTATCTAAAACCTGCCTCAGTGTCCATTTGAGATGGTCTGGACATTCTTTCCCTTCCTGGGGACTCTTCTTCATTTACTGGTCAGGTTAATCCTGACCCACAATCTCACCACCTCCCCGCAGCACACATTCAGTCACCACCAGCAAATCCATATCAAGAAAGACTAAAGCTGGAGGTTGTAGATTGCCAGACATCAAGACTTAAAAAGGCTCTCTTCCCGTCCCAGGCGCTGCAGGAGCCGCGGGTTACCGTGCAAACAAGGCCAAGTCCAGACCCAAGCTATTACCAGACAGTCTTGGAAAACCTCTCCATGAAATCATGAATCAATAAGCTGTGATTGATTTTTGTTTTGAAATAGGGTCTCAACAGGCTAGCACCACACAAAACCAGTCCCACAAATGGCACAGAAATGGCATTAAGAAACCCCAGTCACAAAGATACAAATCTCTTAAGGGTGCGGACCCCAAGTTCCTGAGGAGCGTGTGCTTTGTCAAGAAGCACAACAAGAAAGCCTGAAGAAGATGCAAACAACGCAACGGAAAGAGCATTCTCAGAGGCCATTAAGGCCCTTGTGAAGCCTACTGCAGTTAAGCCCAAGATGCCAAAGAGTCCAGCCACAAACTCAGCTGTCTGGCTTTCATCACTCAACCCAAGCTTGGGAAGCAGAGTTGAAGCTATGGGGCTAAAGGCTCTGCCAACCAAAGCCCAAGGTTCAAACCAAGGCAGAGGCCACAGCTCCAGCTAAGGCCCAGGCTCAGGCTCCCAAAGGTGCCCTGGCCCATGTGATGGCCCCATAGAAAAGGACTCTGCTAATGTGAAGACAGATGGACTGGTGTGACAAACCTACCTACACAGTATGTACAGATGGCCAGTGTCCTATGCTGTTTTTACAAATAAACCCAAGGAAAGATCTGAAGGAGGAGGAGGAGGAGGAGGAGGAGGAGGAGGAGGAGGAGGAGGAGAAGGAGAAAAGGTTATTAAGACAGTTGTGTGCCACATTCCTGTCTTGACTACCCAATTTAGTAGAGGCAGGGGATCAAGAGTTCAAATCTTCCTCCAGCTGCAGAGTGAACTTAAATCAGCCTGGGAGACACCAGACCCTTTCTCAAACAAAACAAAATGAAACAAACAAACAAACAAAAAAAACCTGCACACACACACACACACAAGAAAATGGTGATACTGACAGATAGTTAGATTGACCAACAGGGAAGAATAGAATCAGAAACAGAACGCCACACAGGATACCCGATCTATAACAGAGGGGACACCGCACAGCAGAGGGGAAATAACTGCTGCTGAGTCAGCTGGTATCCAATTGGAAAAATATTCTGTCGTCTGTCTATCATCTATCTATCTATCTATCTATCTATCTATCTATCTATCTATCTATCATCTATCTATTTATCTATCTATCTATTTATCTATTATCTATCATCTATCTACTGTCTATCTATTTTCTATCTATCTAACATCTACTATCTATCTATCATCTATTATCTATCTATCTATCATCTATCCATCATGTTCTTCTCATTCCTATTAGTTTGCTATTTGTGAGACAGAGTCTCATGTAGCAGAGGCTAGCCTAAAATTTGTTCTGCAGTTAAGAGAATATTTAACACTTTATTTCCTGCATCTCCCTTCCAAGTGTTGTGATTACAGGTGGTTATGAAATACATCCAATGCTGAAAGAGTTGAATTTTTGGGGTCACTCATATATACTATCAAATCATCTGCAAATAGTGATAATTTGACTCCTTTCCGCTTTCTATCCCCTTGATCTCCTTTAGTTGTCTTATTGCCCTAGCTAGGACTTCAAGTACTATGTTGAAGAGATATGGAAAGAGTGGGAAATCTTGCTTTGTCTCTGACTTCAGTGGGATTGATTTAAGTTTCTCTCCATTGAGTTTGATGTTGGCTATAGGCTTGCTGTATATTGTCTTTACTATGTTTAGGTATGTGCCTTGTATCCCTGATTTCTCCAAGACTTTAACATGAATGGGTGTTGGACTTTGTCAAATGTTTTTTTTAGCATCTAAGGAGATGATCATGTGGTTTTTCTCCTTCAGTTTGTTTATATGGTGGATTACATTGACGGATTTCCATATATTGAACCACCCCTGCATGCCTGGGATGAAACCTACTTGGTCATGGTGGATGATATCTTTTATGTGTTCTTGGATTCAGTTTGCAAGTATTTTATTGAATATTTTTGCATCAATGTTCATAAGAAAGATAGGTCTGAAGTTCTTTTTTTGTTGGGTCTTTTTCTGGTTTAGATATGAAGGTGAATGTGGCTTCATAGAATGAGTTTGGTAATGTTCCTTCTGTTTCTATTTTTTGGAATAGTTTAGAGAGAATTGGAGTTAGCTGTGCTGAAACCATCTGGCCCTGGGCTTTTTTTGGAAGGGAGACTTTTGATGGCTGCTTCTATATCCTTGGGGGATATAGGATTATTCAATCTATTTACCTGATCTGGATTTAATTTTGCTAAATGGAATCTATCAAGAAAATTGTCCATTTCATTTAGATTTTCAAATTTTGTGGCACATAGGCTTTTGTAGTAAGATATAATGATTGTTTGGATATCCTCAGTGTCTGTTGTTATGTCCCCCTTTTCTCTTCTGATTTGGATAGTTTCTCTCTGCCTTTTAGTTAGTTTGGTTAAGGATTTGTCTATCTTGTTGGTTTTCTCAAAGAACCAGGTCTTGGTCTCATTAATTCTTTAAATTGTTTTCTTTGTTTCCAATTCATTGATTTCAGCTCTGAGGTTGATTATTTCCAATCATTTACTGCTCTTGGGTGTGTCTGCTTCTTTTTTTTCTAGGGCTTTTTAGGTGGGCCATTAAGTTGCTTGTATGAGATGTCTCCAACTTCTTTCTGGAGGCACTTGGTGCTATGAGCTTTCCTCTTAGCACTGCTTTCATTGTGTGCCATAAGTTTGAGTAAGTTGTGTCTTCATTTTCATTGAATTTTAGGAAGTCTCTAATTTCTTTTTTCATTTCTTCCCTGACCAAGCTGTTTCCATCTGTATGTAGGCTTTTTGTTATTTCTGTTGTTGCTGAGGTCTAGTTTTAGGTCATGGTGGTCTGATAGGATACAGGGTATTATTTCAATATTCTTATATCTGTTGAGGCTTCAGCTGATAAACACCTTCAGCAAAGTGGCTGGATACAAAATTAACTAAAAAAAAAAAAAAAATCAGTAGCCCTCCTGTATACAAAATACAAAAGGACTGAGAAAGAAATTAGGGAAACTACACCCTTCACAATAGTCACTAATAACATAAAGTACGTTTGTGTGACTCTAACCAAGCAAGTGAAAGAGGTGTTTGAAAAAAACAAAAAACAAAAACCTTCAAGTCTCTGAAGAAATAAATTGAAGAAAATTTCAAAAGATGAAAAGATCTCCCATGCTCATGAGTGGATAGGATTAACATAGTGAAAATGGTCATCCTGCCAAAAAGCAATCTACAGATTCAATGCAATTCCCATCAAAATACCAACACAATTCTTTACAGACCTTGAAAAAACAATTCTCAACTTCATATGGAAAAACAAAAAAAAACCAGAATTGCCAAAACGGTCCTGTACAACAACAGATCATCTGGAGGTATCTCCATCCTTGATCTCAAGCTGTACTACAAAGCAATAGTAATAAAAACTGCATGATACTGGCATAGAAACAGATTGGTGGACCAATGGAATCAAATAGAAGACCCACACACCTATGAATACTTGATTTTTAACAAAGAAGCCAAAACCATACAATGGAAAAAAAAAGACAGCATCTTCAACAAATGGTGCTGGTCTAATTGGATGTCTACATGTAGAAAAATGCAAATAGATCTATATTTATCATGCTGTACAAAACTAAAGTCCAAGTGGATCAAAGACCTTAACATAAAACCAGGCACAGTAAATCGGTTAGAATAAAAAGTGGTGAAGAGCCTAGAATTCATTGGCACAGGAGACAACTTCTTGAGCAGAACACCAACAGCACAGGTTCTAAATCAACAACCAATAAATGGGACCTCATGAAACTGAAAAGCTTCTGTAAAGCAAAGGACACTTGTCAGAACAAAACGACAGTCTACAGACTTGGAAAGGGTCTTCACCAAACCTATATCTGACAGAGGGCTAATATCCAGAATATATAAAGAACTCAAGAAGTTAAAAAGCAACAAATCAAGTAATCCAAATAAAATATGGAGTATAGAGCTAAACAGAGAATTCTCTGTAGAGGAATATAGAATGGCAGAAAAACACTTAAAGAAATGCTCAAAATCTCTAGTCATCAGGGAGATGCAAATCAAAACGACTCTGAGATTTCACCTTACACCCATCAGAATGGCTAAGATCAAAAACTCAAGTGACAATACATGCTGGAGAGGATGAGGAGAAAGGAAAACCCTCCTCCATTGCTGGTGGGAATGTAAACTTGTACAACCATTTTGGAAATCAATCTGGCACTTTCTCAGACAATTAGAAATAGTGATACCTCAAGATGCAGCTATAACACTGCTAGGCATATATTCAAAAGATGCTCAAGTATATAACAAGGACATTTCCACAACCATGTTCATAGCAGCTTTATTTGTAATAGCCAGAACCATTGATGGACAACCCAGATGTCCATCAATGGAGGAATGGATACAGAAATTATGGTACATTTACACAATGGAATACTACTCAGCAATTAAAAACAAGGAAATCATGAAGCAAATGGTGAGAACTAGAAAAGATCATCCTGAGTGAGGTATCCCAGAAGCAGAAAGACACACATGGTATATACTCACTTATAAGTGGTTATTAGACATATAATATAGGATAAACATACTAAAATCTGTACATCTAAAGAAGCTAAGCAAGAAGGAGGGCCCTGGGTAAGATGATCAATCCTCACTCGGAAAGGCATATTGGACAGACATCAGAAGTGGAAAGAGAACAGGACAGGAGCCTACCACAGAGGGGCTCTGAAAGACTCTACCCTGCAAGGTATCAAAACAGATGCTGAGACTCATAACCAAATTTTGGGTAGAGTGCAGGGAATCTTATGAAAGAAGGGGGAGATAGAAAGACCTGGAGGGAACAGGAGCTCCACAAGGAGAGCAACAGAACCAAGAAATTTAGGCCCAGGGGTCCTTTCTGAGACTGATACTCCAACCAAGGACCATTCATGGAGATAACCTAGAACCCCTGCTCAGATGTAGCCCATGGCAGCTCAGTATCTAAATGGGTACTCTAGTAAGGGGAACAGGGGCTGTCTCTGACATGAACTCAGTGGCCTGCTCTTTGGTCACCTTCCCTCAGTGGGGAGTAGCCTTACCAGGCCACAGAGGAAGACAATGCAGCCAGTCCTAATGAGACCTTAGAGGCTAGGGTCAGATGGAAGGGGAGAAGAACCTCCCCTATCAGTGGACTTGGGGAGGGGAATGGGAGAAGAGGGTAGGAGGACAGCATTAGGACAGAATGAGGGAGAGGGCTACAGCTGGGATGCAAAGTAAATAAACTGTAATTAATATAAAAAGTAATAATAATAATAATAATAATAATAATAATAATAATAATAATAAAAAGAAATGCATCAATTGATAGGACCTGGTGTGCTGGGGTTGGATAGAGAGGGAGGAAGTCTTCCCTTGTCAGGAGACTGAGGGAATATGGGGGATCGGTGGGTGGGACTGGGCAGAAACAAGAGAGGGGGCTACAGCGGGGGTACAAAGTGAATAAACTATAATAAATAAATAATTTAATTTAATTTAATTTTTAATTTAAAAAAGGAAATGCAACAAACAGAACAAAACTGAAGGTCTCATTTACACCCAGATGGCCTCACAGTCACTCTGTAGCCAAGTGTGACCTTGAACTTCTGATTTTCTTGCTTCTATCTCCCCGGCTCTGAGATTACAGGCATGTTCCACCATATCTGGTAGTGGTTTTGGAGATCAAAGCCAAGGCTTTGTGCAAGTTAGGAAACCACACTACTAACTATATCCTGAGCCCAAGAATTCATCATGACTCCTACTTAGCACTACATACACAAATATATGTAATAGATATATAATAACGTTTATATAATTATATGTAATGCCTTATATATAATATTGTTATATTATACACAATGTACATTTATTATAGTATATTAAATCCCAGGTTAATTATAAACACAAATACAGAATGTAAAATACTAAAGCTCCTAGAAAAGATAGAGGTTATTTTCTTGATTTTTGCATATACCTCTCAGGCAGAGCATAAAATATACTAACTATGAAGGAAAAATATTAATAAGAATTTTTCTTTGTCAAGGAGCTCCATTGAAAGTAAGAAGAAAAAGCCCTGAGTGGAGAAAGACATTTACAATACACATATTTGGTAAAGAAGTTGTCAGAACACACACACAGACACAGACACATACACATACAAAAGAACGCACACATTCCCAGCAAAAAGACAGTTCAAAGTGAGTGAACAACTTAAACACGTGATTGGTAAATAGGATGCACAGACGGCTGAGAAGGAAGTCCAGCTTGATTAGTTATCTGGGAAATGCAGACTAAGGTCATAAGCAATAACCTTTATACAAGCACTAGAATGGCAAACGCAAGTGCCTGACAATACCAAATGCTGGGGGGAGGAGGCGTTGTGAAGCTCATCCACTGCCGACAACAGCATTTATGTTCTGGGGCACCCTACAACACGCTTCCAGAATTCAAGCTGGACATGCGACCCGGTGGCTCCGTTCATACCTACACCGGGAGAGGCGTATATTCTCACTAACAGACCTGCCCAGAGTCCCCGGGGGAAAAGTCTGGAATCTTCAAGGAGTGCTATTTGCATTCGGGTACATTTATAGAGTGGAGGGTAAGGAAAATAACAGAGTGGCACCGATATCCAGCAGCATGGGCCACCTACAAAGAGCGAGGTATGGTTCTGCTCATACGAGATAAAACCACTGTTCCATCGGTCTGGAAAGATGACTCAGTAGTTAAAAGCACTAGCTGCTCTTCCAGAGGTCCCAAGTTCAATTTGCAGCAACTGTAAGGCAGCTAGCTCACAACCATCAGT
The DNA here is from genome assembly GCF_907164565.1 of Psammomys obesus. Taxonomy (NCBI): domain Eukaryota; kingdom Metazoa; phylum Chordata; class Mammalia; order Rodentia; family Muridae; genus Psammomys; species Psammomys obesus. Next base: position 1,652,937 of record NW_026594377.1, on the reverse strand, counting down.
AACCATAGGCCCATGGGATCTGATGCCCTCTTCTGGTGTACATACATACTAATTAATTAATTAATTAATTACATTTCAGACCAATTTCTGGGATAATGTTAAAGCTCTTGCCTCTTTTGTTTTAATTTTGAAACAAAGTCTCATGTAGACCAGGCTGACCTTGAACTCACTGGAAGCTGAGAAAGACATTAAACTGCCTGCTGCCCCTGCCTCTACCTTCTGAGTGCTGGGATCATAGGAGTGTATATCATACTCAGCCAAAGCCCCATGTCTTGCTTGACATGTGTTCTATTGATATGAAAACTCAAAATTTGTCATTCATGACTTGCACACATTTCTGTATGTACACAGACAAACACTTCAATGCATTTCTTATTTTAAAATTTTCTCACAATAATCTTGCAAGGAAAGATGCCCCAAAGAGACAAGAGATGTGCCTGGTGTTACACGGGGAGAAAAAGCAGATCCAGGACTCTGAGTTCCTACACACCATCTCCCGCCTTTTTATTTGAGTCCTTGCACAGTTCTAGCTCAGCTCCTCACTGGGCTTGGAGCTACCAAAGGCAGGGACTCGAACTACGTTTTTGCAGTTAATACAGAGTTGGAATCCATAGTTCTGAGCATACTCAGTGAAGAGCATAGGTAAGACACAAAATCCCATCACTCATTCACTCGCTCTTTCCCTCCCTCACATACCCTCTTTCCACTCTGGTTCTAATGGACCTCCTAAGCTTACCTTGGCTCTTGTTACCTCTCTGTACATCTGGGGATATACCCCAGGCACATGTCCTGCCTCTGAGAGCCAGCAGCAGCAGCCCCAGATCTTGACTTTTCCATTTGGCCAAATCTACTTGCCATCTTTGGGGCAGGAAGACTTCAGTCACATATCCACAGGACATGCAGCGAAAAAGAAATGAAGGGGAAGCAAATGTCTGTTATGATGGCTCCTTCCTCCTGCTGAGGCTATCACCCCACCCCTCAGGCATAACCACCATGTGCTCACATAAGCACAGTGTATGTTGGGCACAACTCCCTGTGGTACCAGCTCACTCCCCAACTCCCATCTCTCTCTGACCCCAGGGTTCTGCTGTCTATCTGCCTAGCTAACTTCTTCCCCCAAAGAGGCAGGAAACATCTGCCTAAAGTAGCAGCTCAGCAGAACAGGGAGCAGGACTGTCTTCTCCTCCCCCACACAACTGGGAACCCTTCCATCACTGCCTCCCAAAGAACCAACACCTGGTTATTGATAAGAGACTCCACTGAAAAGCTGCCTGAAAACCTCCCCTCCCCCAGCTCAGAAATCCAGTAGCTGATCCCCCACCCAACCGGAAGGCTGGCAGGAGGCTATGCTCCACCGGAAGCATCTGCTGACTTCAGGCTAGGGAACAGGGTTTTCTGTTAGTTGCCTTGGGCTTCTTATGCATTTGGTACTAGACAAAGCATCAAGTATGCAAGAGGAAAAACTTCATCCCATCTCCAAGGAACAGTGTCAGGCCCTCCCCCCCCCTCCACCCCATCTGACAGCATTAGGAAGCTCATTGCTCTGGGTTTTTTGCCTGGCCAATATCTATGCCGTGCCACAAATGCGGTGGTTACCAGAGCCCAGCCACTGTCCAGCAAACAGTGGCGTTACATTTGGGCTGTTCATTAGTACCTCGATCCTTACCCTTTTTTCTCAGTAGTTTTCCCTGTCCCTGACCCTACCCTAGGCCTCACCCTCTTTTACCTAAGTGCCCTTCCCTCCACTCATCTTGGTTACTTGTAACCCTTACAATCCTTTCCCTCTTACCCTTGCAGCCACTTTTCTGGGTATCTGTTTCCTATCTGTAACCTGGAGCTAATTGTTCCTTCTCCCTGGGTAGAAGGCATTAGAAGTACTGAGGGAAAGCTCATTTGTGAAGGGACCAGGGTATGATTAAGAATTTAATTTATGGCATTAAAAAAAAAGCATATGGGACTTGATGACTCAAAACATTAGTGAGATTGCTGAGACTCAAATTCTTCATACACTTTTCTCCAGACTCACAAAGCCCTGGGCTCTTTTCCTGTCTTTTCGTGATCAAAAGAATTTGAGAACATTTTCATTTGGATCCTTTTGGGACTAGACTGAAATAAAGATTATCATCAGAAGTACATTAGCATATTAGGAGCCACTGGAAGAAAGCTTGGAGAGTGCCCAGCAAGCACTGATCTGTCAAACAGATTACAAACTCCCTGAGGACAGGCGCCTGTTCACTGTAGCATCTCCAGAGCTACCTTCCAAGGGAAGGAATTGCCAGAAGCCCCTTCAAGAGTAGGGGGTATTCCTAGCCCTCCCCCCATGATAAAGAGAACAGACCCAGGATTTTCATTGACACCATCTCCTATTTCCCTTTGGTTGCTTTGCCTTGATCCTCAGGCAACCCTACCCCAGGTGTGGGTAAGATCAGACTCATCCATCTTTTGCCAGAGGCACTTCTGTTGAACCCCACCCTAACATCTACAGCATGGCCAGTGCTGGCCTCCTTCTGTCCCTTGCCTTCACACCGCAGCCCTGATCCCCCCCCCCCCCCGCCTTTAGGAAGCTTAGATAGGGGTACTTGCAAGGTCCTTTTCTCCTGGGTCTTGGGGTGGGAGGGAGAATGGAGGAGAACCAAGGTCCCCTCTCACCGCTCCGGCATGAGAAGAAGTTGGTTTCTAGGCGTGGGAGACAGAGAGGAAGCCAAGCGGAGATTCGTTTGGGGGACTGGGTCTATCACTGGGCTACATCCCCAGCCACGGCGGTGGGAGCAGTGTGATATGTGTGCTTGCATGCAATTGTGCATGTGTGTGTATGTGTCAGTCAGTGTGTACTGTGTACACGTGGCAGCCAGAGGAAAAGGCAGGTTGTCTCCATACTGGGGTTAGACAAGTACTGCCCTTTCATGTATGTACCACATACCTGAACTCTGGGTTAGATCTCGAACTTAACGTTTGCATCACAAGCACTTCATCAAGAGAATACTTGTATAACATCCTTTTTGTGTTTTTTAATTTTGAAAGAGGGTCTCCCAGTCTTAGTCCTGGCTATCTTAGGTTGGTCTTGAACATACTCTGCAGCCTGGGCATGCCTTAGTTTCCCATGAAGCTGGAATGATGGGCCGGTTTGACTCAGGATGATGAAGCCTGGGTCTGGTAAATGTGGTAAGAGAAACCTGCAGTCAGAACCTTGAGATTCCACACACCTCCAGGAGGGTCCTTAGCTGTCACTCATGGTTGGAAGGGACTTGTCTTACAAGTCTGATTAGAGAGCCCCTCTCAGCAAGAAGGCCAAGCAGGCAGGTGGCTGGTCCAAGGAGGGTTCCCTTATTCTGTCATCACAGATGTCCTAGTCCGGCTGCCTGGGTAGCACAGGTCTGGGCAAGGCCAGGAAACCAGCACTTGCAATTAAATCCACCCCACAACTGGAAGTTATCAGGAGGTCTTTGCAGCCTCCGGGTCCCTTCACCTGGAGTTTGCCCGGCTGGTCAAAAGCAGGGAGGGGAATGGAGGACAATAGGCTGCCATCTATGTTTTCTGCGCTGGGATGCACCTTCCTGGGGCCTTTTTGGCTAGAGACATCCTAACCAGAGACCTCAAAGCAGCACCATGATTTTGACTTCTGGCAGGCATCCCAAAAAGAAAGATACAATTCCAGGCTGCCCTGTGCTTCATTAACAAGTTTCCTATCTCTTCTTGGCTTGGGAGTCTCTGAAGAAGGTCAAGTGGGAGTTTAATAGTCATCTCTGGGATTGTGCAGAGGGCAGTCTTTGAACTCTGCCCACAGATGGGTGGTTCCCACCACTGAATGATTTATAATTTAAGCAGGAGGGATGCAACTGCCTGCAGGGAAATGTCTGGGCTTCATACGGTTTCTGAGCAGCGAAAGAGCCAACTTCCTCACACCTAGTACTAGATCAAAAGTTCTCCAAACCAGGCTGTGGAAGCAGCCTCATATCCCTCTTCTATACTTCCTACCAGCTAGAAAAGCCAGGTGTGGGTAGAGACACCACCCTGGACCTGATAGATACTAACATGTCAGGGAGGGCTTGCTGCACTTTGACAACGCAGGTTCTAACATCCCATCCTCAGACTGGACACTTGAACGGCTGTATACTCCATGGGAGTCACCTCAACACACAGCTATACTTTTAACAGAGAGAAGTTTCCTCCACTGTGTGTGTGGAGCTGGGCTAGAGGGGGTGGACAAGGAGGAGAAGGCAAGCAATACAGAGCCCTCCTGGAAGGTGCATTAAACGCCAGCCCACACATTTCCTGTGGGAGCATTTGGATGTTTCCTTGGTAGGAAAATAAGTCCCTAATAGAAGCAGCTTCTCCCAGGCCCACTCAGTCTGCCCCCGCGGCACCTCGCCTATTCCATTCAGGCAGATCTTCCCATGCAGCAATCAACCCCAGCATACCTCAGACCCTCTTAGGGAGACCCAGCCAGCCCCCTGTTGCAATGAAGAACCCCTGTAAGGTAACACACAGAAAAGTGCCCCCTGACTTGTTTTCTTTCCTGTCCTTGGGTGTTAACAAAATCTTGGAAAAAGCTATCTGGGAAGCCATTGCTTTGACGCAGGAGGAGAAGAAAAAGGAGAATAAACACCTCTTCAGGCAACGGTCAGTTGGATGAAGAACTTCCTACCCTGGGTTTGTCCACATCCTGATTGAAATGGAATACCCTATCTTTGGTGGTGTGAAGGGAAGCCCAGCTGGCTTCCATGGTCCCTGGCCCTGTCCTCCTACCCACCGCCTCTCCTGGGCATTATGAGCAAGAGATCCATTTTCAGTGCTGACTTCAAGACAATGATGCCAGCTCATTACCCAGCATCCTTTCACAGGTAGCCTGTGCATTTAAATTTAGTCAAATGGACAAGTAAGATGGAGATCAGGACAAAGTTGGAAATGACTCCTTGTCAGTTTTCAGCTGTTCCAGATTCTGGTCACCAGGGTCATGCAGGTCACCAGAGCAGAGTGATAAAAATGTTAATGTATAGCCTGACCGGAAAGCTGTCTCTCCTTGATCTACATGAAGATTTCAAGGCCCTCTCACACACTCAGCTTGAGGAACTCAGCTTAAGGTATTTTGCTTCCTTTGAAACTAATGGGAGGAGGAGGGTACTGATAAATTGGGATAGCACCAGATTTCACTTGATTTTACTTCCACTCGCTCGTGTGATTCCCACAGCAATGCTAAAGGAGACACAGTACATTTTGCCGATACAAAACTAAGGTTCAGAGAGGCCAAGTGACTTGCCCACAGGCACACAGACAACAGACAGTACAGCTACGTTCTAAAACCTGTGTCTTAGTGCTACTTCTGTCACTGTGGTAAAGCCCATGGGCAATAATCAATTTCTGGGACAAACTGTTATTTAGCTTCCAGGTTACAGTCCATCAGAAGGAAAGTCAAGGCAGGAAGCCAAACTAGCTACTCATGTGCACAGCCAAGAGCAGAGAGAAAATGAGTATATTCATGCCTACCTCTCAGATCTCCTTCCCCGCTCATCTTCCATTCAGGACCCAAAGCCAGGAAACGGTACTATCCGCTTTTATTTTTCATTAGACAAATTTTTATTTAAAATACAGCTACATCACTTCCTCCCCCTCTTTTGTCCCACATCCCTTCTCACTCCTTCTGCATCTGGTGGCCTCTTCTTGTTTCATGATTATTCTTACAAATACTTCAGGTGTAGTCTGACTCTCCCCATATTAGTTAACATAACAATCAGAACAATCCCTCACAGACATGGCCATAGGCCAGCCTGATCTAAATAATCCTTCACTGAGACTCTTCCCAAACCCTATTTCTTTCGTCACTGTCAGCTTCCCTGGCTGATTCATAGGATTGGTACATATGTCTTTAGGGCTCATCTACCCCCTGCTGGGCAGCAGGTTGCTGCCTGGGTGAGGAAAACTCTCCCCGGAACAAACAGCATGGTGGAGATGGCCCCTGAAAAGCACCATGTCTAGGTGTCACGGCAGTTATTCCTTCAGCAGGTGGGGTGCTTCGAGGCTAGAGGGGGCAGCTTCTTCCAGAGGAGGGAGCGCAAGGCTGGCCTGCCACTCTGCTCTACCGAGCCCAGTGGATGTCCTACCTGTGTCCATCCCCATTCCACCCCACATCCAGACATGGATCTGTCCATACGGGAATCTCTTTCTGTGCTTGGTCTGGGTGGAGAATGCACACTGACTGGCAACAAATAAGCTACACACATGGGAGATAGTACCAAAGAACTTCGTTTCTCCGTGCACTCACCACACACACACACACACACACACACACACACACACACACACACACACCACAAAAGCAAGCAGAATAGGAGAATGGAGGTCATGGGAAGCAGCTATCATGTTCTGAGAATCTCTTAACTTAGAAGAAAAGTCCACAAAGCCTGGAGACAATGATGCATCTCTATGTCCCCAGGAAAAACCTGTCCAACCCTTTGAGAGTCAGGATCTCGTGGAATCCTTTGGCTCTTCACGCTTGGCCCACAAATTAGCAGCGAGTCTCTAGTGGGACCCCTAGTCACAAGGGAGTCTAGGCAAATCCTTGCCTTACTCTGGGCCTCTCTGTCTTCAGCTATGTTTGTTGTGGACATAAACCTGTTTTTGTTTTGGTCCCAGGTGTGGGATGTGGGATTGATTCAGATGGTCCACAGCAGCAGACTATTTGCCTCATGCACGCTCTGAGAGGAGCTCTTTGCCAGCTGCAGATAGTTTAAATCTCAGGAGTCTGGAGAGAGAATAAAAGCCAGAGCCTAGAGAGCGTGGAGCTAGAGAAAGAACAAGTCTGCTCCTGTTTCCCCCTTGCTACTCCTGGTTGCTGTTGTGAGACAAGATGGAGATCTTCTGAAATGAGAACTGGACTGGCTCCAAGGAACCCAACGACTCTAACCAGCAGGAAGCAGCTGAGAGAACTGCACCCCCTCTCCCATTAACCCTTTCTCTCTCCTACCTGGTGTTGGGATGTTGGAAGGGATTGGGGCGGAGTAGGGAGAAAAAGATACAAGAAATGTAAATAAAAGCGTTTTGTTTTTGTTTTTTAACTAACACCAACATGTTGTTTTGTTATGTTTCAGCTTTTGTGTGCATTCATGTGTGGCAGTGCATGTGCGGGAGCACATACGTGTGCATGGATTGTCTGTAGAGGCCAGAGGACAACCTGACCTGACAACCTGATTGGGTGCCAATCTTTCTCCGGTCCCACTCCCACCTTTTGTTGGAGACAGGAGAGCTCACTGGCCCGGAACTTTGCCACAGGCCATGTTAGATATGAGCTTCCACAGGCCTGGTTGTATCAGCCTCCCTTCTTACAGCCCCAACCCCAGATCCTCACACTTTGCCACACAAGTGTTTTACTAATGGAGCATTTATCTCTCTGGCTTGTCTTATTTTTAATGCAGCCCCTCTTTATTTCATGCAGGTCCAAACCAGAAAGGCATCACCCATGCATCCTTATGTATAGTATGTATACTTATCAGATAAGTACAGGGCCTAGCACCTTGACCTTGCAATAGGAATTTGCCCTCCTTGAAGCCTCAGATACCCCAAATATTCCCAGGCCATGGGAACATGGGCTATTAAGTAGGAGAGAAGGAAGGGTAGGGTAGAAAAGCATGTTAATAAGCACCGTTCTTTATAGAAAGCAGTCTCAGTCTTCAAATACATTGTGTACTCCATGTCTCTAGCCAAAGTCTACTCATTGCCTCTTGGTCTAACAAATGGCATGAACACTTCCCAGTTGGGGGCATGAGCCCTTCTCTCTCATTCCGGCAGGTCATGCAAGGTCGGTTGACCATGCTGCCTGCTGTCTGCCATCTTGCCACACCACTATTTCATCCTTGTGACAGTCCCATCCTTCCTAAGACCTTCTCAAGCTCCGTGCCCTCCAGGAAAACACTTTATATAGAGCATTTTACCCACAATGCATTTTCATATGCTAGTCACTGCCTATTAGGCATGAAGTCCTGGGTTTGATTCCCAGTACTACACAAAACTGGGCACACACCTATAACGTCAGCACTTGGAAGGTATAAAAGGAGAATCAAAGTTCAAGGTCGTTCTCAGCTACATAACAAATATGAGAGCAACCTGAAGTGAAGATTATCTCAAAACACACCACACACACACAACTTATCCACAGCACCAAATCAGAGACTCCTTGTGGCAGATATTGAGAGACCAAAAGATTAAATAAAAACCAGCTATTAAGACCTGAACTAGGTGGGTGGAGAAGTCCAGTAATGCCCTGAGGGGAAGGACCGCCTTACTGCATTCTTTCCCCACCCACTAGAGATACAGTTGCTAGGAAACTGGCCCATCCCCCACCTTCCTATAGCCAATCATTTCAAAATGTAGCATTTTAACCAATAGATACTTGCTAGGCAGGAATTGCCCCTGCCTTGGGCATGCTGGGATGGACCAGAATCTTTAAATCACCCAACTAACCTGAGCACAGGGCGCTCAGCTCCCACCTCTTCTGCTGTGGGGGGTGTGGGCCCAAGCTGCAGCTTGTAATTTACAATAAAAAGAACCTCATGTATTTACAGCGGAGTCAGTTTATTCCTGGTCTTTTGGGGTTCATGAACTGGGCAGAACAATATGTCTACATTTCTTGGAACCCAGAATCTATCCATTATCCTATGGCTTTAGGAATGGAATTAAATGGAAACGAACTGGGCTTTGGGGGTTCAAAATGAAACTTCTTAGAGTTGATAGAATGAAAGCAGCTTGGGGAAGTTTGTGGGCTGACGAGGGGCAGATAGAATGCTATTTAGGAATTCCTCTACCCTTGAAGTCTGGCAGGCGCTGAACAATTTGGAACCTTACACTTGAACCCTTGACTGCAGGTGCTGTGTAAAAGTAACTCCAGGAGGTTTCTAGGTCAACAGAGATCCGGAGGTCCTATTAGCGAGCTCAGGGAGGCTGTGGACACAGCTCCCCTAACCTGATTGATGAGAAAATGAAGACTGAGGAAAAGCTGTGGGTGCTGCCCACACCTGCCCGCCAGCCACTGGTTGTTGAGATTAGAGCAGGGGCAGCTGCAAGCCTGGCTAGGGGATGGGCCCAGGGCAGCTGGAAACTCTTTCCAGGGCCCCTTTGAGAAACCACTTTTCTTTACCGCGCAGGTGGGGGTGGGCGGGGCTCCGCTGGGCTTCTGTTTTCCCCCACCTGCCCGCAGTGCGGTTTGTCTGCTGGCGCCACGGAGGCATTAAGGCTGGGGGAATCTGATCAGTACCGAGGAGGTGTTGTCTCAAAATGTGAGCCCGGTACAAGCCTCTCCCCCCTGCCCTGCACTGCTGAGGCGCCTTCCACCTTCCATCAGGACTCCTGGGGCTAAACATCTGAAGGGTGCAATGATAAGATCGCTATCTTGCACTTCAACTTCTCTTCTGAAACGCTGCTCCCCATGACCCTGCTGCTCAGGGCAGGGTGGACCCAGCTCAGGAAGGGGTTGCCTCTTAGGGGCTGGTGCAAGGTCAAGTGCAGCCCTGGGGCTCACGGTCTTTCCCTTGACTGGTTTTAGTGCTCCCTCGTTGTGTGCGGCTCCTTTCTCAGGATTTATTAATCTGGGTCCCGGAGCACACTAGCTCCCATGCCATCAGCAAGGTAAAGTAACTCCTGCCTGGGGTTCACAGTCCTGTTTACTGCAGCCTCCGATGCTAGTCCTGGGAACCCACTCTGCTCTCCAGCAACTGCAAGCCCCAGTATAAGGCCAGGCGTAATAATACGAGATGCATGTCCTGGAGAAAATCCCTGCCATGGGAACATTGTCAGGGCTTCTGTTTCTCCGCTCTGTGTGATCTGTGTGTAATTCCTTCCTGCCCGAAGTTCTCTCACTGAATTGGTATCCATGCCCTTCAGAATTCCTCAACATTACTTTCCTCTCCCTGACCATGTGGCTTAGATAGCACAGGAAAACCCAAAGAGGTACCATAAGCCTGGCTACCGTCAGTCTCAGTCATGAGGCTGAATCCAGCCTGTCCCCGGTGCTCCTTCTCTTTCAAAGGACTTATAATCTCAGCTGGGAGGAAAGACAGAGCTGAAAGGCTAAATCCTAACACATTAGGACAAATGCTCAATAGGAGCAACAAGTTCATACTACTGAATTCAAGGACTTTCTCTCCTTGGGGCTTCTGCCCTTTCCTCTTTCCAAACCAGCAGAAAAAGCACCTCAGATATGTTATCTCCCTGACCTATGGCACATCCCCACCACCAAGGTCACTGGGGTCTCCAGGGAAAGGTGCTGGCAAACCCCAAGCTTTGTCTTCCTGCCCCCTTCCTCTCCCTCTCACCTCCTTCCCTCTCTCCCCTCTCAGTGCATGTCTATACTCAATTCTCTCTCTTTACAGCAAGAATATAATGTTCGGTTGCTTTACACCCACTCTGAATGCTGCCAGCGAATAATGACTAAGGTGGTGGGTGGAAGTACAGCAAGTTGAGACCAATTTAGCAGTGCAGGGTGCCAGGAGGAGGGTGATTTAGCATCAAATGGCTTTGCAACAGCAAAGAGAGTGAAGCTGCCCCCAAAGCCAGCAGGCCACTGAGCCAAGTACACAGCCCTGCCCTGAGTGCCTGGGGCAGGAGTTGCACCAGCCACCTGGAAGTGTACTGGATGAGATGCACACACAGGGTTTCTGAGCAAAGAGCAAAGGCCACTCCCATCAGAGATCTCAGTTCCACTTGAGGGACCTCATTCTTGCATGTCCCACAAGCTGGAGGCTTTAACCAGACTGGTTCCTCCCCTGGGGAGAACTACAGCTGTGAAGAGTTCATAGCTACCCAAACTGCTCTAGAAACGGTAGAAACCGAGGTTCTGTGAGACTAAGTGTGGGTTGACTGAGCACACCAAGGTGGTGCCTCAGAGGGGCCGCTGGGAAAGGGGGGTAGGTCTTCTGGTCTTCGAATCTTGAGAGTCGCTGAAGGTTTGTGTCCCATGAGACTGTGCTTTTGTGCTTGGGTATCCCAGAAAAGCAGATTTCAGAAAGGGAAGCAGTGTCGGGAAATGAATGAATTGGAGGGAGGGAGGCTGGAGGCAGAGAGAGAACAAGCTGTGTTCTGGCAGTTGCCCTGAGGGCAGCCATCCTCTATAGTGATTAGTGACAAAGCAAAGCTCTGGTGGTCTAAAGAGCAGCCTTTGTTCCAGACAGTGGACAGAGCCCACATCACGTCTGTTTAGGTGCCAATATTGCCTGTCACTTACTAAGAAAACTCAAACTTCTAGTGTGTCGGTTAGGACAATTCCCTCTCCATCCTTCCTTTCTTCCTATGGCACTCCATCCTAAATTCAGGAGAGCTTCCATGAGGGATGAACTCGGGTCTGGCTTCTGCACAATGCTGACTCCCAACAAAGAGCTTGTGGCCATGTTTTATTCTGGAACTCACTTGCTATGTACAAGGTGAAATAGTTGAAAAATGAATTTTTGCCTTTCCAGTGATGTATCATTAACTCAGCTTCTTTGGAGAAAGCATTTGCTCTAATTTCAATGTGAACTGTATCAATAAAGGTCATGAGTTGACTAAATTTCAGGAGAACTCTAACATATCAAAATCCTTCTTTAGAGCAAACCCAAATAGATATCCCATCCCTAGCTGCTTCCTGGCTTGACCACAGCTTATGACATATGTATATAGCATTTGGGAGTTAAAAGCAGCACAGTAAAACTAAAGAAAAAATGAGGCTTTTCTCATCTTCAAATTTCAGTAATTATTAGAATAGCTGAGCTCTTACAATAAAAAAAACTAACTACATTTACTTATTTGTTTGTTTGTTTGTTTATATGCATGCTGTGATGCCAGGGTACCTTGTAAGAGTCAGTTCTTTCCTTTCACCATGTCAGACCCAGGTAGTCAGGCTTGGTGGCCCAAATTTTAAATACCTCTTTTTTGTTGTTTGTTTTGTTTATTAAGCCTTTGTCAACAACTTAAGGAGCCTAAATATGTTTAATCAATAGGGCCAGGGGCTGAGAGGATCACACCATGCTGAAGTGCATTCTTAGGACAAGCAAGGCCCTGTGTTCTGCATCTGATGCTATTCCCTTCCCCCAAATGAGAAGAAAATAAAAATTATGAATGAATCCCAATAGCGTCATTTCTATGTTGCAAGTCAGTTGGCTTCAACACTTAGTTGAAAATCCTGGGTGCGTTCCTTGGCTTTACTCAGTGTCCCCACTTGCCAAATGGTGGAAGGCACAGCATAGGGCAATAGGGAGGTTTTCAGTGATAACATCAGGAAGTCCCCTTTTAAAGTGGAGCTTCAGAGAGAGAGAGAGAGAGAGAGAGAGAGAGAGAGAACTAGAAAATAATTGTTTAGTGGAGTCTGGATCCATTCAAAAGCAAACCTGGGCCTGTGCTGGCACATGACTCTAATCCTGGCCCTTAGGAGGCCCGCCCAGGGGGATCAGGACTTCAAGATTATCTTTTGCTCCATAGATAGTTCAAAGCCAACTTGGGTTACATAAGATCCTGTCCCAAAACAGCTAAAGGAAACTCAAAAGAGTCTTGAAATAAATTGTTTCCCAGACAGTGATATAGTTCTTGGTTGGCAAGACCTCCTAAACCCCTCAGCGCTGCTCTGGAGCTATCCTCGGAGGCAGAAGTCAGGACCTAGAGGAAGCAGCAGCATACGAAGATGATTCTGCTAAAGAGCCTGGGAGGCCAGTCTGGGCTACTTGAGACCCTGTCTCAGTTACTAAATAGAGAACAATGAAATGAAGGTTTTCAACCTTGAGTAATGCTCTTCCAAAGAAAAATTAAAATGGTCATGAGCCCTTGAGAACACATGTGGCCATTACAATATGAGCCATGATGACACCAATGCTAAGAGCATGTGAAGCTAGTCTTGGGCTAATAAGGCATAAAGCAAGGCCAAATTACCTCCTTCAACACAACAGCACTTCAAATTCCTCAGAGAATTCCTGGGTGTCCAAACTGCTGCAACAAGAAGATCCAGTCAAAGCAAAATCAGAGGTAAATGGTGAGGAGCCCCAGACAGTTGAAAACTCCTTCTCTGCCACCTCCACAGCATCAGCATTCCTCTGCAGCTGTATGCCCTGAAGCTCTGACTGTCCAAACTCCAGAGCCAGGTCTACCTAAATCAGGCCTAGCACCTTCTCCTTCCACATCTGCTCTTGTGGGTTGGCAAACACAGGAATAGAGTAGGTAGGATGGAGGTTCTCTTGATTCTAAAGTGTTAGGAATAGGGCCTGGGATGGAGCAGGCTAGGCAGAAGCCTTATAACAGCACGGGAAGTAAGAGACCATTTCAGTGAAGTGTGCTCCTGCAAAAGCCAGCCCTGCAGAGAACCCTCCAGCCTTCCTTCCTAACACTTTGCTAAACATGCACCTCCTAAGGTCCTAGTCCAAGCAGCCAGACACTATATCCTGAGCTCCAAATTCACTGTAGTTCTTGTGCGGTTAGTGTGGTAACAGCACCAGATGGCAGTAAAGTCTCAGAAGAAGGTTTGGGATCTCTACCTAAGGAAGAGGGGACTTTCCTACAGTGGCTTGAAACAATGGTGTGAGATCTGATGGCACTCAGAGGATGATATTAAACTCTGTTACAATAATATTCATCAGTGAGTTGACTTTAAGTCGCTTAAAATAGATTATTTGTCATTACCTTATTTCCTGTATTTTTTATTGTTGTGTTGTATTGTTATTGTTTTCCCTTTTGAAATTGTCTCAGGCAGCCCAGGCTCATCCTGAACTTCCTATGTGTTCAAGACTGGACTTGAATTTCTAATCCTTCTACCTCCACCATCTGGGCAAGTTTGCACCATGTGAAGTTTTTTATTTTATTTTATTCTATTTTCCTTTCTTTCTTTCTTGCTGTCCTGGCTCTCGCTCTGTAGACCAGGCTAGCCTTGAACTCAGAGATCCACCTGCCTCTGGCTCCCAAGTGCTGGGATTAAAGGCATGTGTCACCACTGCCTGGCTCCATGTAAAGTTTTATGTGGTGCTAGGGCTCAAACAGAGCCCCTGCCTGCTAAGGAAGCACTTTTCAACTAAACTAACCCCACCTTATAATGCTCATTCCTGAGCTTCACTGTGGTCCCAGGGCCTTGCATTTTGTAGCATCCAATGAAAATCTGTGAGATGAATGTTAAACAAGCACAAAGGCATAAAAATACATTTGCAGGAATAGAAGGCCATTTTTGTCTAGTTAGAGTCCATCTACTTCCTCACCCATACATGCAGACATCTGGCTTTTTAACACTGCATGGCAATCATGTCCTCCCACTCTCAGACTACTGGCACACCCAGCCTGCTCCCTCCTCCCCAGCACACTCTCAGCTCCTGCCAACCATCTGAGGTAGACACCTAGACAGGGATATCTCCTCCTGTCTAGAGAGTGCACAGACTGAATTGCTAAAGCAGGTTTGCTTTGCAGAGTGTTCCAAGACTGCTAGAAATACGAAAGGACAATCATCTTGAGCAAAAGCAAATGTCTGGTCCTTCAGCTTCCAGAGAGACCACCTGGAAAGATGCCCTCATTTCTTTTTCCACAGGCTGTTCTTCTCGCCTCCAGCGGGTGATTGCCCTCACATCTACACAGCCAAGACATGCTTTTTGGACTTCATTAATGCTAGACTTGGCTCCCATTAGCTATGGGACCTGGGGGAACACCCTTTCCTTTTGGTGCCTCAGTTTCTTCACTGGCACAGAGCGAATCATATCTTATGCTAACCTGGTAGTTATGTTGTGAGGATAAAGGAGATAACAAATGAGATAACGTCTATGATGCACAGAAAATGGTCAGAAGAAAGGCCTGGATAAATACAAGGTGTGGCCCAGGCCCGATTAGGGTGTATTCTCTGCCCACAGACTCCTGCCCACACTCTGTTCTGTGCCAACCTTAACCACTCTTACCCCTGTAAACTCTTAACTCTGATGGCCATGTGCACACACCTTCCAAACACCTCCATTTTCCCTCTGCCTGCCTGCAGCAAATTGTTTTTGAACTTGAAGAACGCTCAGATTACAAACCCTAAAATGCCCCTACCAGCAGCCTCCTCTCCCCGGTCTGGATGCTGGAAGAATTGCATGCAGGCAGCTTATCTTTCTGAGGTTGGGCTGTGAGACTCTAGTATGTTGTGCTTCCCGGAGAGAGAGGGGGCCCTTTGGTGGAGAAGGTGAAGGCTACCCAGAACCCAGTGTCTCAGCTGACCAGCAACTCAAGGAGCATGCAGAGGCTGAGAGCTGTGCTTGGATCCCTGAGCATCTCTGTGCTTGGGAAACTGAGGGCTCTGAAGCCAGCAGGTCTGCAGCGCTTTCCCAGGCCCGGGCGACCACGGGCGAGCAGAATCCCCACGGTTTGCTCTCTTCCACTTGGAACAGGAAAGGGAACCATCACCTGGCCCCTGGTGTTTGGATTGCCTGTTGCTACTGAGTTAAGCCAGGGCAGGATGAGTGGCACGACAGAGGGGATCTGACTCCCTGTGGTGAGAAAGAGGAGTGAACTGAAGTGTGTGTGTGTGTGTATCCAAGTTTATTCCCTATTATTCCTTCCACACAATGCACCTCCAAAGTTCCAGCCAGCAAAATAAAGTTCACTAGCCAGTCCCCAACAAGCAGATCCTCCTTCTGGGGACTCAGCCCCTGTGACCGCACTTCCTCGCCTCTCATTTCTTCACCTCTACATCCATGTCACCTAGTGCATGTCTCCAAGATCAAATTCAGGTTTGGAAGAAGACACCCCCCCCCCCCAGCCCTGGCTGACACCCGGCTGATGGACAAAGACAGAAGGATGGACATCGTTTCCCCCCCGGGGTCAGATCAGCAATACACGCAGTGACAAGGGCGAAGACTCGCCCGCCCCTCCCTCATCTCCCCCGCCCGACAGTTACATGCAGAAACAAAGACACCTAGACAGACGCAGCCACAGACAGACAAAGACCGACAGACAAGGGGACTCACTCCCGGAGTGGCAGGCTGCGGGGGGGGGGGGGGGGGGGGGGGGGCGCGGTCTTCCCTGGGTCTGGGCCAAAGGCTGCAAACACTCGGCGATGGAGACACAGGACTCACACCTTACCTGTCTGTCCTCCTGCGCCTCGGGGCTAGCTGCAAATGGCTGCAGATTTTGATTTTTCGGCGTATTTTGTGTAGTGCCCCTGTCTCCTTTTCCGTAGACCTGCCGGACCTGGCGGGTCCCGCAGCGCTCAAGTCCCGCTCCCCGGAGCAGCAGAAGGACGGAGAAACTTTCGGACAGCGAGCTCCTCGGAGCCGCCCAGCGCCCGCCCGCTTGCTCCGGCACGCAGGCTTCAGAGCCAGGTCCCCAGTCGCCGGCGGGGCGGGGCGGGGCGGGGCGGGGCGCGGGCGGGGCGGGGCCAGCACCTACCCCACTCATTGGCCCGCGCTGCCGGCGCCCCGTCCCGCTCGCCCCGCGGCCTTTGTTCCCGGCTGACAGCTGGGGTTGCTCCGACCTCCGACTCGTCCTCGTCTACAGCCCGCGCCAACCCTGCTCGCAGTTTCTTAGTTCTAGCTTCATCACACTCGCGGGCTCCCGTCTGTTCAGCCTTTCTCTCCCTTTCTGTCCCTTTCCTCATCTTGCACTATCTCCTCGGTTCCCGCTCTCACTGCCTGCATTCTGTTCACGCTCGCGTTTTCTTTACGTTTTCTGCATTCCCCTCTTTGCTACTACAGCCTCTTACCAGTGATTTCGCCAGTACTTCTGCCCCTAACGCCAACCCCAGCCTCATCCAAAGGTTGGGTTTCTTGGCTCAAGGACCAGTTTAGGCGCCTAGAGAGGTTAAGGTGGTATTGCTTCACCCTGCTGCGCTCATAGACCTGAGCCGAGCTGCCTCCTCAAAAATTCCAGTTCAAACTTTGCCACTTCGGACGCCGGGCCTGGTGCTGCAAACTGGTAATCCCAGCCGCTTGGAACGCTGGAACAGGAGAATTATAAATTCAAGGCCTAAGCATCTGAGTATGATCTTATCTCAAAATATTCACTCACGTTTTCACCGCCTGTTTGATGGTCCAATGAGGGTAAGAGCATAAAGAGCAGGCCAGTTGGAAGACAGAGGTGCTGCCCAGGAAGCGTCAGCCCAGGCCTGAAAGGGGAGGTAAAGAGGAAGGGAAGGGAATGGATCACTAATAAGATGCGGAATCCGAACGTTTCTGACACTCTCCTGCTCAAACCCTGCTGCTGCCTTCTGATCTTGACCCTAGATTAATTTAAGCTTTATTTAATTATTTAATTCTAGGCTTCCTGAATACAGCAAAGGTGGAAAAATAGCCAGCCAGCCCATAATCCCAGCACTTGGGAGACCGAGTCAGAACGGCGGCGCCAGTTTCGTGCCAGAGTGTTTCTCCATCTGAGAAGTCTTTCTCCTGCTCCTCTAACTGTATCTTTCAAAGTTCCAGACCTAGAGAGCTACCTCTACTCAGACCTCTGTAACCAGCACGGGCCGACTGATGCCTGTTTTCACTAAAGCCTCCTGTTGTCTCTGTGCCCCACTCATTAACCTGGCATAACCATGTCTGCTCAGAGGTGAAAGGGTCTCAGGAGTTTTGATGAATAGGAGGATACCGGAACCACTGTGCCACTTGAAGATAGCAGTAGACTCTGAAGATAGACTAAAGGAACCATGGGTTCCAGATCTTTGTCAGACTCAACTTTGTCCTCCGTCAAACTCAACTTTGTCATGGATGTGACATTCCAGACAAAGGAATCTATAGCTTCCTTGTTCTGGCATGACATACACTAGGCTAGACCTCTGTTTCCTCTTCTGCAAAGTGGGTGGCTTAGATGGTACCCCCCCTCTCTGGAGATGTACTCTTACTAAGTTGCCCAGGCTGGCCTTGAGCTTAAGATTTTCCTTTGGAGAGCTAGGATTACAAGTGTGACTCACAGTGACTGCCTGAGACACTCTCACTGCACACTGACATCTCTGTCCGACACACTGTGGGTAGAGGGCTGGCATGCACACCATCTTATTGTGATCCAGTCAGGCAGAAGGTGGGCAGTGTTCAGTGTGTAGGTGTACCTGGATGTACCATGGGACAACAGAAACATCCCAGGGAAGGGATGCATCAGAGATTTTAAAGGGGGCTGTGTTGAGGGTGAAGGAAGCAGAATGATGGGCAGAGCCCTGTGATGGGTTGTGCTATGTATGTATGTGTGACACGCCTGTACCCCTAGAAACCTGTCTGCCAGCTGCCTCAAGAAGGGACAAGAATGGCTAGTTTTTATGCATATAATCCCCCCACACCAGCCTCAGAGAGTTGTCCTTGACAAGGGTAGAAAGGGCGCTCATGAGTAGTTCTTGCTGTTTGACTTATAACCAGATTGAATTTCCTATTTTTATTTATTATTATTATTATTATTATTATTATTATTAGGGTAAAGTCATGTGGCCTATGCTGACTTTGAACTAATAACTGTCAAGAAGGATTATCTTGAACTTCTTATCCTCCTCTGCTTACCTCCCAAGCACTGGGCCTACAAATCTAAGAGGCCTGGTATATGGGTATCATCCTCCAGCAAGCCTTTTCATGTAAGCACAAGATTAACCCAGACTATGGAGAAATCAGAAGGCCAAGGCCTCTCTAAACTTCTCCATTTTTTTTTTTTTAATAGTAGAATGTAGCACACTATTGTAATTCAACATCCTAGCTCAGAAAGGTCCTGGACTGTCAGCTGTTCCAAAGTGTTCCTCTGCAGTGGTTTTGACAAGTTTCTTTGAAGCTGTGAATTAACAGGGGTGTTTCCATTTACAAGTAGTTAACAAAAAGGCCAACACAGCCTGGTTTAAACAATAGGAAAACATACCAGGAGTTAATAATTGCAGAGCTTGGGGCATACCTTCACAGTAGTACTGAGGCTTCAGGGGTTTTTTCCTGTTTCTGCTTTATGGTTGTCAGAGCTTTGCCCTCAGCATGATAGCTTCATGGTGACATTATCTAGTTGTCACACTCAAGACCTGTGTTGGACTGAGAAATAAAAGCTCATTGTTCCAGCATCTCATGATCAATAAAACCATTTCTGAGTGAACAGGCTCAGCCACATCCTTCTGGTAGTGATTGAAAGACTCAAAAGAAGTTACCTGGATTGGCTTTGGCCCATCTTTTGAGGAGGAGGGTTGATTAGAGATTGGGTTATACCCTGTGTGTGTCACTTTTTTCTCAAGGAAAGGAAAAGTCATGCAGCAAAGAACCTGCTCTATAACATGCCACTCTTCTGTCTACCTGATGCGTTACATACAGTTATACCTTACAGGTCCACATGATGTCTGTGTTCTCTCTTCTTCCACACATCCTCTCTAGAGCAGAGGACCTTCTCACACTTCCCTACAGAGTGAGGCTCCCAGGATCACCACTAGTCCAACACATGAAAGTTTGAGCTGCTTAACAGAGCTCTTAAGCTAAACATCGGGGTTCACTGGAGTGGGTGATATTTATTTTTATTTATTTTTTAATTTTTTTAAAAGAGAGGGTTTGACTGAGAAATGTCCCCATAGTTGCAGGCATTTGAACACTCGGTCCTCACTTTGTATACTGATTTGAGGTGTGATGGGAAGTTTGTCACGGGGAATATTGAGAATATCGAGCCTCAGCCCACTTCCAGGTCTCACTCTGCTCCATGCTTGTTCTTAAAGATGTGAGCTGAGCTTCCTGCTCCTGCATCATGCTTTCGGCTCTCCAACCATCATGATACCATAGGCCAAACACAATTGCTTAGTGTTATGTTCAGACTAAAGCCCCCGAGTGTGTGTTTCAAGATAAGAGAGTCTGACTACATTTAAGTGAGGCTGGGGACTCTCCACAGGTGAAGGAGAGGCTATGACAAGGCCACTAAGCAAAGCTGTCTGAGGAGCCACAGGAATCACGAGCCAAAAAGAGCTCTTCCATGGGCTGCTTTTGGTCCTGATGTTTTGTCACAGGAACAGGAAGGTAACAAGCACAGGGTTTCCCCTTCTAGCCCAGGAATTCACTAACTAGGCCTTCAAACTCTTGAAAATCTCTGTGCCTCAACCTTCTATGTGCTGAGATTACAGGCATCCTCTACCATGAATGTAGCCTTGCATGCTTGGTGTCCTTCCTCTCCTACTAGATTCTATGTGCTCGATTCAGTGCTCCACATATGGTCAGGCATTCCACAAACATGTGATGAAGAAACAAGAGGAAAGACCCTTCCCCAACGACACTCAGCCTACTCCTGTGCACGTGGTTGGTGGCTAATGGGCTAATTGGCTTTGAGCTAATTTCTCCCCAGGGCCGAGGAATGGCATGCAGACAAAGAAGTTGGCATGACCCTTGTCAGTTCTGAGGGAGGCCTTTTTCAAATAGGCCCTGTCAGGCTCACATTTGCTCATTACCCTAAACTCATTTAAACAAATAGAGCACATGAGACCATGGCTTCTGAGAAATCATTTAGTCCCCCTATGGGGAATGGGGAATGTTGGCACATTCATTTCCTCCTCCCAGAGGGGAGTTAAACAACAACAGAGGGTCCCAGTGTGTTGCAATTTAATTTACTCATTTGTGTCCCAGGCTGAGAGGCTTATGTTCCTTAAGGGTTGTGGCCAGTTGGGGGAGGGAAGAGATTGTCTCAGGAAGGGCTTGGGATACTGCTTACCTGCCTTTCTAAAGACGCTGTCTCCAGTGTCTCAGTTCTTCTCTGATACCTCCAGGGTTAATTACTGTAAAATAGCAAGCTCCCTATTTGTGACCCTATTTATTGCCTATACTCCAGACCTAACTCCATTTTCCCCAGGAAATGGATATTAGTAGGGGACAGAGAGACAGGGGAGGGCACAGAGGGAAGCTGTATGGGAATCTCTAAGGCTGCCCCCAGCTTTTTCCTCAGGGGAAAAAAAAAATGAGTTAGGGCAGGACAGTGGTGCCTCACGAGGTCTGACATCCAGAAAAGGTAAGCTGACTGATTTCGCCTTCAAGGCTCAATAGACAGAAAACCTGACAATAGCACTGTTTTCCTTTGTGAGTGTGCACAGTGTGCATGTATGTGTTCCTGAAAATGTGTGTATGTGTGTATGGAGGTGACTGTATACACAAGTACTCATAGGAGCAGCGTCCAGGACTTGACATGAAGTATCTTCCTCTATCGTTCTTTACATTTCATTTTATCTTATTTTAGAGGCAGGATCTCATGACGTAGACACTGCTGGCCTCGAACTCACAGCAATCTGCCTTCCTGTGCCTATTTCGTGCTGGGATTAAAGGCGTGCACTACCACGATTGGGCCTTTATTTCTTGAGACAGGATATCTCATTGAACCTGGAACCATGGCTTCTGAGAAATTTAGCCCAATTTGGCTAGGCTGGCTGGCTAGCAAGCTTCTGGGATCTTTATGTCTCTACTCCCCATGCTGAAGTTATAAACAGCACCACTCCACCTAGCTTTTACACAGACACTGGTGTTCTGAACCCAAGTTGCCATGCTTGTGTGTGTGGCAAGCATTTTACCTGAACTCCATTTTTCTTAAGGTTCCCCAGTAAGAGGGCAGCCAGAGAGCTTCAGATCTCCATTTTCTACATCCTTGGGCCCAACTAACGTGGGTTGAAAATATTAAAAATACTGTGTCTATTCTGAGCATATACAGACTTTTTTGTCATTATTCAGTAATTGTATTAGGCATTATAGGTAATCTGGTGATAACTAGAGTCTACAGAAGGGTTGCCTAAGCTATGCACAAACACAATGCTGTTTCATATGAGGGACTTGAGCATCTGTGGGTCTTGGCTTCTTCGCCAGGATGGCTGTGTGCCTACCTGATAGTGTTGTCGTGGAGGTTAGGTGAGTTGGTACAGTGCTTGCCCAGCATGCTTGAATCCCTAGGTTCAATCCTCAGACGCGAATAAACTAAATATATTGGAGTATAGTGGCTGAGGCTATAACCCTACCACTCGGGAGGCAGAGGCAGAAAGATGAGAAGTTCAAGGTCATCCTCCACCATTTTGAAGTTTGAGACCAGACCTATCCTGCTAAATGGGTAGAAAACCTTTTTCTTCTTCTTGTGTCTTTTGCTGCTGTTGCTGCTAACATTTATAAACTATATGCATGGAGACAAGAGTCTATGTAGCCCAGCTAGCTTCTAAATTGCAATCTTCCTACCTAAGCTTCTGAGTGTACCCATGATCTACTTGGAACACAGGGATTCATTCTGCGGAGATTTAGTTTTGTCTTCTATAGGCACATTAGCTGTGTGACCTTGGGCTGGTCTCCTGCCTCTCAGGCAAACATCAGCAGTGTAATTCCATAGGCTTCACTACATGAAAACAGGTGAGACTGCAAACGACACCTAACAGAATTCTTACAGGGAGGATGAAACTGCTATAAAATTCAGCCCTTCCCATTGAGATGGGTGAGAGCCAGAGCTTAACATGGCCTCCTTCCAGTGAGCCCACCTTCTGTCTTAGGGGGCCTTTGAATTTTATCCGAGCAGATAATTCATCTGAATGAACGTGCACAGAATAAACTTTCTGGGTTTCAGAGTGGCCAAAGAGGCTACGCCAGAGGACCACGGGTCTTGTCTTGTCATTGAAACCACAGGGGTAGGTTCGGAGCCGAGCAGACTGCCAAGTGCAAGGGCCCTTGCTTGGAAGGGGGAGGGGCGGGCGCAGGCCAGGGAACCCATCCAGAATGGCAGCTTGAGAGGAAGTAGCTGGCTGCCTGTTCTGGAACCTCTTCGAATGCTTAGAATGTTCTCTCTCATTAATCCTATTTAAAGCCCTGCTGCTGAGAGGGAAGGCGTAGAGTCCTGTTTCAACTTGAGTTGTGAGGTTCCCTCTGCCGCCTCTGCTGCAAAGCCTGGCTCAGAGGTGTGGGGGGAGGGGCAAAGGACTTGAGGGCCACCGCTGCTAGCTGTCAGTCACACTCAGGAGACACGCTCGAGCTCTTCTGACATGCCAGTCTCTTCTGGCCTGCTTTTGGCTGGCCAGCCGCCGGTACTGTCGTTTTCGGGGGGGGGGGGGGGGGAGCTGACTGCGAAGAACGGCAGTCTGTCGGTTCTGCTAATGAAGGGGTGTTGGAGAGAGGTGGCTGCCTCTCCATTAAAGTGCAGGAGGAGGCGGGGACAAAATCGAGAGGACTCTTGTGCAAGAGCTTGCCTGGGAAAGTCCCTCTCCCTCTGGGGGTGTGTGGTGTGGTGTGAAGAGGGCTCTAGCAATTCCTAAAATTAAAAAACAAAGCTTTCTTCCTTTAGTGTTCTCGTGGAAGAGCGTGATCCGGAGAGAGGGGCTCTTCCCTGCCTCAAATGGGAGCTGGAGAGATGAGCCTGCTGTTAATAGCGTGGGGCCAGCCTTTTGCAGAGAGCCAATAGCAGGCCACGTTGACCTGTGCGTTATTGTTTCAGATAATTCAAAAGAGATTCCCTTTCCTAAATATCTCCCTGTAATGGACAGTCAATGCTTGAGTTTCCAGGCCAGTCAGAGTGTGAGCAGCTTTGACACTTTACTAGCTGTGTGGTGACCAATCTGATGCCAGGGGATTTGTCTGAAAAGGGGAGACTGTGCCCTCTCCCATTTCCATATCTCACTGGGTGTGCACCAGAACCGAAGGGGGTGGCCCACAGCACCTGGTGTGCAGCTGCCAGATGCATACTCTTTAGCCAAGAAACGCCCTGGAGGCTGAGGAGGGCAGATCTCTAAGTTCAGCTAGCCTGGTCTACCCAGCGAGTTCCAGGTCAGCCAGGGCCACAGTGAAGAATAGAACAAAACAAAACCTCCCGAGACCAATTTTCTCTTGAACTAGTCTTTCCCTTCTGCTGTTTTGTATCCCTGGCTGGTCTTGAACTGCAGCTACATCTCTCTGAGTCCGCTCAGTACTGGGGTTACAGGACTGTGCTATCGCACTGGGCTCCCTGAGACTCTTTTTATTAGCATATATTAATTATACATGATGATGGGTTTCAGGCACATGATGTATTTTACCATAGGTACTGCAATTATCCTCGCTTGTTCCCTCCCACACCTGATCCCCTTTATGTTCCCAGCTTTCTATTTTCCTTTCTTTTCTTTTTGTGACCCATTTCACTTTATTAGAGTTTCTTACAAGATTCTGGGTGAGGGATTATTTGCAAGAACAAGGGACTCTTACTAGGAAATTCTATTGTTTGTCTTCAAAGATGGTCCTATAAAGGTCTTAGAAAACCCTTCTTCCTGGCAATTCTAGCCAGCAGTGGAGAAAAAGCTCCTGTGTCATGATCAGCCAAACACCTTGGCAAAAGCAGAATCTTCTAGTGTGGTCTGATGACTCAGCAAGTGTGATATACCAATAGGAAATGAAACTTGGAGACTCAGGACAAACACTGGCCAAGTGCCCTTTGTGGACGCACTTACCTTTTTTTTTTTTCTTTTAATCTTGATTTTTTTTTTTTTCACTCAATAAGATGGGAATAATTAAAAACATCTCTTGTTCACATTTGGCCTGCATAAGTGTGGCAAGACTGAGTGAAGCTAAGGGCTACAGATGTAAGGTAATTTAGACCCTTGGGACTCTCAGGCTGTCCTTGATGGCAAGCCCGCCACTTTGGCAGTGCTCTCGATAGCTTGATACACAGCCAACTTCAGTATGACTTGCATTAAACTCCCATAATGCCAGGCATCGTTCTCATTGCCTTGAAAGCAGTTGGGGAAAATATGCTATTTTAAGACTTAAAACTGAAAAAAAAAAAAATCAATGTGCATAAACGGATAATCTAACTGGATTGTACCAAGAAGGGAAGGAGAGACATTATGTATTAAGTTCTAGTCAAATGCTACTTCACATTATGTAGCAAAGGGAAGCATTGCCTATGGAAAAGAATAAACAAGTTAACACTTGTTTCTTATTATTATTGCTGAGCAGGGAAAGAAAGAGACACATATATCTCTAGGGTGTCTCTGGGGTTTGAGGGACACTGGTGTTTCTGACAGACAGAATATCAGCATGGCCATCAGGAGACGGAGCCTTCCAGACTTCCTTTTTTACCTCAAGAGAAGAGGGTTAGTACTTTATAATGCATTTTGCACTTTCAAAAACCAGAGAGTCTCTTTTGAATCCCAACACCCACTTCCCATTCCTGTTACCACCCCCTTAGCAGTTAAGAAAATAGAGAAAAGAAATTTTACCAAAATGGTGAGATTTCGTTGCTTACCTTACAAGCCACAGAATCAAGCAGAAATCTCTCTCTCTCTCTCACTGTACTTCTTGACACTCAAACTGAAACACAGTGTTCTAGAAATTGATGTAATGACATGTCATCCTGACCAATGTTTCACCAATGCAAGAATTCTCACTGCATCACACACAGCAGGTACTTATCAGCTTGTCTGGAAGATTCATATTAACAAATAGCTCACTGCTCTTCGAGACAAACCATTCTATTTTCAACATGTCTAAAGTCTGGGGAGCTTAGGCAAATGAAAATAAAGACCCTGTAGAGTCTGGCGGAGTAAGGCTATAATACCAGATAGTGGGGAGGCTAAGAAAAAAGCTTTGCAAGTTCAAGGTTACCCTAGGTAACTTAGCAAGACTCTGTCTCAATAGAAAAGGTATAAACTTCCCCCTGGCAGGGCTGCCTCGCCAGACCACAGAGGAAGAGGATGCGCTTAGTCCTGATGCTACTTGATGTGGGCTGGTTACAGGGTGGGGAGCTCCCCTTTTCTGGTGAGTAGGGAAGGGGGGAATAGGGAAAAGAGGGAGGAAGGGTGAGATTGGGAGAAGCAGAGGGAGGGGCTATGATCAGGATGTAAAGTGAATTAATTAATTAAAAAGATATAAAAAGAGACAAGGCTATGGCTCTGTTGTAAGGTACCTGCCTAGCATGTTTGAGATCAGGGAGAGAGAGAGATAGAATGTGTGTGTGTGTGTGTGTGTGTGTGTGTGTGTGTGTGTGTGTGTGAGAGAGAGAGAGAGAGAGAGAGAGAGAGAGAGAGAGAGAGGTGAAAAAGGGAGGTAGATATCTTCAAATTTGTTTCCATAATGTATGTTGGATTGCTTATTGATAAAGAGGCAGTAGGGCATAGAGACCGTGCAGTGGGTGGTTCTAGGCCTAAAGGGTGGACGTGTGGAGGGTGGGCGAGCATAAGGCTCTGCCAAGTGCTTGCTCTTCTTCTGTCCACTTGCAAAACCCTGATAAAACTACACCTTCTTCCTTTAGATCTCTCAAAGCCACGATCCAGTCCCCTTGAGGGGTTTCCTTGTGAGATTTCCATTCACCCTGTACGTTATCATCACTGGAGGATGTTATTTCTTCATGCACCAGCTGCTCAGTGATGTGTGAGGTGCTCCGAGCAGAGGAGTGAGCAGGTGAATTTATTTGTCTATGTCTTCAGGGGGCTCCCACACTCGATCCAGGCAGGTCTGTAGATACAGAGCAAACAAAGTAAGGTGTGGTGAATACAGTGACCCAGGGGAAGTGGCTTAAATAAACTGCTGGAGAAAGTGCGTGGATATCCAGAGACGGTGTTAGAGAAGGCTCTGATTCTGTGTTCTTGCTACCAGGCAACCTTGGTGTTTAGGTACCGCCGTCATGCCAGGTTTTCACATTTATTTGTGAGTTACATTGTGTGTTTGTTTTGAGACAGGGTTCCACCTGGGGATCCTGGCTGGTTTATAACTCACAGCTCAGGTTTGCCTCCATGCTGCATTGATCCTCCTGCCTCTCCTTCCAAAGCGTTGGATTCGAGGAAGGTCTCACCTGCCCTCAAGCTGTATTATTGAGATCTCTTGGTCAATACTTTTTATGTTGCCATAATAAAATGCCTGGCTAAGGTGGTTTTAAGAAGAAGATGTTCATTTTGGGTCATGGTTTTGTGGGGTGCACTCTATCATGGCAGGGAAAGCATTGTGGAAGGTGCCTTCTCTGCAATTCCCTGGTGTTCTTACAGCATTAATGCTATAAGTTCAGTGGAGCAGGAAACAGAACAAGGACCAGAAACAAGGTGGGCAGGCTCTAAAACAGCCCTTTTTACAGGATGCACTTCCCCTAGTTAGACCATGCTGCCCCAAGGCTTCATAACCGCGAAACAATGCTACCAGATGGATATCAAGTCTTCAAACACAGGAACCTGGCTTCTGGCACCCTGAGGTCAGCTAAAGAATTGTTTAATGTCCAGTCAGACCTGCTTCATGTTTTTTTTTTTTTTTTTTTTTTTTTTTTTTTTTTTTTTTTTTTTTTTTGATGGAAATGAAGCAATTCAGAACTCACTCAGATTTTATTTTACCTTTAGGGCTTTGGCCAAAAATTCTCTGACAATCTCTTTTTGAGTCTCTCTCTTATTTTTTTTTTTGTTTTATCTTTTTTTTTTTTTCTTGTTTTTGTTTTATTAACAAAGATATAGTTGCAAGCACTAGTAACACACAACACTGGGGTTATCTCAGTTCCTAGTAGTTTATTCGTGAGAACAAGCAAAATTTATTGTGGAATCTCAGAGACAGAGCTATTATTTGTAAATGAGGAGATGACCACAGCAACTGCAAAAAGGAGAATGACTCTGACTCTGTGGACCCAGCTGCTTCTGCTTCTGAGATAGTCGCCTTTTCTTTTTAGTCTTCCTACTGACTTCCTTCTCACTCCTACCCCCGGCTTCTCTCTCTCCACTGTTCCTTCCTGTTGCATTTTCTTTGTTCCTTTGTTCTTCTGTACTATGCTGTTAGCTGCATTTGCTGGTATTAAAAGCACAGAAGCTGAAATCTCAGGGTTGTTTTGATTTGCATTTCCCTGATGACTAAGGAAGTTGAGCATTTCTTTAAGTGTTTCTCTGCCATTCGATATTCCTCTATTGAGAATTCTCTGTTTAGCTCTGTACCCCATTTTTTAATTGGATTACTTGATTTGTTACTGTTTAACTTGAGTTCTTTATATATTCTGGATATTAGCCCTCTGTCAGATATAGGGTTGGTGAAGATCCTTTCCCAATCTGTAGGCAGTCGTTTTGTTTTGACAACAGTGTCTTTTGCTTTACAGAAGCTTTTCAGTTTCATGAGGTCTCATTTATTGATTGTTGCTCTTAGAGCCTGCGCTCTTGGTGTTCTGTTCAGGAAGTTGTTCACCTTACACACATCAGAATGGCTAAGATCAAAAACTCAAGTGACAACACATGCTGGAGAGGATATGGAGAAAGGTGAACCCTCCTCCACTGCTGGTGGGAATGTAAACTTGTACAACCACTTTGGAAATCAATCTGGTGCCTTCTCAGACAATTAGGAATAGCACTTCCTCAAGATCCAGCTATACCACTCCTAGGCATATATCCAAAAGATGCTCAAGTATACAACAAGGACATTTGCTCAACCATGTTTGTAGCAACTTTATTTGTAATAGCCAGAAGCTGGAAATAGCCCAGATGCCCCTCAGTTGAGGAATGGATACAGAAATTGTGGTACATCTACACAATGAAATATTATTCAGCAATCAAAAACAAGGAAATCATGAAATTTACAGGCAAATGGTGGGAAATGGAAAAGATCATCTTGAGTGAGGTATCCCAGAAGTAGAAAGACACACAGGGTATATACTCACTCATAAGTGGAAATTAGACATATAATATAGGATAAACATACTAAAATCTGTACACCTAAAGAAACTAATCAAGAAGGAGGACTCTGGCTAAGATGCTCAATCCCTATTCAGAAAGGCAAAGAGGATGGACATGGGAGAGGGAGAAAACAGGGAACAGGACAGGAGCCTACCACAGAGGGCCTCTGAAAAGCTTTACCCTGCAGGGTATTGAGGCAGATGCTGGAACTCATAGCCAAACTTTGGGCGGAGTGCAGGGAATCTTATGAAAGAAGGGGGAGATAGTAAGACCTAGAGAGGACAGGAACTCCACAAGGAGAGCAACAGATCCAAAAAGTCTGGGCACAAGGGTCTTTTCTGAGACATACTCCAGCCAAGGACCACTCATGGAAATGGCCTAGAACCCCTGCACAGAGGTAGCCCATGGCAGTTCAGTGTCCAAGTGGGTTCCATAGTAATGGGGACAGGGACTGTCTCTGACAGGAACTGATTGGGTTCCTCTTTGATCACCTCCCCCTGAGGGGGAGTAGCCTTACCAGGCCACAGAGGAAGACAATGCAGCCACTCCTGATGAGACCTGATAGACTAGGATCAGAGGGAAGGGGAGGAGGACCACTCCAATCAGTGGACTGGGGGAGGGGCATGGGAAGAGGTAAGGGAGTGTGAGTGGGATTGGGAGGGGTGGAGGGAGGGAGCTACAGGGGGGATACAAAGTGAATAAACTGTAATTAATAAAAATAAAAATAATTTTTAAAAAAGCACAGAAGCTTTGATTGAGTCAGCCACCTCTTCTCAGAATCTTGCACCTGCACAGCCCTAGCTATTTAGATTAGACACTGTCCCTAATCTTATCAGTTACAGACAAGACTGTGACATCATGTTAAAACAAGCATAGTCCCCAAATGCCTCAGGAACTCTCACAGAAGAGGTGTCAATGTGCAGACTCTGAAACCCACCGAAAGTGTCTAACTCGGCAACTAGCTCCTTGTTTATACTGGGCACTAATTTCCTGAACTATCTGTATTATGTTTCCTGGGCTTCATCCACTTATGTCTCCATCTTGGACTTGGCATCTTACCTTTCACTTTCTGTGGGTGGTTGTAGCAAGAATCACAGTCCCTGAGATTTGTCACTTGATCCAGTGGGGATTTATTACCTTTAATCTAATTGGTGCATGTTCTAACAGGAATGCCTGGTGTGTCAACAAAGACACTCTACAAACCTGTCATGGAATTGGCAGTCATTCACTTGCCTGCCATGTATCCTCTCTTGTCTCTAAATCTTTTCTTTGATGGCAACCAAGAAGGGATACTCAGAGGGGGGTTCTCTGAAAGGCTGAAGGCATATGCATCCATGATACCTCTGGTTAGACGTGCAGACTGGTACTGGCTTTTATATTGTCAGTTTATCTAGAGTCATTGAAAAATGCCTTGAGATCAGGAGGGCAGGTGGGGATCTCTAAGTATGACATTAAAACACAGTATTAACCTTTATCCCCAGTGGATGCCTGTTCCAAGATTCCCAGTGGATGCCTGCATATATATATATATATATAT
>NW_026594377.1:1604294-1622811 GCF_907164565.1 Psammomys obesus | reverse complement strand
TATATATATATATATATATATATATATATATATATATATATATATGTTTTCTTATATACATATGATAAAGTTTAATTTACAAATTATGCACAGAAAGAGGTTGACAATAAGTTGTAAACAGGGCAATTATAAAAACATACTATAATAAAATTTGTGTGACTTTAGTCTCACCCTCCCACTAAGACAGGGTCTCATATGGACATGAAATGGTCTCATGTGGCCCAGGCTGGCTTTGAACTCACCATGTAAACATGTAACTGAACTTTTGATCCTCCTACCTCCACTTCCCAAGTACTAGGATTATAGGTACATGTACACCACCGAGCCCAATTTTATGCAATATTGGAAATGGCCTTGTCTCAGCCGTATAGATAGCACAGTCATTTGAGCTATCAGCCACCTTTGTTTCTGGATGTGGGAGCTTGGGTGAGCCTCTGACTATACAGCTAATGTAAGGGTAATTTAGACTATAGGTGTCTCTAGTCCTGGTTGTGAAGGCTTGGGGAGCTCCTGGCTGTAAGGGTCATTTAGATTACTAGCCACTCTGGTCCTGGAGCTTAAATATGGCCTGGCCCAGCAGGTAATGCCCATCACCAGGCTATAAATCACTTTCAATTTATAGCTTTTGGATGGAAGTACAGGTTGTTTGTTTACACCTTTTCCACTGGAAAGACAATCGTGTATGCTTAACATTCCTCATTTCTCTGGAAATCTGTAGGTGCAAGGTCTTTCATGCTTTGCTCCAACACTAATCCATCGCCTACAGCCAATGAATCAATGAACAATCACAACTAACCACTTCTCCTTCCAAACAAAATGTATGACCAGGAGCAGTGTGAAGCAGCAGCAAGAACAACCCTGGATGGACAAACCTGAGTGCCGATATATCCCCACATTCAGTGCCACCATCATGCCCAAAAAAGGCTGCGGGGAATGCTAAAAGAGAGAAAGCCAAGGTGAAGCAGGAGCCACAGAGAAGAGCTGCAAGGTTGTCTGCGCCACCTGCTCCTCCAAAGCCAGAGCCCAAGCCTAAAACGGAGGGAAAGAAGGTACCCAAGGGAAGAAGGGGAAAGCTGATGCCAGGAAGGATGTGACTAATCCTGTGGAAAATGGAGACGCCAAAACAGACCAGACACAGAAAGCTGAAGGTGCTGGAGATGCCGAGTGATGTGTGTGCATTTTTTAATAACTGTGCTTCTGGTGACAGCAGTTTGAAATACTATTTTTTTTATCAAGCGTTATGAAAATGCAGAATTTTGTTTTACTTTTTTTTAAAGCTATGATGTTAGCACACAGAACACTTCATTGTTTTGTGGGGAAGAAACACGTGTCACTAACAAAATGTCTCCCAAGCTGGATTGATGATGGAAAACATCTTTCCCTGATACCTTTGAAAGACTCCTGTTGGCTCCCAGGAGAAAATCCTGGTGTTGACATATGTGGTCACTATGGCACAAAATGCCTTGTGGTGTGGGAAAACTCGAAATTCATTTTTGTATCCTCCCCCTGTACCATCAACATTGACTTAACTCCCTTGAAACCAGAGACCTGTTAGATCCTGACCCCCAACATTGGTTTTCTAGTGTATTGGGCGATCTGGACTTTGCAGTGACATCATCGAGTGTCCTCAAAAGAGGGGTGGTTCCTTTTGTAAAAGATGGTGGATCTTCAGATTGATAATTCTGTCATTTTCATTTAATTTCCTGAAAATCAGGGTCGGCTTGTGAAAAGTTGTTAAACAACATCCTTAATGTGAAATGTCAATCCTCACCCTAAGACACTTCCCACTTTTCAAGGCATTGACTGAAGATTTCACTGGGTTTTATAGTGGCTTTCTGATTTTGGCAGTCTATACAAGAAGGGAGTTTGGAAGTTTTTATATACTGTTAATGATTGTCTGCCCATGTCCTGCTGAAATGCCATGATTGTTTATGAAAAGTATTTATTTTATTTTTAAATTTTCTTTTTTCATTTATTTTATATCCCAAGGATGCCCTCCCTCCTCTCCTCCTAGCCCCTACTTCCCGCTTCCCCTCTCTCTTTCCCCCAGAAAAGGGGAGCTCCCCCCGTATCAACCCTCCCCAGCACATCAAGTCACATCAGGACTGAGCATATCCTCATCCCGTGAGGCCAGGCAAAGCAGCCCTGCCAGGGAGAAGTGATCCAAAAGCAGGCAATAGAGTCCATGTGAGAAACAGTTCCCCCCACCGCCTCCACTCACCAGGCACCCCATATGAAGACCAAGCAGCCCATTAGCTACATGTGTGCAGGGAGCCTAGGTTCAGACCATGCATGCTCCTTAATTGATGTCTCAGTCTCTGAAAGCCCCCATGGAACTGGGTTAGTTGTCTCTGTTGGTCTTCTTGTGAGGTTCCTGTCCCCTCCAGGTCCTTCCATCTTTCCCCCAACACTTCCACAGGACCCCCGGAGCTCTGCCCCATGCTTGGCTGTAAGGGCTGGAGCCTCCCAGACTACAGTTAAGTCAGGCTCCGGTCTGCAAGCATAGCAGAGCATCATTAACTGTCAGGGGCTGGCTCTCTACCACAGGGTGGGTCTCAGGGTGGGCCAATTATTGGTAGGACTTTCCCCTCAATCTTTGTTCCCTCTTTATCCCTGCGATTCTTGTAGGCAGGGTGATTTTGGATCACAGGTTTTGTCAGTGGATTCTTGTTCCCTCCCCCACTAGTCCTGCCTGGCTACGATGTGGTCACTTCAGTCTTCATGTTCCCACATGTTGGGAGTCTCAGCTAGAGTTACACCCATGTCCTCCCAGGAGCCTGCCCGGTCCCAGGCCTCCAGCTTGACAAAGAGATGTCCCCCCTCAGTTTCCCTTCTTGTTCCCAGCCCTCTCACCGACCCCTTCCCCGTTCTTCCCACATCTGATTCCCACCCTTGATTCCCTCCCAATTCCATCTCCTATCCAGGTTCCCTCCCTTCATCCACTTTTGCTGTCTATTGTTTCCTCTTCTGGTGACATTCCAGCATCCTCCCCTGGTTCCTCCTTGTTACTTAGCTTCTAGGGGTCTGTGGATTGTAGTATGGCTATCCTGTACTATAGGTCTAATATCTACTTATAAGTGAGTACATACCATGTGCTCTTTCTGGGTCTGGATTTCCTCACTCAGGATGATCTTTTCTAGTTTCATCCATTTGCATGCAGATTTCATGATTTCTTTGTTTTTAATAGTTGGGTAGTATTCCATTGTGTAAAGTTACCACAATTCTGTATCCATTCTTCTGTTGAAGGACATCTAGGTTATGTCCAGTTTCTGGCTATTACAAATAAAACTGCTATGAACATAATTGAAAAATGTCCATGTTGTGTACTTGAGCATCTTTTGGCTATATGCCTAGGAGTGGTATAGTTGGGTCTTGAGGTAGAACTATTCCTAATTTTCTGAGGAAGCACCAGATTGATTTCCAAAGTGGTTGTACAACTTTACACTCCCACCAGCAATGGAAGAGGGTTCCTCTTTCCACACATCCTTGCTAGCATGTGTTGTCACTTGAGTTTTTGATCAGCCACTCTGACTGGTGTAAGATGGAATCTTAGCGTTGTTTTAATTTGCATTTCTCTGATGACTAAGGACATTGAGCATTTCTTTAAGTGCTTCTCAGCCATTTGAGATTCCTCTGTTGTGAATTTTCAGTTTAGCTCTATACCCCATTTTTTAATTGGATTACTTGATTTGTTGATGTTCAATTTCCTAAGTTCTTTGTATGTTTCAGATATTAACCGTCTGTCTGATGTAGGGTTGGTGAAGATCTTTTCCCAGTCTGTCAGCTGCCGTTTTGTTCTATTGACAGTGTCCTCTGACTTACAGAAGTTTCTCAGTTTCATGAAATCTCATTTATTTTTAATAAAGCTCAACACAGTTGGAAAAATGTATGACTATTTGTTCTGTCCGAAGTGCCGCCCGCTGTGAAGATGTCCCTTCACTGGTGTCTCTCAGCCTTGTCCCAGAAAGGAATTACAGTGCTGCCGCTGTCCACTTCTGGCGCCTGTCTAAGCTGCAGAGCCGTCAGTGACCCAGCCAAGTGTTCTTCCCCTCAGCTGACCATAGGGCACACGAGGCTGTAAGTGCAGGCTCGGCAGCAGGTGGCACTGTCACGGGAGAAGAAGATACAGGCATCCTGGCAACTTCTTCATGTAACTTGCTTTTGCCTTCAGGACCTGCTTCCTCTGATCATAGATTGCTGCTGTGCACAGCCTATTTTTTGACTTGGTAGGTCTGATAATACCTATCTCACAATGGACAGTTTAGGTTGCATGGTAACTTGGTGACCTCTTGTCAAATGTTCAGTTTCCATTAATAGCAGGCCAAGAGCTGTCTTTCAAAGGGAGAATAGTTGTCTGCAGATGATGGTAGATTCTCACTCCAAAATCCCAGATGGCTCTTCTGTGATTCACCTACAGGGGCCTGCCAAAGGCTCCAAACAGTATCCCTTCTGCCATTGACACTTCAAGGGAGAGGTTGGAAGAAGATTGTCTTGGATAGACTGTGGGTAGAAAAGGAAGGGAGAAGTAATGTAATTTTACTTCAATTAAATTTATACTAAAAATAATATGTGAGTTTCCACATGTAAGCTCTGGATTCTTTTTTTTTCCTTCTTATTCTTTTTTTAAATTTTTTTTTAATTTTTTTATTATTAGTTACATTTTATTAACTCTGTAACCCAGCTGTATCCCACTCCTTCATTCTCTCTCTCTCCCTCCCTCCCTCATCTCCTTCCTGCCCCTTTCCAAGTTCACTGATTTGGGAGGACCTCCTCCCCTTTCATCTGACCCTGTTTTATCAGATATCTTCAGGACTGGCTGCAAAGTCCTCCTCTGTGGCCTAGCAGGACTGCTCCTCCCTTGGGAGGTGGAGAGGTCAAAGAACCTGCCATTGAGTTCTTGTCAAAAATAGTCCCTGTTCCCCTTACTATGGGAAACTAATTGGTTACTGAGCTACCATGGGCTACATCCGAGCAGAGGTTCTAGGTTATATCCATACATGGTCCTTGGTGGAGTGTCAGTCTCAGAAAAGATCCCTGTGCCCAGATACATTTGGTCCTTGTGGAGCTCCTGTCCCCTCCAGGTCTTTCTATCTCCCCCTTCTTTCATAAGATTCCCTGCACTCTACCCAAGGTTTGATTATGAGTCTCAGCATCTGCTTGGATACACTGCTGGGTAGAGGCTTTCAGAGGTCCTCTGGGGTAGGCTCTTATCCTGTTTCCTGTTTTCTCCCTCTTCCAATGTCCATCCCATTTGCCTTTCTGAGAGAGGATTTAGCATATTACCGAGGGTCCTCCTTATTGCCTAGCTTCTTTAGGTGTACAGATTTTAGTATGATGACCCTATATTATATGTCTAATATCCACTTATAAGTAAGTATATACCATGTGTGTCTTTCTGCTTCTGGGATACCTCATTCAAGATGATCTTTTCTAGATCCCACCATTTGCCTGCAAATTTCATGATTTCCTTGTTTTTAATTGCTGAGTAGTATTCCATTGTATAAATGTACCATCATTTCTGTATCCATTCCTCCATTGATGGACATCTGGGTTGTCCATCAATGGTTCTGGCTATTACAAATAAAGCTGCTATGAACATGGTTGTGGAAATGTCCTTGTTGTGTACTTGAGCATCTTTTGGATATATGCCTAGGAGTGGTATAGCTGGATCTTGAGGAAGTGCTATTCCTAATTGTCTGAGAAGGCACCAGATTGATTTCCAAAGTGGTTGTACAAGTTTACATTCCTACCAGCAGTGGAGGAGGGTTCTCCTTTCTCCACATCCTCTCCAGCATGTATTGTCACTTGAGTTTTTAATCTTAGCCATTCTGACGGGTGTAAGGTGAAATCTCAGGGTCATTTTGATTTGCATCTCCCTAATGGCTAAGGATGTTGAGCATTTCTTTAAGTGTTTCTCTTCAATTCAGTATTCAATTGAGAATTTCTGTTCAGCACTGTATCCCATTTTTTAATTGGATTACTTGATTTGTTGCTTTTTTTCTTTCTTTTTTTTTTTTTTTTAACTTCTTGAATTCTTTATATGTTCTGGATATTTGCCCTCTGTCAGATATAGGGTTGGTAAAGATATTTTTCCAGTCTATAGGCTGTTGTTTTGTTCTGATGACAGTGTCCTTTGCTTTACAGAAGCTTTTCAGTTTCATGAGGTCCCATTTATTGATTGTTGCTCTTAGAGCCTGTGCTGTTGGTGTTCTGTTCAGGAAGTTGTCTCCTGTGCCAATGAATTCTAGGCTCTTTCCCACTTTTTCTTCTAACCAATTTACCGTGTCTAGGTTTTATGTTAAGGTCTTTGATCCACTTGGACTTTAGTTTTGTGCAGCATGATAAATATAGATCTATTTGCATTTTTCTAAATGTAGTCATCCAGTTAGACCAGCACCATTTGTTGAAGATGCTGTCTTTATTCCATTGTATGGTTTTGGCTTTTTTGTAAAAAATCAAGTATCTGTAGGTGTGTGGGTTTATTTCTGGGTCTTTTATTTGATTCCCTTGATCCACCATTCTGTTTCTATGCCAATACCATGCAGTTTTTATTACTATTGCTCTGTAGTACAGCTTAGGATCAGGGATGGAGATACCTCCAGATGATGCATTGTTGTACAGGATCGTTTTGGCAATTTTGGGTTTTTTATTTTTCCATATGAAGTTGAGAATTGTTCTTTCGAGGTCTGTATAGAATTGTGTTGGTATTTTTATAAGAATTGCATTGAATCTGTAGTGTTGTAGGCGGTGATTAATATTTACTATTGATATATCTTCTGGTAATGCTGCTGTTAGTCTAAACAGCTGTATAACCAAATCACCATACAGAGACCATGATTTATTTAATTAACCTAGAACACGATGCTGGGCAATATTTACTCCATCCTAAACCTCCAAGCCCTCATAGTTTCCTAACATTTAGATTTCCCACATTTCACTTGCTTTTTGTGAAATATTATGTCCAGTCCATCTCCACGTAGTTCCAAGATCTGTCCTTCAGCTCTGCTGTCCTAGCTCTCTCTCCCAAGCTCTGCTCTCTCACCCTCTCTCCTCCCACTCCTTTCCTCCCTCTGGCTCCTCCCATCGTTCAACATTGTGTCTAGTTGCTTTATTTTGGCCTGTTTACACACAGTTGAGACAGGATGCTTAGAATAAGTATCACAAAGCAATGTCCGGATTGAAACCAGAGAGTGGGAGGGGAGAAATCAGCATTTGAATGAATAAGGGTAACTGTATACATTTCAAAAGAACATTATACCAACACTGTAGATTGCTTTTGGCAATATGGCCATTTTCACTATGTTAATCCTACCGATCAATGCGCACGGGAGATCTTTCCATCTTCTGGTATCTTCTTCAATTTCATTCTTCAGAGACTTGAAGTTTTTTTCATACAAGTCTTTCACTTGCTTGGTTATAGTCACACCAAGGTACTTTATGTTGTTAGTGGCTATTGTGAAGGATGTTGTTTCCTTAATTTCTTTCTCAGCCCTTTTGTCTTTATACAGGAGGGCTGCTGATTTTTTTGAGATAATTTTGTATCCAGCCACTTTGCTGAAGGTGTTTATCAGCTGAAGGAGTTCTATGGTTGAATTTTTGGGGTCACTCATGCATACTATCATATCATCTGCAAATAATGATACTTTGACTTCTTCCTTTCCGATTTGTATCACCTTGGTCTCCTTTAGTTGTCTTATTGCTCTAGCTAGGACTTCAAGTACTATGTTGAAGAGATATGGAGAGAGTGGGAAGCCTTGCCTTGTCCCTGACTTCAGTGGGATTGATTTAAGTTTCTCTCCATTGAGTTTGGTGTTGGCCATAGGCTTGCTGTATATTGCCTTTACTATGTTTAGGTATGTGCCTTATATTCCTGATTTCTCCAAGACTTTAAACATTGGATATTGGATTTTGTCAAATGATTTTTCAGCATCTAAGGAGATGATCATGTGATTTTTCTCCTTCAGTTTGTTTATATGGTGGATTACGTTGATGGATTTCCATATATTGAACCACCCCTGCATGCCTGGGATGAAGCCTACTTAGTCATGGTGGATGATATCTTTGATGTGTTCTTGGATTACAAGTATTTTATTGAGTATTTTTGCATGAATGTTCATAAGAGAGACAGGTCTGAAGTTCTCTTTTTTTGGTTGGGTCTTTGTGTGGTTTAGGTATCAAGGTGACTGTTGCTTCATTGAATGAGTTTGGTAATGTTCCTTCTGTTTCTATTTTGTGGAATAGTTTGGAGAGAATTAGAGTTTGATCTTCACTGAAGGTCTGCTAGAATTCTGCACTGAAGCCATCTGGCCTTGGGCATTTTTTGGGATGGAGACTTTTGATGACTGCTTCTATTTCCTTTAGGGGATATAGGACTCTTCAGTCTATTTACCTGATTTTGATTTAATTTTACTAAATGGAATCTATCAAGAAAATTGTCCATTTCATTTAGATTTTCAAATTTTGTGGCACATAGGCTTTTGTAGTAAGATGTAATGGTTGTTTGGATATCCTCAGTGTCTGTTGTTATGTCCCTCTTTTCTCTTCTGATTTTGCTGATTTGGATAGTTTCTCTCTGCCTTTTAGTTATTTTGGCTAAGGGTTTGTCTATCTCGTTGATTTTCTCAAAGAATCAGCTCTTGGTTTCATTGATTCTTTGAATTGTTTCTAATTTTTTTTAATTTCAAAATTTTTTAATTTTCAATAATTTCATTATTTTCAGCTGTCTACTCCTCTTGGATGTGTCTGCTTCTTTTTTTTTTCTAGGGCTTTCAGGTAAGCCATGAAATTGCTTGTATGAGATGTTTCAAATTTCTTCTTGAAGGCTCTTAGTGCTATTAATTTTCCTCTTAGCACTGCTTTCATTGTGTCCTATAAGTTTGGGTATATTTTCAATGAATTCTAGGAAGTCTTTAATTTCTGTCTTTATTTCTTCCCTAACCCAGCTGTCATTAAGTAGCAAGTTGTTCAGTTTCCATGTGTGTGTAGGCTTTTTGCTATTTCTGTTGTTGAAGTCCAGCTTTAGTCCATGGTGGTAAGATAGGATACAAGGGATTATTTCAATCTTCTTGTATCTGTTGAGGCTTGCTTTGTGACCAACTATATGGTCGATTTTGGAGAAGGTTCCATAAGGTGCTGAAAAGAAGGTATACTCTTTTGAATTTGGGTGAAAATTTCTGTAGACATCTATTAGGTCCATTTGATTTAGGACCTCTGTAAGTGCCATTATTTCCCTATTTAGCTTCTGTGTAGATGATCTGTCCTTTGGTGATAGTGGAATGTTGAAGTCTCCCACTATTAAGTTGTTGGGATCAATGTGTGATTTAAGTTTTAATAATGTTTCATTTACAAATGTAGGTGCTCTTGTGTTTGGGGCATAGATGTTCAGAATTATGATGTCCTCCTGGTAGATTTTTCCTTTGATGAGAATGAAGTGGCCCTCCTCATCTTTTTTTGATTAATTTTGGTTGAAAGTCTATCTTATTAGATATTAGGATAGCTACACCAGCTTGTTTTCTGGGTCCATTTGCTTGAAAAACATTTCTCTAGACCTTTACTCTGAGGTAGTGTTTATCTTTGTTGCAGAGGTGTGTTTCTTAGATGCAACAGAATGTTGGATCTTGTTTCTGCAACCATTCTGTTAACCTGTGTCTTTTTATTGGAGAGCTGAGTCCATTGATGTTGATAGATAATAGTGACCAATGTATGCTAGTTTCTTTTATTGTGGAGTTGCTGGTCTTACTGTGTTTTATTGCTTGTTTTCTTTCAATTTTTTTTGTTGTTAGGTTATCTGTAGCCTATGTTTTCATGGGTGTAGTTGTTTTTGTTGGATTGGAGTTTTCCTTCTAGTATCTTCAGTAGAGCTGGGTTGCTGTGTAGATATTTTTTAAGTTTAGTTTTGTCATGGAATATTTTGTTTTCTCCATCTATGTTGATTGAAAACTTTGCTGGGTATAGTAATCTGGGCTGGCATCTGTGATCCCTTAAAGTCTGCATGACATCTGCCCAAGCCTTCTGGCTTTCATAGTTTCTGTTTGAGAAGTCTGATGTGATTCTGATAGGTGTACCTTTATATGTTACTTGGCCTTTTTTCACTTGCTGCTTTTAATATTTTGTCTTTGTTCTGTAGATTTAGTATTTTGACTATGATGACTAAACTTATAGGACATAATGTAAGCAGTGCTAAGAGTTTCTTTTCTGGTCTAGTCTATTTTGTGTTCTGTAGGCCTCTTGTATGTTTATGGACATCTCCTTTTTTAAGTTGGAAAAATTTTCTTCTATGATTTTCTTGAAAATATTTTCTAGACCTTAGATCCTGGAATCTTCTTTTTCATCTATTCCTATTAGTCTTAGATTTCATCTTTTCATGGCATCCTTGATTTCTTGAATGTTTTGTGTTTGGAACTTCTCCAGTTTTATTTTTCTTTGAGAGATGTATCAATTTCTGCAAGTATATCTTCAGCACCTGAGATTCTCTCTTCGATCTCTTGTATTCTATTGGTGATGCTTACCTTTGTGGTTCCTGATCTTTTCTCTAAGTTCTCCAGCTCCAGGGTTTTCACTGTTTGTGTTTTCTTTATTGATTCTAATTCTGTTTTCATACCTTGCACCATTTCCTTCATCTGTTTGAATGTGGATTCCTGTCTTTCCATCATGGCCTCTATTTTTTGTCCATTTCCTTTCTATTTGTCACTAATTGTGCCTCTATTTGTTTGCCTGTATTTGCCTGTATTTCTTTGAGAACTTTGTTTGTTTCCTCTTTATGAGCCTCTAAAAACTGGATAAATATAGCTTTAAAATCATTTTCCTGTGTTTCCAATGAAATGAAATATCCATTGATTTGGGGGGTTGCTGGTGAAGCCATGATGTTTGTTGGATGTGGTCTTATGCCAACCTCTGGCCATCTGCTTAACTGTAACCTTAGCTGTTTGTTCCTGGAGCCTTTACTTCAGACTGGGTCTGTCTCTGGTGTCTGGAGTATTCTTCAGGAAGCTGAGAGAGGTCCACTGGTTTGAGAGGGTGCGTTGGTGTTTCAGCTGTAGCTAAGGGAGGAAGGTTGCAGGTGCGGGTGCACAAGCGTGGGTGAGAAAGCGCAGGTGTGTGAGGAAGTGTGCCTTGAAGGACAGGGTGCTAGAGCGTGCAGATGCCTGGGATGGGGGGGGTGCAGACGAAGCAGGGGTGCAGTGCTCACGCAGGTGCCCTGAAAACCTCAGTGGCCTACAGGCCTGTCACACAGATCTGTCTGGGCTCCACAGAGCAAGGGGCTTCATTGTTGAGAACACTTTCCCAAGAATCCCTATGTTGCCCACAGTGGTGGTGTGGGTGGGAGGGATCCGATGTCCGACTGCTAGCACAGAGGGACCCGGATCCGGGGCTCTGCAGACACTCATTT
The DNA here is from genome assembly GCF_907164565.1 of Psammomys obesus. Taxonomy (NCBI): domain Eukaryota; kingdom Metazoa; phylum Chordata; class Mammalia; order Rodentia; family Muridae; genus Psammomys; species Psammomys obesus. The sequence goes on along the minus strand of NW_026594377.1, from coordinate 1,611,422 downwards.
GAAGGCACACTCAGTCTCTAGCAGGCCTAACTGGAAAGCACAGGGTCCCCCTGTTCTCTACTCTCAGATTGGGCAAGTGCAAATGTAGGGGATCCGGCAGGCAGTGGTGCTGCAGCCGCAGAACTGGGAGGCTGGTATAGCAGCCTGCTGGGAGTCCAGCCACTCCGCAGAACTGGGAGGCTGGTACAGATGCCTGCTGGGAGGCCCTGGGGAGCCTGTATAGCTGCCTGTGGACCTGGGTGGCTCAGCAGACCTAGGTGACCCGGCGGAGCTGGGTGACCACCTACTGCTGAGGAACTGGAAGGACCACCTTCTCTGTCTCAGATAATGAGCAGGGAGTTCTGTGCTAGGAGCAGCGGGCACTGCGGGCCACCTCCCCCAAGGACAAGGGGAAGTGCAGGGGGATTGAATATTCGCCACTCTCAGTCCCCAGAGATGTCCAAAGTGACCTGGATCCAAATAGTCTCAGCTCCCAGGTTGTCCCTCTCACCCAGGAAGCCTCAATGCCGATGTCCTGGTTTCAGCTGCCCCTCCACTCACCAATTTTGGACATTCAGATCCTCTGCCCTTCATATACTGTGTGCACTGGTCGCCACCATCTTGGATTGGATCCCTTTTTTTTTTTTTTTTTTTGCTTTCATTGTTTTGTCCTTGCACTTGGAAAGGTGGTTTATATCCAAATTGGTAATTCTGTTTTATGGTGATGCTTTCATTAGTGAGCAATTGTTTCATTTACTTTTACTTTGACAATTTTGTTTAATTTTTTCTGTTACACTATATAAATTAGGTCCAACATTCCAATTGCTACCGATTATATAAGGCATTTTCATACCTTCATCACGTTAAGGCCATTTGTTTTCCTACAGCAGAAGCATTGAAATTTTGTATTACAGCATGTTCCTACAGTTTCAATATTGATGTCATTTTGTGTGTCATGTTTATATGTTATAGTCACCCAGTTCCACAAAGTCAGGTAATGACTTACCTTCATCTCTTCCATCTGTGTGTTGTTATCACATACAGAAGCTGTTCCCAAAGGAGAACAAGACTTTTTTCCAGAGGGACATATCAGAACCATTTGCAAATAATGGATTTGAGGAGCTGTAAATAAGAAAGTTTTGGGCATGTGGAAGTGAGATTGAAGTGTGGGAATTATATGATAGTTTGGGATTCACTGATGTATGAGGAAGTGCATGTGCATTTTATGCCCTTGGCTAGATCCTTCCCAGAATCGTCTCTACAAAGAGGTGATGTTGGTGACCTGCAGGAACCTCGCTGCGGTAGGTAACAGTGGGAGTTTTTCTTCACAGTCTAAACAGAGGAGTAAGTGTTTCTTAGTTACCTATGCTCTTATGTGGTTTAGATTGTGGAAAAGGAAGAATGTGCTGAATAAATCAGGCATGCTTGTAAGGTTCTCTGAAGATAGAAATTTATATTTTTCAATTTTCTACAAAATATTTTATGTTTTCTGGTACTGTGTTTTGGAATACAATTTGAAGACCACAATATTGAAGAACCATATCAAAACTCTGGAAAAAAATGGAAATTAATTTTCATGTACAAGCTAATACAAATGTCCCTCCGAATGAATTTTAAGTTGCCTCAGAAATTTTAAGACGTACAACAGAATAAATAATCACAGCTTTAGAAGTATTGGTGGTTGTTATGTTTTGCAAAACCATGTACCTCAGTGTAAGGCAGTTTATCAGTATTTGCAAGGCAGTTCTCTACGATGCAGCACTAGGCCCCCGCCAACAACAAAAACAAAAAGCCACTGGTTTAATCATTCCCAATGACAGCCATACTGTAGAACAGTCAAAACATTTATTTTCAAATCAGCCAGGTCTGACAAAAATGTCATAGTAGAAATAAACAATTTGAATGTAATCAAAGTCATAAATCTTTGGGTGTCACATGTACCTTCAAAGACATGAAATAACTCGTAGTGGAGAGGAAAATATGAACATAAACAATGAACAAAGCCTTTGCACATAAACATTCCTGTTAGGAGTGCGAAGGTCTTTGCACCCAAAGACCACTAGGGAAACGGGAATGTGAAGCACACAGGGCTGTCTTTAAAAAAAAAAAAAAGTATAACCCATTTTTTTCCACTCAGAAAGTTTAGGGTTGGAGGTGACAATAGCCTGGTGATCTGTGTTATCTGGATGGCCAGGCTCTGTGAAGTTTTCACACCAGGAGTGGAGTTGGCTAATGGTTTAAATGACCCTTACAGTATCTGTGTAGTCAAGAGCTCCCTCTAGCTCCCACTACCAGGACTGGAGATGGCTAATAACCAAAATGACCTCTACACGATATGTAAGAAAAGCCGTGCCAGGCCCTCCCCTAGGCTCGTAAGCTAAAGCATGTAGCCCTCTCTAGAACCCATCCTGGGAGAGATGACATGTACTCGGAGTTGAGTTTTGATATAATTATGCCCCCTCGTTCATGGGGAATTATATTACACCAAGAAACTTGATTCCAAATTGTACTACGTCTAAATGTGCTATCAATAAATCACCCAGCATCAGACACCCGATGTGTGATCCAGCCCAGGTAAATCAGGCTGAATCGAGTTTTTCTTCCCACCTCTCTGCATCCTTGTACACCAAGATCCTGCTTGCCAGGATCCACAAACATTACCATTTAGGACATGAAAGACTGTGTACAGGAGTAAACTTTTAATCCGTAAACAGTATAGGAAAACCTTTAGATTTTACTTTAGTCTTTGGGGTCATGAAAGAATACTTACTGAAAAAAAATCTATGACTATGAAGAATATAGGATGATCTTTAGCTAGCACATTTCTTTTTTTTTTTTAAGATTTATTTATTTATTATGTATATAATGTGTGTTTACATGTACACCTGCATGGCAGAAGAGGGCACCAGATCTCATTTTAGATGGCTGTGAGCCACCATGTGGTTGCTGGGAATTGAACTCAGGACATCTGGAAGAACAGGCAGTGCTCTTAACCTCTGAGCCATCTCTCCAGCCCTAGCTAGCACATTTCACTTGAGTTACACACAATTACATTTTCTGGAGGCAATACACAAGCATATTTATTCACACTCACATATATGTCCGTGAATATGTGTGTGTGTAGATTGTTTCTAAAGTTAGGTGTGCTGACATATGCATTTAAAATGGGCACTTGGGAGGCAAAAGAAAGTATGTTTCTTCTTTTGAGGCTAGCCTTGTCTACAGACTGATTTGCGCATATATGTGAGCATATGTTAAATAAAATTGTCAGCCACCTACCTGGGTCCTGGAAATGAGCTTGTTTTAAGTGAGGGCAATCTCTTTAGCACCAGAAATACACACACACACACACACAAACACACACACACACACATTGTGTGTGTATGTTTATTTTTGGTTTTGGTTTTCAAGACAAAGTTTCTCTGCATAGCCCTGATGGTCCTCAAACTTACTTTGTAGACAAGGCTGGCTGGCCTGGAAAGAGGAAACCTGTTTCCTTCTGGTTCCCAAGTGCTTTTATTAAAGGCACATGCTACCATACCTGGCTTTAGAAACAATATTTGGAAGCCTCAATCTATCTTCTTGATGTCGGCAAATAGGAAAGAACTCGCACAGGAGAAAAACCCTATTCATGTGAACAATTTGCTAAAACTTTAGACATCACGGTTGTATTCAATCACAAGGAAAAAGTGTAGCTTCATCTCCTTTGTGTCAAAGCCTTGAAGTAAGTGAAGAGCACACCGTGTTCGCTCGAGTGTAATCGTGGAGACCCGTGCGCTCTGCTTTATATTCTGAAACTTCTGGAATAGGTATTGAAGTTAAGCGTGGCAGGTCCCTCTCCAGAACTTTCCTTGGCAGTTCTTACACACCGCCTGTGCTTTCTGATTCTCTTCCGCTGAGCCTTTGCGTGGTAATTGGTGTTTTCTGCTGCAGTATGTGGAAGGAGATGCTCATCGCGCAGGCGGCCGTTGCTCAGTTGCTATCATCCCGTGTGTGACAGCACTCCTCCGCAGTGGTGTCTTTAAAAGTTGGTGGGTCGTTGCTGTAGGTTTTGCTTTTCGTGTTTTCACAAATTCTCCTGAAATGGTCCAGTTTGTTCCTTTCTGGCTTGGGCGTTATTAGCCAGGATACATTTGAACAGGATCCTCATGTGTCATTCTTCTATCCTTATGAGCACATGGGTACAAAATCTTCCTCCAACGTGTCCTGTTCAATCATCGCGTCTTAATAATAAAAATCTTAAAATGATTAATAGAAAAGGGTATTGGAAACACCAAATACCTCACGTAGGTGTTAAAAGCAGTGTGTTTACCTTCTTGGTAGAAATAAAATGAAATAAGATATTCAGCAATCAATTTGTATATTTCACAAAATTACAAGCCATATTATGGCTACGTATATATCATTTGATGTTCTCATAGTTTTTCATTTCATTTTCATATGAAAGTACTGCTCCCTAAAAGAATTATTTTGAGGGCTGGAGAGGTGGCTCAGCAGTTAAGAGCACTGTTTGTTCTTCCAGATGGTCCTAAGTTCAATTCCCAGCAACCACATGGTGGCTCACAACCATCTATAATGAGATCTTGTGCCCTCTTCTGGTGTGCAGGTGTACATGCAGGTAGAACATTGTATACATAAAAAAATAAATTAAAAAGAATTATTTTGAGGTTCCAGAAAATCTAACTACTATGAGACTACTTTCTTTTAAACAAATTCCTCTGCAGTTTGTGTGTATGATGTGATCTTGGGCATGTAGATCAAGGCAGATATGTAGAGACTGGATGTTAACTGTGTTGAATGTTCTCTTTACATGGGTTCTGAATATCCAGTTCAAGTTACCAAATTTGTACACAGCAGGTAGTTTTCTCACTGAGACTTTTTTTTGTAGTAATATTCCATCAGTAAACTATGTATCTCCTTTAAAAATTGCAAACAGCATCGTTATGCAAGTATATTAGGCCACAGACAATTTGAATAATAAATCCTAGTTGCAAGCCAAAATGATAGTCATACTCTCATTCTTCTTTTATGTTTCTTACGTTATTTTGTAGACTAAACATAAACACTTGTGGGCATAGATTCTCAGTAACACAAATGAGTGCCAGAGAGATAGCACAGAGGATAAAGCTGGTTGGTGCTAAGCCTGATGGTTTAAAATCTGTTCTTGAGAGAACCACATGACACTCATAAATTTTTCTCTGATTTCTACAATTGGGCTGTAGTATATGCACATCCACACACCAGCACTTGAGGAAGTGCATTTTAAACCCTAATAAGGACCACTTACTAGTTCAAGGCATTTGCTACCAAGTTTGAGTATTTGCTTTTGAGCTCTAGACCTTGGGTGGAGGAAGGAGAAAACAGACAGAGGTAAGTTGTTCTCTGATATCCACATGCACACAATGGCACAAAAACACACGCACTTTTTTTAGTAGAAAAAATTAACAAACCGCAGAAAACATCCAAAATATTAAGTGAGAAAGTACGATTAAAATGTTCCAAGAATGTCACTGTTCACCGGAATGAAATTGTACTTTCATCTCGTGATTCAAAGATAGCTCAGTTTAAAGGCTTACCTCAGATTTCAAAAACTTTTGTATTATGCTCTGGACATGTCATCAATGTAAGCTAATTTGGTTATTGCTTTGTGATGTTTACTGAGATTTGGTGTGATGTGCTTCGCCTGCATTCTAGTAGTAGGTGAGCACTGAGTTATGTTTGCAGCTTAAGTTAAATAAAATATGACAATTTTTCTGATACTCTACCTAGGCTTTCCATGACCCTTCACAACTGGATTACCTCTGTGAAAAAATGGGTTATTTAAATAAATAAAGGTGAATTGATTTTGGCCACAGTTTCAGAATTTCAGTCCATTCTCTAGAAAGAATTTCTTCTCTGTTTTGTTTTTAATGTGTTTCTCTCTCCCCCTCCATGCCTCTATCTCTGTCTCTCTCTCTCTCTGAGTGTGTATGTGTAAGAGAGAGAGAGCATCCATGTATGAAGATGAATTCTTGAAAAAGCTGAGAAAGTGTCAGATGACTGGCGGTAGAGCTATAGGTATTTGTGATACACTGACTCATGATCTTGTTCAAGTTCAAGTCCTCATGACAACTGGCCATCCTTAGCCCTAGGATGAATTTCTAATGTGCTTGGCCATTTCTACAACTGATTTGTTAACTATATGACTCTTAACATTTCTAAAGAGTCTCGTGATAGTATTCTGTGAATTGTTTAATGAGCTTTGGGGAAAGTATGTGTTCAATGTTCATTTACACCTGTGAGAGTCGATGGAATTATAGAAATCTTGTTATTCATTCAAAACAAAAACCTAAGAAATTAAAGACAAGTTTGTTACTGGTAGTGTCTGCAGATTCTAGAGGAATGATTTTAAAAATTCATTAATCTCAGAAATTCAATATCCCAGATTTAGAAAGCTGCTATGTTTGAACTCACATTGTCTTCTATAGCAGTATAAGACTAAGGTTGGAGAAAAACAGAAGTCCTCATCATATAACTGGAAGGTTACTGATGCAGTTTTAGGCCTCAATCTGTAAAAGGTTCAGGAAGTTAGTATCAGACTTGAGAAATGTGAGTTAAAAGCGGTCATTCTCGGGTACAGTAACTAAGAAAGGGCATCACTTGGACTTACTTAGACTGTCCCTGGATTGCAGGAATTCTCTGGAACAAACAGTGAATACCACACACCTACAATGATCAAAAAAAAAAAAAATCTATCCTTTAAAAGATGTTCCCCATTCCATTTGTAATAAAAAGGCCCCAGGGGAGAGGGGAGGCTCTTGAATTTCATGTTTGTTCAAGCTGGCCTAGAATTCAGTAAAGAAATCAACCTGGTCTTGAACTCATGGAAGTCTCAGTGCCACAGCTCTCTGAGAGCTGGGATTAAAGGCATGCAGTTATTCATTCCCCCTCTGCTCTACAGTGTGGGTGCTATGTGAGTAAGCGCTTGAGTTCCTATCTAAACATCCCTGATGTGAGAGAACATAACTTGGAATAACAATCCAAGTGATTTCTACCTGGAGTTGATTTGGTCAGGCTATTTTTACAAATAAATAAATAAATAGAGAAATAGATAGATAGATAGATAGATAGATAGATAGATAGATAGATAGATAGATAGATAGATAGATA
>NW_026594377.1:1407357-1604284 GCF_907164565.1 Psammomys obesus | reverse complement strand
ATAGATAGATAGATAGATAGATAGATAGATAGATAGATAGATAGATAAAAATGGAACTAGAATGGAAACTGATGCCAGAGAAGTGGAGCCACTGGTAGGAGTCACGTGACTTTGTGGCTTTTTATGCCTCCAGACAATTTTGTTGGGGGCAGGGGTTTGTTTTGAAAACAGGGCTGCAAATGCCATTGAGTGCTGAGATGCCAAGGGACAGTTCTTGTTGGAAGGTAGAAGAACAGTGAGAGGATTACTGACAACTGGCTTGTGAGGTTTCAGAGGGGAACCTTACCAGTTAAGTGTAAAGAGCCGTTAGTTTAACATTTTTTCCTCAGGGTCTGTGTGTGCTGCCCGTGCTGGTGCTGTGAAAGCAGCTGTGACAAGTGAAGAGATCAGAACCACTGAATTGTGTTGAGGACTGGCCTGCTCCAAGGTTTTCCCTGAGGCCAAGATGTGTGGAGGAGAAAAGTAATTTCAGGAGCATGCTTGGCAGATCCCTAAACAATGGTGTTTCAGGGCCTTGGCACCTCTTCCCTGAGGCCCTGATGTACAGTATATAGAAAAAACAGAGCTCCTTCTCTACAAGAGGTATGCATGGCAGAGTCTGTCAGCCTGAGGCCAGGGCCCTTGAGGATGTTGTCTTTGGATCTTGAGAACCCAGCTCTTCCTCTCACACTAGGCTATGGTTATCAGTCCCAAGGCTGCTGGGTGCTCTGTCTGGAACGCTAGCGGTGCCCTGCGCTGCATTTGTGCAACATGGCTTCATCAGCTTCCTGCTGACTTCCTCTCGCTGTACGGTAGTTTCTGCTGACCCCGCCCATTTCTCCCTTAAAACAGTGTATAGGGTGGGGTACTTCTAAGTGAGCGTGCTTGGCGTAAGACATAGCTTGTGTAAGACCATCTGATTCCAAACTATTCAATCTCCTTAATCCTCTGGTCTCCCGTTCCTCTCTCACAGAACAGTGTCACTGAAGAATTGAACTGCTGTGTCAGGTCAGAATTGACATCTATGCTTTACTGCAAAAGCTCGTGCAGCTGTGTCGTCTGAGGGAGCCAGGCCACATACTGAGTTCACGGTGGTAGAGTAATTACCACCTGTGTGGTGCTAATTTTTGAAAACATGAATGATCCAAAATTGAAGGGTGCATGGAGAGCTGATGGCCCTTTGGCAGATTTGAAATGCCTGCAGACAGGCCCTGAGATGACACTGGTTCCAGTGGACACCTGAAGATGGCCGTTTCTAGACGATGGGCCAACGACCAAGGACAGGTGTGAGACGGAGCTGGCACGGGAGGGAAGAGCCTGAGACACAGAGCGTCACAAGTCCTTTAGGGCCCGTGTTATCAGCAAGGACCACAGAATTTGCACCCTGAGACCAGCAGCTGTTCGGTCTGGGTTCTCCTTAAATATGATTGAGTATTTGCTATACTCCCTTCTTCCCATCTGAAGCAGTAGGAGGCTACTCATTTGTGTTGATGTTGTTGCTAATTTCAAGTGTACACATAGGAGGCCTCATATTTTTTAAATGTTGGAATTTTTTTTAAAGACTATGGGATTTAAGAAGTTGAAAGTGTTTTACATGATGATTAACATGAGTCTGTGTGAATTGCTGGATAATTTTAACTGTCCACTGGACACGACCTCACAACACTCTGAAGGAGTCCGCATGTTAATCAAGCTGCTCTGTGTGCACATCTGTAGTAGACTGTGTGATTGGTAATTGATGTGAAATAATGAGCCCACTCTGGGTGTCTCTGAGCCACAGGCTAAGCCCTGACTTGTCTAAGAGTAAAGAAAGCAGAAAAGAGGATAGCAAATATGTGTTTATTCTCCTTTTGCTCTCAACTGTAGATATGATGTGATTAGACTCTTGGGTTTCAGCTTTATGCCTTGTAAATGATGGACCATAATTTAGAATTAGTTAGAATTCATTGTGAATCAAATGATTCTATGAAAGTTGAATGTTCAAATGATCCATGAAAGTTGCTTTGGGTCAGGTTATTTTATGAACTAAGGAGGAATGGGAATAGGCCACTGCCCTGTGTGTTGCTCAAAATAAAGTAAACTAGGACATTAATTCATGGGGCATTTCCAGCGTCTCCTGTTGAAACACACATTGGATGGTCAACGCCGACGTCCAAGGCGGAGGCTTCTTCTGCGCACGAATGTATATTTTCCTTACTGCTTTCTAGGGCGTCTTCATTCTGATGGCTGGGACTGTTTGTTTGGCCAGATAGACAGAAAATCAGCCTCCCACCAAGTGATAAGAAAACATATACAATTGTTGACATACATGTTAAATAGGACCAGGTTGCAGCTTTATATAAATGGGATTATAGACATTGGTGTTCTCCTAAAATGATAATTATTCAAAAATTGATATTAGAAAGAAGTGATGAAAAACTCGAGCATGCTGTAAACTGTCTGAATAAGTTACAAAGAGGTTTATAACAGATAAAACCTTCTTAAAGATAATTTGTCCTAGAAAATGGTAATAATTCTTGATGTCAAAATGAAGATTATTTCTGATGTCACATTCTTTTTATTTTTTATGGTTAAAACATGAGACAGATACCTTACTCATTTTACTCAGCAATGCAGTGGAGACCTTTGCCGTTAAAATAAGGACTGCCATTTTTTAAAGGTCCCACAGATGGGTACAAAGCACATACACCAAAGCTTCTCTTCCTCCCTCCCTCAGGCAGCAGCAGCAATAGCAGTTTCCAGTGTCTTCTGCTGAACAACCACCAGTCTGGTCTCACCTCTATGTACTTTCCCTGCTAGAACACTCTCTTCACTCACTTTACATAGACATTAATCTCATGTCTTCGGCAAATCAAGGTGATTCCCACGTCCTACAGCATGACTTATGGGGAAAAGATCTTTATATTCGGATCCTGACATAATAATCATCTTCTGAAACACTGGCCAATTAATTGTGTTGGACTCGACACACTTCCCCCCCCCCCAATTAATTTTATGTGTATTTTCCCTACATGTATGTTTATGTACCACATACGTATCTGGTGCTTGCAAAGGCCAGAAGATGGCATTGAATCTCCTGGGTCTGGGGTTACAGATGGCTGGGAAACCTTGTATGTACTTGGGATCAACCCGAATGTGCTAGAAGAGCAGCTGCTTCTCTTTCCAGTGTCTTGGTATGCTATTTTAACATTAATGATAGCAATTAATTTCTAAAATCTCTGCCTAACTACTGGAGAGAAAAATAATGATTACAATGCTAATTAACACACACACAAATGTCATAGAAGTTGTTGGGACATGAAAGGTGAATGTGGAACCTCTTTTCTATGGAACAGCTGCCTTTCCCAGCTTTTCCTAGGAAAGCATACACTGCCTCTTGGAATATCGCACATGCAAATTTCAGCACTATGCCTGGATAAAGTTAATTCATACAGCTGAAAGATGACTTGAGATTAGAGGTAAAAAGAATTGTCTTTCTACAGTGGAGGTTGTGTTATCTGCCTTAATCTGTTACGCAGTTTCTTTTCTAAATAAATATATATGGCAACCATTGTGGATAGAGATCCCCCAAATCTTGCAAAGCTATGATTGTTAGGCACTACCTTGAAAATTTCACTTTGAAAAAATAACTTTCCCAATACATGTAGCAGTAAGACAGGATGTGACGTTTGAGGTCTCACCTGGAAGTCCAAATAGAAGTTACAACTAAGACGATCAAAGGTTTACAAGCTGGAGCGCACTTCGGGAATGCTCTCCAGCTAGAGATATGATACTAAAACTTTGTTCTGAAGGTTCAATGCAAGACCATTATATACAATATCACAAAATCGAGCGCTCATAAAGCATGTGGTTAATATGCCAAGGCATTGTAGTTGCAAACATGATAGTCTCACGTAAGGATATGGTAGAAGCTGGTCAGATAAAAAGCAGTTGTCACTATCCAAGCGCTGAAGAAAGATGTGTTGGTTAAATAAAAATGGCCCTCAGAGACCTATGTGTGAATGCTTGTTTCCCAGCTGGTGGAACTCTTTGTGAAGGGTTAGAGCTGTGGCCATTTTTGAAGAAGTTATGTCATGGGGCTGGGCTTAACGGCCACTAATGCCTCTGGCTATGCCCAGTGTGCTCGCTAACTCTGACCTGAGGTTCAGCACGTGAGCCCTCACCTCTTCTGCTGCCATGTGTTTATTCTACCATCATCGTCTCTAACTCTGGATCCGTGAGCCCAGTTTAGTGCTTTCGTTTATAAATTGCCCTGACCATGCTGTGTTTATGACAGCAATATAGAAGTAACTATACAGAAGTGTTCTGTGGACCCAGGTGTGGAGGTGCACACCTATAATCCCAGCACTCGCGTGGCAGAGGCAAGTAGATCTCTGTGAGCTCGAGGCCAGCCTGGTCTACAAAGCGAGTCCAGGACAGCCTGGGCTACACAGAGAAATCCTGTCTCAAAAAACGAAACAAAGAGTGTTGTGTGGAAGACTGGAGTGCAGAAAAGCCTCCCCTTCAAGTGCAGCAACCAGGGAAGAGTTTGCTTCAACTGGAGCTCTAGAAAGGCTAGCTTAAATCCCATGTTTTTGGAGGTAGGAGTGATCCCAAGATTGACAAGTCTAGGCTGCCATGAAGAAGCGAACATTCTCCTCTACTTCTTTCTTTTTTAAAAAAAGATTTATTTATTATTTATATAACATCCTGCCTGCATACCAGATCTTACTATAGTTGGTTATGAGCTACCATGTGGGTTGCTGAGAATTGAACTCAGGACCCTTGGAAGAACAGCGAGTGTTCTTAACCTCTGAGCCATCCCTCCAGCCCCCTCTCCTCTACTTCTAAGCAGACCAACATTAAAGTATTTGTCAGCTCCCTCTTCTATAGAAGACAGGCATGTTAGGAATGATGGTTCAAAGGGAAAGGATCAAAGGTCTATGAGTATTTATTAAAGATTCAATATGTATTATACATTTATAATATATCCATGTATGTATGTATTATAGAGAGAGAGAAATAGTGAATCTAAGTCAGCTGGGTTTCTTTGTGAGACTCTGTCTCAAACAACAACAAAAAAATAAAAATAAAAATTATATGCACTTTTTTTTCCAATTTGGGGTCCTTTTGAGGTAAGTCTTATTATGAAAGTGACTAAGTAGATTAAGATCGCCTAGAACTCGTGGATGTCAGACTGCCTTTGCCTCCGTAGTGCTTGGGTTAATGCATGTGCTACAGTGCTTGGCAATATTCACTGCTGAAGATGATTTTATGGGCACCAGTGGCAGACACTGGAAATGACTTTAAGATGCATTACAGTGTCCCAGCTGTCCAATGCTTCTTTCCCCTCTATTATTCGGTGTTGTTCTCTTTTTCCCTGTGTGTGTGTGTGTGTGTGTGTGTGTGTGTGTGTGCGCGCGTGCGTGCTATATAAGGTTTTCCTCAAACTCACAGTGATCTTCCTGCCTCTGTGTCATGAATGATGGGATTAAAGAAATGTACTACCACACCCAGCATGAAAAATAAGGTTTATGGTACTAGATGTTTTTTCTTCTCTCTCTCTCTCTCTCTCTCTCTCTCTCTCTCTCTCTCAGTCCCTTTCCCTCTTCTCCTCCTCCTCTCTCTTTCTCCTCCTACTTCCTCTCCTCCTCCTTCTTTTTCTAGAAATAGAATTTTAGTCTGTCAGTTGTTTATGTGACTTTGCCTCATTCCTGCCTGGTCAGCTTATGGCTACCTAGGAAAGCCAGGAGACAGTGTCAGAACTCTTGAAACTGGCAATGCAGAAAGATGGGAGCTGCTGTGTGTCCTGGGAATGGAACCTGGAGCTTTAGAGGTGTCTTCTGTGTTCTTGGCTGCTGAGGTAGTTTACCATCCCAAGTTTTCTAGTTTTTATAATGTTTCCTGTCCAAAGCAGCCTTGGTCATGGGAGGACAGGGTGGGAGTGGTGAGGTGGTGTCAGACTCCCATTGTTCATGAAAGAGTGAAATTTTCTTGCAAGTGGGAGAATCAGCCTTATGCAGAAATAAACTTTCTACATGTTTATCCAGTACAATGTGATCAGCCCTGAAACCACTGATACACAACCACCACCACCAATGAAAGACTCGGCGGGTTGTAGACGTATATTAAGAATGTACTTACTTATTCATAAAGAACAAGGAAAAAGTTGGGGTAGGATGAAGGGAAGACAAGGAAGGGAGTATGTGGTGTAAGATATTTTAATCAACAGTATAAAAGTAAATTTTAAATTAAAAAGGGGAGGGGGGACTAGAGAGATGGCTCAGTGCTTAGGGGCCCTGGGTGCTGTCCAGAGGACCCGGGTTTTATTTCCAGAACACGTTACCGTAGCTAATAATGTCCTGTCTCCAGTTGCTGGGATCTTCCGCCCTCTTCTGGCCTCTTCAGGTACTGCATACCGACGCATGCAGACAAAACTAATGAAAATGAAGGTTAAAAAAGAAAAGAGTGGATTCTCTGCAGTGCTGCCACAGTACTGGGACAGACAGCAACTAGGGCTAGTTAAAATGAACGCTCTCTGATCCTGCATGGAATCAGCTGTGGCCTTCCCCTGAGCCAGCTTGCTCAGAGGCGAAAATAGCCTAAGTACAAGACACACTGCTAACAAGGGACTCTTCCGCGGCGTTTTCTGTGTTCGTTCTCTGTGTGAGTGAGAGTTGTCAACCTGATACATCTATCTTTTATATCATGTGTCATGATTAACAGAGTGTTGTCTTCTGAACAAGCTACTTTCACAGAGTCCTTTACCTGTGAGGAACCTGTCTGACTCCATTTTGAAGGCAGGAGACATTATTCTGTATTGTCAAAAATAAGGTTTCTTTTTAAGTGTAAAAGCTGAGTTGCTGTTTTTTAAAGATATGTATTTATTTATTTTCTTTTTTATTTAATAAACTTAATCATTTGTTCATTTTACATCCTGATTGAAGTCCCCTCTGCTCCTCCTTCCCCCTTCTCCTCAGAAAAGGGGAGCCCCCCTCATGAGTCCACCCCACCTCATCAAATTGCATCAGGACTTGGTGCATCCTCTTTTAGTAAGGCAAGGCAGTCCAGCCTGAAGACGGTGACCCAAAAGTAGGCAATAGAGTCCATGTCAGATATGACGCACACTCCCCTTATTGCTAGAGGATCCACGTGAGGACCAAGTTGCCCATCAGTTACATATGTGTTGGGAGCCTAGGTCCAGTCCATGCACGCTCTTTGGTTGGTGCTTCAGCCTCTGTAAGCCCACCCCTATGGGCCTAGGTTAGTTGACACTGTTGGTCTTCTTGAGGGATTCTTGTCCCATCCGGGACCTGGTATCCTTCCCCACAGTTCTTTACAAGGCTTCCCTAGGTTACCCTCATGTTTGTCTGTGGGTCTCAGCATCTGTTTTGTTCTGCTGCTGGGTGGAGCCTCCCAGAGGACCAACGTGCTAGGCTCCTGTCTGGAAGCACAGTAGAGTATCTTAATAGTGTCAGGTCAGCTCTCTCCTATGGGGTGGTCTGTGCTTGGGCCAGCCATTGGTTGGCCATTCCCTCTTTCTCTACCCCATCTTTATCCCTGCACATCCTATAGGCAGGGTTGATTTGGGGTTGAAGGTTTTGTGGGTGGGCTGGTGCCCCCTCCCTCCGTTTGGCAGTCCCTCCTGCTAGGAGGTAGCCCCTTCCCTCTCCATGTCTCCCGCATGTAGAAGTCTTGGATAGAGTGGGCCCCCATATTCTCCCAGGAGCCTGCTCTGCCGTAGGTATCCAGCTTGTCTCAGAGATGTCCCTGAGCCCTCCCTGCTTTCCCTTCTCTCTCCCTGCCCTCTGGCCTCCCACCCCACTCTCCCCACATCTGATCCCCACCCTCACTCCCTTCCTAACACCTTCTCAACCCAGTTCCCTCTCTTTATCCATGTTCAACATTCATTGTATTTCCCCTTCTGAGTGGGATTCGAGTATCCTCCCTTGGGCCCTCCTCTTTACTTGGCTTCTTTGGGTCTGTGGGCTGTAGTATGGTTATTGTGTATTATATGGTAAATATCCACTTATAAGTGAGTACATACCATGGGCATCTTTCTGGGTCTGGGTTACCCCACTCAGACTGATCCTTTCTACTTCCAGCCATTTGCCTGCAAATTGCACGGTTTCCTTGTTTCTACTAGCTCCACATCCTTGCCAGCATGTGCTATCACTTCATTTTTTTTTTAATCTTAGCCATTTTGACTAGTGTAAGATTTCCATCTTACACCAGAGTTGTAGGAAGTTTTGGTTTCTTTGTATGTTATATAAATATGCTTTTGATTAAATCCCAAGTGTGGGATTTTAGTTGGGCTATAGTTTGTCCACACCTGTTAGTTGTCTGGTTCGGGCTGTGATCTTTGCCAGCTGGTAATGGCCTTCTAAGTGCTGCAAGGAAGGGGTGTGGGCTAGGACTCTGGGAGTACAAATATGAGGCTGATAAAGAGATCATGTGGCGGGCTGGAGAGATGGCTCAGAGGTTAAGAGCACTGACTGTTCTTCCAAAGGTCCTGAGTTCAATTCCCAGCAACCACATGGTGGGTCAATAACCATCTACAGTGAGATCTGGTCCCTCTTCTGCTGTGCAGGCAGAACATTGTATAAATAATAAATAAATAAATCTTTAAAAAAAAGAGAGATCATGTGGCATTCAGTGTGGCGTTTGTTGTTGGCATATGGTGTGTGGCAGTCTGGAAAGACCAGAGACAGTATGGCAGTTTGGAGCAGACAGACAGACAGCAATGCATCAGGACACAGCGGGGTGGAGAAGCCTGCTAGCTGCATCTGTGGTTGACAGCAATTGGTAAAGAGCCCTAAAAGAACTCTTCAACCCTAACTAGCCAGGAGAAGTAAAGGGGTCTGGGCCCCCTCTCCCCACTAGCCTTTTCTCTCTCCTACTTAAGGTTGGGGTTGGTGGAAGGGAGGTAAAGGCCTAAACACCCCAAATAAAGTAGACTTAAAAGAAAAAAAGACTGCTACAGGTGGCTTTGTGCTACAGAGTCATTTTGATTTGCATTTCCCTGATGACTAAGTACGTTGAACATTTCTTTAAGTGCTTCTCAGCCATTAGAGTTTCCTCTGTTGAGAATTCTCTGTTGAGCCCTGGATCTCATTTTTTAATTAGGGTGCTGCTATGTTTTTAAGTCTGTTTCCTGGAGCCTGACCTAACCCAACCCATGACCTGGACTTGTTTTTGAAAACATCCTGACACACTCCCCACCCCCCACCCCCCCAAAAAAAAGAAAAAGAAAAAAGAAATCTGTCTCTTATGTTTTGGCCCTTGTTATGGCTATTTCTTTCCTTCCTTCCTTCCTTCCTTCCTTCCTTCCTTCCTTCCTTCCTTCCTTCTTTCACCAAGACAGGGTTTCTCTGTCCTGGCTGTCATGGACTCATTCTGTAGACCAGGCTGGCCTTTAACTCACAGAGGACCCCTGCTTCTGCCTCCTGAGTGCTGGGATCAAAGGTGTGCACCACCCCACCAGGCTTGAGGGATTTTTCTTAATTAAAGCTTTTGAAGTAGAAAGACACCTCTGGATCTTTTGAGGTGATAAAATCCATTTCTACTCTGAGCCACACCTTTCAGTGGCAGGCCACATAAGTGGAGGGCATTGAAGAAAGAAACGCTCCTGTCTTTGCCTGCTTGCTCTATCTCCAGCTGGCACGCTCCTTCCTTCACTGGCATTAGAGCCTATTTCTTTGAAATTGTGGTGTATACTGAAGACCACCTGAGACATCCAGCCTCATGGACTAAACCACTTGATTCTGCAGCTTTTAGTTGGTAGACACCCCTTGTTGGACTAGCTGGACCACAGCCCATGAGCCATTCCAGTAGGTCCCCTTTCTACATAGGTAGAGAGAAACTTTTTTTTAACTTTTATTAATCACACTTTATTCATTTTGTATCCCCCATAAGCCCCTCCCTCCTCCCCTCCCGATCCCATCTTCTCCCCCTTTCTGCATGCATGCCCCTCCCCAAGCCCACTGAAAGGGGAGGTTCTCCTCTCCTTCTTTCTGATCTTAGTCTATCAGTGCTCATCAGGAGTGGCTGCATTGTCAGGGTTCTAGGTTATCTCCATGAATAGTCCTTGGTTGGAGTATGAGTCTCTGGGAAGTTCCCTGTGTTCAGATTTTCTGGTTCTGTTGCTCTCCTTGTGGACTTCCTGTCCAGAGAGAAACTTTTTTATCAGTTCTGTTCATCTAGAACAGAACCTTGACTCTGTTCTTTTTCACCTAAACGCTCAGGAAGAATGCTGGCTACCACAGAAGACATTCTTCCTAGAACAGTTTCTAAGTATTCAAGCAATGTGGAGGCCATACTTTTAGCTATTACTAATTTCTCAGGAGCCTGAACTGAATTTTAGGAGGAAAGCTGCTTTAGGAATGGAGCCACCATCCACCCTTCTGGTGGGGGAAAGACCTATTATTGTGTTTGTGATCTGGGTCCTGCTTTTCTCTCAGGATTGTCTGAAGTACCTCTGCCTACAAGGTTAAATATAGGTGCAGTTCACCTGACCTCAGCCACAGCCACAGAACAAAAGTTGTATTTCCTACAAAACAAAAAACAAAAAAACCTCTCCTTACTTGTTAATATTGTGGGCATGCTTCCACCTGTGGGACAGGAGAATCACTCCACTCCACGTTGTGTAAGGGGCTGTGCAAGCTAGCCACCTTGTGTCCAGAAGGAAAAAGTGCTGACTGAGTGCAGGAAGACAGAAGTGTCAGCAATTGGAGGCCAGGTGCAAGGGCTACTGCCATGTAATCTCTGCAGATCTGGGAAAGGTCTTGACCTTGGGATGGAAACCAGGGTCAGGAAACATTGTTATGTGTCCCTTCAGCATACTGGAATGATGAGGGAGATGCTCTTGTCCCTGAGACCTTACTAACCAATCAGATCCTCCAGGCGGACCCCAGTCAGAAGGGGAGGAAGGCTCTTCCGGGCGCCGCTCTGCAGTCTCCGTTCTGAAGCTAAGTAGGCGCTAGTGCTTCTGTGCCTCTGCCAGCAGCTGTGAGGGTCCGCGGTGGAACTTGGAAGCCTCGACATGGTGAGATGGTGAACGAGGGGCCACAGCCTGGGGAGGGGTGGGCGGCTGAGCCTCGGGAGCCCGCGTGGTGGGCAAGCCTGTGGCAGTGTGGGAATTAGTGGCCAGGTATGATCCTTCGTGGTCCTCGCACTCCTGGCTCAAGTGGTGGCCTCTGAGTAACTTCAGCCTGAGAGCTGCACCTGCGCAGAGCTTTGGGCACGCGCTGTGTGGAGAAACGTCCTTGCAGTCGACGGCTCCATGCTTTGGGTGCACCGAGGACAGCAGGTTGCCAAACTCGGAGAATCCTAGTTTCTCTAGTAGCTCTAGAATTTCTGCACTCCGTACTTCGCATTCAGCAGTGAGGTCCGTTCGGAGTTAATTTTGCGGAGGTAGAAAATGGAATGGCATGCGTTGGGTAGCACTCCACTACCAAGCTGTGGCGCAGAAGATTAGCACTGGTGAGGTAGAGGGTTTACCAATGCTTATGAGACAGTAAGTCACGCAAAGCATTTACCTTAGGGAGGGCCGCCTCTTCGACGCCCCCAGAGCGATAAGTAGTACGCTAACCAGGCTTGGTAGAGGCGAGGACACAGATGTTCATTCACCGGGATTGCCTAGACATGTGGCTCCAAACCATGAACACAGGAGACAGCCCTGATTTACAACCAGCCACTAGTCCAACGCTCACATTAAAGGGCAGGCCCCTAACAAGCCGCTCAAGGGGGCTTTACAGGCCAACCAGCAACCTTAAGGCAGGAAAGCCACAATTCTGCCACGCGGGCAAGGAGACCGCAGGTGACAACTGTTGAAAAGGAAAAACACTGTTGTGTGGAGGGCTGCCCTGATCACGCAACACTTCCCCTGAGGCCTTCATGCACGGAGAGGGAGCATAACTCCCTTTCAAACCCAGGAACACATTGGCAGGTCCCGTAACGGTCTGGATCGACGCTGTTAACTGTGTCAGGCCGCTCACTGGCTTCGCTGTGTGTGCAGGTCTCAGCGGCGCACACTGCGCACAGGGCAAGGTCAATGGTATCTTATTAATGGCATTCCCTCCACTAAGGAAGGACCTTCTATTCCCCACATCAACATAGCTAATGGTTTTTAAAATTATTTTTAACTTTTTAAAAAGTCAGTTATTGGTATCACTTTTTAAATTTCATTTTCTTTAAGTGAATCACTGATCAAATCTCAATTTGTTTCTACTCTCCAATGTTTCCTGATCATTAAGAATTTTATTCCATTTTTCTCAAGTGCTATGTCTATTTCTGTCTCCTAGAGCCCAGGCTTGCCTCACAGTATGTAACTGTGAATTGCTTTGCACACTTAATCCTGCCCCCGCTGCCTAGGGCTGGGAAGACAGTTCTGGGACTTCTTCCAGGTTGAGCCTTGACTGGTCAGTGAGAAGGAAAGAGAGACCAGGGAATGATTGTCCTCTGACCTCACTGGCTTTTATTGGTGAATCACAAATGAAGAGGTACCTGTGTAAGAATTGAGTTCACTGACCAGCTTTGAAACTGGTGTCGTCACAGCACAGGGAAGGAGGGTGAGAGCATTCCTCTCTTGATAGCAGTTGGGATTACCAATGAGTACTCAGGTCATCAATTTTACATGATAAATAAATGTCCTTACTATCTATTTCTTGGGTCCACAGACTAGGCAATCAAGAATCGGAATAAAGAACTGAACTTATTTCTAGAAACCAAATTACTGTAGTTACACTAGTTCAACCAAAACAGACAATGTGGACAAACTGAGGTGGCCATGCCTAACAGAAAGGTTTTGTTTTGCTTTGTTTTGCTTTGTTTTTTCTGGCTGAAAGTATCCAGCCTGAGAGAAAAGGTGTGAGTAATGCTCCGTGTGCCCTCACACAGATTGCTGGTCCCTGGAGCACATGAGGCCGTAAAGCTGGTTTCAACTTTAACATAGCGAAACTGTAGTTACATCATTTTAGTTTTTTAAATTTTACTTAATTCAGTTTACATCTCAGTCATAGGTTCTTCCCTCCTCTCCTGTCAGTCCCGCGCGCTCCCTCCCACATCCTCCTTCTCTATTCCTCGGTATATGGGAGTCCCCTACCCAGACACCTCAGCTCATCTATTCCCATGAAGACTGAGTTTGTCTTCCTCCCCTGTGGCCTGGTAGGGAAGTCCCTTCAGGGCAAAGTGATCAAAAAGCAGGCAACACAGTCCATGTCAGAGATATTCCCCTACTCCCCTGACTACTGGGCTCACATGAAGCCTAAGATGTCCATTGGCTACTTATAAGTAGAGGACCTAAGTCCAGACCATGCATTGTCCTTGGTTGGTGCTTCAGATTCCATAGGTTCCTCTGGGCCCTGGGTGATTGGCTCTGTTGGTCTTCTTGGAGCTCTTGTCACCTCTAGGTCTTTTTCTCCTTCCCCCATCTTTTCCAGTAGGTTCCCTATGCTTCGTCCAATGTTTGGCTGTGAGTCTCAGTATCTGTTTCAAACCGTTGCTGGGTGGAGCTTCTCAGAGGACAACTCTGGTAGGCATCTGTCTGCAAGCATATCACAATTTAGAGATAGGGGTTGGCTTCCTTCCATGGGCTGGGCCCCGCCTTGGCTGGATATTCCCTCGGTCTCTGCTCTGTCTGTTCTGTCTTTGTCTCTGCAGGTCTTGCAGGAAGGGTAAGTTTGGATTGAGGTATTTGTGGGTGGGCTGGTGATCTCCTCTATCTACCAGGAGTCTTGTCTTGTTAGAGGGTGTCCTCTTCAGTCTCCATGGCCCTGCTACTAGGAGTGTTAGTTAAAGTTCCCCTCACATCCTCCCAGAGTCCTGTGCTGATTGAGTCTGCAGCTTGCAGCAGGGATTCCCAGATGCCCCCGCAGCCACCATTTGTCTTTTCTCAGCAGGCTCTCCGCCCTCCCGCCTCTACTCCCCAGGTCTGATCTCCACCCTCATTTCTCTCAGCACTTCCTCTTCTTCTGCCTGTTCCCACTCTTCAGCCACTGCCTCCTCGCTCTGTTCTATTTCCCCGTGAGTGAGATTTACGCACCCTCCCTCAGGTCTCCCTTGTTACTCATCTTCTTGGGGTCTGTGCATTGTGTCTATCCTGTACTGTATGACTAAAATCTGTTCATAAGTGAGCATATGCCGTGTGTGGCTTTCTGCTTCTGGGTTACCTCACTCAGGATGATCTCTTCTAGTTAGTTCCATCCATTTGCCTGCAAAGTCCATGATCTTGTTTTTAATGGCTGAGTACTAGTCCACTATGTAAAGAAACCACAGTTTCTTTATCCATTCTTCTTAGGTTGAGGGACATCTAGGTTGTTTCCAGGTTTTGACCATTAAGAATAAAGCTGCTATGAAAATGGTTGAGCAACTGTCCTTGTTGTGTGGTGGAGCATCTTTCGGGTATATGCCCAGGAGTGGTAGAGCTGGGTCTTGAGGTACGGCTTTTCCCCGTTTTCTGAGAAAGTGCCAGATTGATTTCCAAAGTCGTTGTACAAATTTGCACTCCCACTAGCAATGGAGTGGTCCTCCTTGGGGTCAACCCTGCCAGGTCGCCAGCTTGTCTCAGTGATGCCTGCGCCTTTGGTTTCCCGGTTCTCTCCAAGCCCTCTAACCCAGCTCCCGGCATTTCCCCCATCGTCACCCCCCACCTCGTTTTCTTCCTCATACCTTCTCCTATCCAGTTCCCTCTTTATTGTCACTTCCACAGTCTATCTATTTTTCCATCTGAGTGAGATTCAAGGAGGGCGTCCCGTGGGACCCTATGTTAGCTAGCTTCTTTGGGTCTGTAAATCGTAGTGTAGGTGCCCTGTGTTATATGGCGAATAGCTGATTATAAGTGAGTACATGCCATGTGTGTCTTTCTGGGTCTGTGTTACCTCGCTCGGGATAATCCTTTCTACTTCCATCCATTTACCTGCGTGGGTTCATGACATCCTTGTTTTTAATAGCTGAGTAGTATTCCATTGTGTAAATGTATTATATTTTCTTTATTCATTTTTAGGTTGAGGGACATCTAGGTTGTTTACAGGCTCTGGCTATTCCGAATAAAGCTGCTATGAACATAGTTGAGCAGATGTCCTTGTAGTATGGTGGAGCATGCTTTGAGTATATGCTCAGAAGAGGTATAGCTGGGTCTTGAGGTAGTACTAGTTTCAATTTTCTGAGAAAGTGCCAGATTGATTTCCAAAGTGATTGTATAAGTTTGCACTCCACCAGCAACGGAGGAGGGTTCCCCTTTCTCCACATCCTCGCCATCATGTGCTATATCTTGAGGTTTTTTTTTAATTTAATTTATTTATTACAATTTATTTACTTTGTATCCCTGCTGCAGCCCCCTTCTGTCTCCTCCCAGTCCCATTCATCCTCCCTCTTCTCCCCCTATGCCCTTTCCCTAGTCCCCTGATAGGGGAGGACCTCCTTCCCTTCCATCTGACCCTAGCTTATCAGGTCTCATCAGGTCTGGCTGCCTCATCTTCCTCTGTGGCCTGGCAAGGTTGCACCCCCCCCCCCAGGGGGAGGTGATCAAAGAGCTTGCACTGAGTTCATGTCAGAGACAGCCCCCTTACTAGGAAACCATTTTAACCATTCCGATGAGTGTAAGATGGAATCTCAAAGTCATTTTAATTTGCATTTTCCTAATGACTAATGACACTGAACATTTCTTTAAGTGCTTCTCAGCCATTTGAGATTCCTCTGTTGAGAATTCTCTCTATTCCATTTTTAAATTGGATTATTTGGTTTGTTAGTGTTTAATTTCCTGAGTTCTTCATATACTATGGGTATTAGCCTTTTGTCAGAGGTAGGGTTAGTGAAGATCTTTTCCTAACCTATAAGCTACCATTTTGTCGGACCTTTACTCTGAGGTAATGTCTGTCATTGTTGCTGAGGTGTTTTTTTGTACGAAGAATAATGATGGGTCCTGTTTACACAGCCATTCTGTTAGCTTGAGTATTTTTATTGGGGAATTACATTGTTGATGTTGAGAGATATTGTCTTTTGCCTTACAGAAGCTTTTTAGTTTTATGAGGTTGCATTTATTAATTGTTGATTTTAGAACCTGAGCTGTTGGTGTTCTGTTCAGGAAGTTGTATCCAGTACCAATGAGTTCAAGCCTCTTCCCCACTTCTCATAGATTTAGTGTGTCTGATTTTATGTTGAAGCCTTTGATCTACGTGGCAAACTTTTGATGCCTGCTTCTATTTCATAGGGGTTACAGGACTGTTTAAACTGTTTACCTGATCTTCATTTAGCTTTAATGTTAAGTGTGTTAAATCTATCAAGAAAGTAGTTCCTTTTCTTTAGATTTTTTTAATTTTGTGGAATACAGGTTTTTAAGGTAAGACCTAATGATTCTTTGGATTTTCTCTGTTGTGATGGCCCCTATTTCATTTCTGATTTTGTTATTTGGACAGTGTTTCTCCGCCTTTTAGTTAGTTTGTCTACCTTGTTGATTTTCTCAAAGAACCAGCTCTTGGTTTCATTGATTCTTTGTATTGTTTTCTTTGTTTCTAAATTATTGCTTTCAGCCCTGAGTTTGATTATATCCTGCCATCTACTCCTCTTGTGTGTCTTTTGCTTCTTTCTGTTTTCTTTCTTTTCTAGGGCTTTTAGGTGTGCTTTTAAATTGCTAGTATGAGAACTCTCTTAATTTCTTTATGAAATCACTTAGTGCTATGAACTTTCCTTAGTACTGCATTCATTGTGTCCTATAAGTTTGTGTATGTTGTGCCTTCATTTTCATTGAATTCTAGAAAGTCTTTAATTTCTTTATTTCTTCTGTGACCCAGAGGTCATTGATTAGAGTTGTTCAGTTGTCTGTGAGTTTGTTGGTTTTCTCTTGCTTCTGTTGTTCTTGAAGTCTAGCTTTAATCCATGGTGGTATGATAAGATACGCGAGATTGTTTCAATTTTCTTGTATTTGTTGAGGCTTGCTTTGTGACCAAGTATATGGTCAATTTTGAAGAAGGTTCTGTGAGGTTCTGAGAGTGTGTAATTGTTTTGTGTGTTTGGGTGTAATGTTCTGTAGACATCTGTTAGCTCGGTTTTATTCATGGCGTCTGTTTATTTCTCTGTTTAGTATCTGTCCTTTGGTGAGTGTGGTGTTGAAGTCTCCCACTCCTAATGTGTAGGGTTGATGTGTGATTATGCTTCAGCAACCTTTCTTTTACAAATGTGGTACCCTTGTATTTGGGGCATAGCTGTTTAGAATTGAGACATCATCTTGGTGAATTTTTCCTTTGATGCATATGAAGTGTCCTTCCGCATATCTTTTGATTAAAAGTTTATTTGGTTGATTTATTAGATATTATAATGGCGACTCTAGCTTGCTTCTTGGGTCAGTTTGCTTGGAAAACCTTTTTCCAGTCCTTTACTCTGAGGTAATGTCTGTCATTGTTGCTGAGGTGTTTTTTTGTATGAAGAATAATGATGGGTCCTGTTTACACAGCCATTCTGTTAGCTTGAGTATTTTTATTGGGGAATTACATTGTTGATGTTGAGAGATATTAATGACCAATGATTGCTAGCTCCTGCTATTTTGGTGTTGGTGGTTGTAGTGTGTTGCTCTTCTTTTGGTTTTGTTGCAGTAGAATTATTTATTTCCTGTGTTCCTTTGGGTGTAGTTAACTTCATTCAGTTGGAATTTTCCTTCTAGGATCTTCTGTAGGGCTGGGTTTGTGCATAGATTTTGTTTACATTTGTTTTTGTGATGGAATATCTTCTTTTCTCCATCTATGATGATTGAAAATTTTGTTAGGTATAGTAGTCTGGGCTGACATCTGTGGTCTCTCAGAGTCTGTAAGACATCTGTCCAGGCTCTTCTGGCATTTAGAGTTTTTGTTTAGCAGTCAGGTATGATTCTGATAGGTTTTCCTTTATATGTGACTTGGCCCTTTTCTTTTGTAGCTTTAAACATTTTTTTCCCCTTTGCTCTGTACAGTTAGTATTTTGATTATTATGTGATGGGAGGATTTTCTTTTCTGTCTAATCTGTTTGGTGTTATGTAGGCCTCTTTTCTGCTTATAGGCATCTCTTTCTTTAGATTGGGGCAATTTTCTTCTATGATTTTGTTGAAAATATTTTCTGGGCCTTGGAGCTGGAAATCTTCTCTTTCCTATATTCCTATATTCTTTTTATAGGAGGTTTCTTCTTTTAATTGTGTTCTTTTATTTATTTTTTATTTCTTGGGTGTTTTGTGTCAGGAATTTTTTAGATTTAACATTTTCTTTGACAGATGTGTCAGTTTCTTCCATTGTGTCTTCTATACCTGAAATTCTTTCCTCCGTCTTTTGTATTTTGTTGATGATGTTTAACTCTGTAGTTCATGTTCTTCCCCAAGTTTTCTAGCTCCAGGATTTCCTCAGTTTGTGTTTTCTTTATTGTTTTTATTTCCATTTTCAGGTCTTGAACTGTTTTATTCACTTTCTTCACCTGTTTGTTTGTATTTTCCTGTATTTCTTTAAATGATTTATTCATTTCCTCTTAAAAGGCCTCTATTTGTTTGATTGTGTTTTCCTGTATTTATTTAAGGGTCTTATTCATTTCCTCTTTATAGGCATCTATCAACTTAAGGTCATTTTCTTATGTTTCAGTTGTGTTAGGGTATCCAGGACTGCTTGCAGTGGGATATCTGGGTTCAGGAAGTCCCATATTGCCGTTGCTTTTCTTGATTGTGATTTTACACTGGTCTTTAACCATCTGGTTGTCCCTGGCATTGGCTGGTTGTTCCTGGTGTGCAGCTGGATTTCTTGAGGGTGTGAGAAGAGCCTTGGGAGGAGGGTTGGTGTTCTTGGAGCAGCTGGCCTCCAGATGGTGGGTATTGTGGACTGGCTGTTGGATCTTAGGGAACAGCTCACCATTCTCCTCAGGTGGCTATATCCCAGTTTGACCCACAGCCAGGGGTTTGGAGTGGGGATGTCTAGCCTGTATGATCCTGAGGGCCAGCAGGTCTCCTCAGGAACCCAGGAGCTCTCCTCTCACCAAGGGAACTCCCAGAGTCAGAAGCACCTCCCCCAATACACACACTTGCTTGCTCTGAGCTCAAGCTACCCAAACACTGTGTGTGGTGGGTGTCGCCATCTTGGAGTGAGATCCTGTATGCTCCTCAGGTCTAGCCAGTCTCCTCAGGGCAATGGGTAGAGCTGTGGACTGGAGGCTGAGACCATTTCCCTAGATCACTGGAGTCAGGTGGCCAGAGCTGGAAGCACATGCCTCTGGAACCCGGGTGTGTTCTCCGGGACAGCAGAAATAGCTGGGTGGCCAGAGGCTGGAACCCCTCATTCCTGGCACCTCTGGAACCCAGATGCTAGTTCTTGTAGTCCGCAGCATGCCACTCACTTGCTCTGCATTCATTTTGGTCCTGCTACCCAGATACCATGCATGCAGGGTGCTACCATCTTGGATCATTTTAATTCCTTTCTTTATTTCAGTCATATACCCAGTCATGAAGAACAGAGTTGTTCAATTTTCATGAGTTTGTAGGCTTTTTGCTATTTCTGTTGCTGTTGAAATCAAACTTTAATTTATGGTGTTCTGATAGGACACTGGGCATTATATCAGTTTCTTTTTATCTCCTGAGACGGGCTTTGTATGTGGCCAGTTTTGGAGAAAGTTCCATGAGGTGCTGAGAAGAAGGTATATTCTTTTGTGTTTGGGTGAAATTTTCTGTGGTCTGTTAGGTCCATTTGGTTTGTAACATCTACTAGCTCCAGTGTTTCTCTGTTTCATTTTTACCTAGATGATCTGAGAGGGGTATATTGGAGTCTCCTACTTTCAGTGTGTGAGGTTCAATGTGAGGATTAAGCTTTAGTTTTTTGTTGCTGTTGTTTGTTTGTTTGTTTGTTTGTTTGTTTTTTCACAAATGTGGGCACCCTTCATTTGGGGCACAGATGTTCAGAACTGAGAAGTCAACTTGCTGTATTTTTTCTTTTTTGAATAAGAAATATTCTTCCAAGTCTTTTTTTTTTATTAACTTTGGTTTGAAGTTTATTTTATAAGATATTAGAATGGCTACACCAGCTTGATTCTTGGATCCATTTGGTTGGAAAATCTTTTTCCAATTTTTTACTTTGAGATAATGTCTATCTTTTATATTGAGGTGTGTTTCTTGTATGCAGTAGAGGATGGATCCTGTTTTAACATCAGTTCTGTTAGTCTTTTTATTAGGCTACTGAGGCCATTTATATTGAGAATATTAATAACCAATAGTTGTCAATTCCTGTTGTGTTGTTGGTTGTGTGGTGGTGTTGTGGTATGTATGTGTGTGTTCTTCCTTTATTTTAGTTTTGCTGGTGTGAGATTATTTATTGCCTGTATTTCACAGGTGTCACTAACCTCCTTGGTCTACAGTTTTCCTTCTGGCTCCTTCGGTAGGGATGGATTTATAGATAGATTTTGTTTAATTTTGACTTTACTGTGGAATATTTTGTTTTCTCCATCTGTGGTAATTGAAAGTTTTGCTGGGTATAGCAATCTGGCTAGCACCTGTGGTCTCTTTAGAGTCTACATCACATCTATCCAAGCCCTTCAGACTTTTAGAGTCTCAATTGAGGAGTCAGGTGTACTTCTAATAGGTCTATCTTTATATGTTACTTAGTGTTTTTCCTTGCAGCTTTTAATATTCTTTCTTTGTCATATATGTTTAGTGTTTTAATTATTAAGTGGTAGGGATTTCTTTTCTGGTTCAGTCTATTTGGTGATCTGTATGCTTCTTGTATGTTTATAAGCATCTCCTTCTTTAGGTTATGAAAAGCTTCTTCCATTATTTTTTTTAAAATATTCTCTGGCCTTTTAAGCTGGTATTCCTTCCTCTTATCCTGTTTTTCCTACGTTTAGACTTTTCATGGTGTCACAGATTTTTCTGGATGTTTGTGTCAGGAATTTTTTGATTTAATATTTTTTGATCAATGTATCTATTTCTTCCATAGTATCTTCAAATCCTGAAATTCTTTCTTCTGTTTACTGTATGCTGTTTGTGATGTCTGCATCTGTTCTTGTTCACTTATCTAGATAGTTCATTTCCAGAATTCTCTCAGTTCTTGTTTTCTTTTTTGCTTTTACTTCCATTTTCTTGTCTCAAATACCTTTATTTGTTTCATTCAACTGTTTGGTTTTGCTTGGCTTTTGCTATGGGGTTTACTCATGTCCTCCAATTTTTTTTGTTTATTTATCTTTTCCTGTTTCTTTCACTTCTTTAAGGATCTTTATCATCTTCATAAAGTTGGTTTTAAGGTGTTTTTAATGTACTCCTGTTGTGTTAGAATATTCAGGATCTGGGGTCAGGTGGTGACATATTGCCCTGGCTGTTGTGGTTGTGTTCTTATGCTGCTGTTTAAGCATCTAAGTTTGGGGAGGTTATAAATTTAGCTGCTGATTCCTAGATTTGTCTTTGTTGGATGGGTGTTCTATCTCTTGTTTTCTGTTTTCTCTCTGGTCTTCTGATATATGTGGCCTGAAGTTGAGCAGGGGCTCTTGACCCAAGTTGGGAACAGGAGTTCTGCAGACTTGTGTGGCCTCCGGTTCAGCAAGTTAAGGGCTGTGATATGGTAACAAGGAAGGGAGACAGTACTGTGACTAGGGCGGGCAGCCTGTCTGATCTTCTGGCTGGTGGGTGTCTGCTCGAGGGACCCAAGGGAATGAGGCAGGTGGCCTACCTCTATTTCATTCTATAGACATAGAATTATTAGTAGTTGGGTAATATTGGTTAAGATCATATTTTTTATGTTTGAGTCTCCTTAGGTCTTTTGATTAAAACTTGACTATATTTTTGTGCTCTTCTTCTTGGCTTTTTTTTTTCTATCTCTTTATTCTTTTACAAGTACTGAGCATATTCTTGATTGTTGTAAGTCTGTGGTAAGTATAGAAGTCACACTATGTCAATGTGTGTACTATTTATAATCATATTGAACATTCTGTTTTCTACTTTGCATGTAGCTTTTAAATCAGCTTTCTTGTTATAAATTGTTGAGAATTTTCATTGGATTGTATTAAATTTATACTGCAAATTGATCATACCCAACATTTTAATGATGATATTAATAAAATGTTTCCAAGTATCATTTATTTACTTCTTTATTTATTTAAGTTTGTTGTTGCTGATCTATGAAAGACTTTTAGTTTGTTGGATAAAAAATATTATGTGAGTAGATCAAGTTATTCAGCATGTATTGTTCTTGAAGGTGATCTGAGTTCAGATGTCAACACCCAAATCGGGAGGCTCATTACACCTGTTACTCTAGATCCAGGGACATTTGACACCTACTGCTCTGGTGAGTCACCTGTATACACTTGTCAGACATTCTGTCCCACACAAACATACACATGAAAATGTGGAAAAACTTGTTTTCATAGTGTTTATGACTTATACAACAATTAGAGCAAAACAAGTTGCAATACAAATCATATCCCTTTTTTAAAAACCCCAATCCTTTGGTTTTTCATAAGGAAATAGACATTTTTAGTAGTCAAAACTATGTTCTACAATGTTGAAACATCAGAATGCTTCAAGAAATCTCTCTAATTTTGGTGGAACAGCCCTCCTCTCCCAACCTATTTTCTATTACTGGCAAAGGAGAGAACTAACTGGAATGAGCAGTGTAAATGTTAACCAGTGATTTCTTTGATTCTAATTTTGATTAGAATCTTGTAGTTCTTGTTTAAGGGAGTATGTTATATTTGTTGGTATGTTTTTGTGTCTCATTTTGTCAGTGTTGTCATTTGTGTTCTGTGATTTTATTTATTATACATCTAATTATATTGTTTCTCTGGAAAATGATAGGCCTTCATCTATTGTTATATTCAAAAATGTACTATATTATGTTATGAGTTCCTTGAATTTTGTTTGTTTGGGGATGTTCTGTGGAGAAAGGGTTTTAGTTTTTTATCATTGAGGCTCCATTGTTTTTATTTCTTGGCATATATGTGTTTTCCAGTTGTTGCTAACATATGGATGTTTGGTATTTAAGTGATTGATATGGTTACTACATTGGTCTTGAATTTTTAAAACATTTTTATATATTGTCTCTGTGGCCAGTTAGCTTCAGCTGTCAAGATGACATAGCTTAGAGTCATCTCAAGGAGCATCAGTTGAGGGCATGCCCAGGTGGGAATGGCTGGTTGCTGTGTCTTTGAGACATTGTGTTGATTGATGATTAATGTGGGAAGGCTTTCTACAGAAGATGGCAATATCCCTAAGCAAGTGTGCTTGGGATGGATAAGAGTGCTAGCTGAGCTTGAGACAGTGATCAAGGAAGAGAGAAGGCCAGGAAACAATGTTTCCCCCGTGGCTTTTGGCTTGTCTCTACTTTGAATTTATATCCTAAACTCCCACAATGATGGATTGTGATCTGGCAGTATTGCCAAACCCATTCATTACCTGAGTTGCTTTTGGAGAGAGGATTTAATCACACGCAGCAATAGAGAAGCAATTAGAACAAAATATCATACCCAACAAGTGATTTTGTTGCAGCAAAGAACCTGCAAATGTTGTCTTTGGAGGAATGTGGAAGACAGCAGTACTTTAGATGGCAGAAACCATCAAAAGCTGTACACAGAGCTTAATCAGCTATTCTGGTAGGACCTGAAAGATGGAATTGTTAAGAGTAATGCAGGCTGTGGCGGTTGAGGTCATAGGATTTCAGTGGGAAGTAGAAGAAGAGGGAGAGGCAGAGAGGGAGCGAGAGTGAGAGAGATGAGAAGCTTTGAAAGGGCTTAAATGGCTGTATTCCTTTCAAAGCCCCATGTGTCTGAGACAGAGCTGCAGGATTTGCTGTTTGCCCTGCTGGTTTTCAGACTTGCCTTATACAATCTTCTGTCACTATGTTCTCTTTCCTCTTTTTAAATGGGAATATGTATCTGTACCATTGTATGTTGGAAAAATATAATTTGTTTTTTGATTTTACAAGATGCCATAGTTAAGAGATTGCTTTGAGTGTCAAAAGAGACTGGGCATTTGAACGGTGTTGGGGCTGTTATAGACTATGAAGATCTGTTGCAGGATATTTGATCCCATTGTGAACTGTAAAAACCTTTCTTTTGTTTGTTGTGGTTCAGCCCTAGCACACACCTTTAATCCTAGAGCTTTCTCTACACAGGATTTAATAAAGTTAACCCTAGGTCAAGAGGCAGAGCAGGGATTTACAGAAAGGAGGGATTTTGATAGAAGGGTATTTAAGACAACATGGAGAAGAAGGAGCTTTTTGCATTTTGGCTCTTTAGTGCTTTAGCTTTCTAGCTCTTGGGCTTTTAGCTGTTGGCTTTTTCCTCCTGGGCTGTTGGGTGAGCTAGCAGACTTTTTCCTCCTGGACTGTCAGCTGAGCTTGAAATCTTTTAGCTTTGAGATTTTGGCCTTTTCCTTCTGAAATGTGAGCTGAGTAAAAAGGTCAGCTGGGCGCTTTCTCTGCCTCTCTGAATTAGTAGGTTTTCACCCCAGCAAATGGCTCCTGAGTCTTCATTGGTAAAATTGAAAAGTTGGTATTTTCATTTTTATAATAACAAAAATCTTTGAAGTTGAACATGTTTTTTATCTTGGGATGACCATAAAGCTATAGTGACCTGGGTCAGAAGTAGCAGATTGAATGAAAAAACTCCCAGATAGAATTATGTGCTTGAATACTTGTCTCTCATTGGTAGCTTTCTTTGAGGTGCATGTGGAATCTTTAATAGGTGGAGCCTTTCTGGAGGAAGTTTCCTCATTGGGGATGAGATTTGAGTGTCTATAGCCCCCCCCCCCCCGCCATGTCCAGTTCATTGTGTCTACTTTCCTGTAGTTTTAACTGATCAGCCATCTTCCTTCTTGTGCTGCCAGGCCCTCACCATCATTACAGACTCTGTTGCTATATAACACCAGATAGAGTACAAACATCATTGCTAAGCCATTTTGCCAGTCTGATATATTTTTTACATTTTGTTCTTTTTGGTTTTGTTTTTGAAGACAAGTTCTCTCTGTGTAGTTCTGGCATCATGAACCTAGCTTTTGAGCCTAGGTTGGCCTTGATCCACCTGATTCTGTCTCTCACATGGTCCAACATGCCTGGCATTTTTATTTTTGTATTACTGGCTGGTGGGTCTGGAGTGTAGGTTTTTCTTTTTCTTTTCTTGTTTTTTCTTTTCTTTTCTTTCCTTTTTTTTTTTAAGCTAGCAAGCATATGCCGGTGTGCTGAGCTTCATCTACATCTTGAATTTTGAACTTTGGTGGAAGGTATTACTCTATCTCCCAGGATGGCATGTATTCATTACATTCATACTGTCATTCATCCTTAGTCATTGGATTGAAATTGCATGACATTCTTTTCACCTTTTCTATGATTTGATATTTTAAAAAATGATTATGGGTCTTTGCCTGTATGCATGGATGTTCATCATATGTTGTGTATCTGGTGTTCACAGTAGTCAGAAGATGACCTCAGAACTTCTGAACTTGGAGTTATTGATAGTTGTGAGTCCCATGTAAGTACTTGCAATTGAACCGTCTCCTCTAAAAGACCAGAAAGTGCTCTTTATTTCTGAGCCCTCTCTCCTGCCCTATGTTTTTTTATGATCTACATATACACTGGTTACATTTTCATCTGTCCATCTCTAACTATTTAAAAATGCATTTTCTTTTAGTAAGATTTTATTAATCTTATACTTTAAACTGTGACACTTCAGGCTTTTGGGGGATGAGTGCAAACTGGAGTGGATGCATAATTCTTTAGAACTTCAGTTAGACCTTTGGAGTTTTTGTCTATCATTTTTATTTGGTTGTTTTTTGTGATTATTAATATTTAATATTGATTTATCTTTTAGTTAAACAGTGGTTATTCCTAAACCAACTGTATACCCAAATCATCACACAGAGACTAGGAATTGTATAATTAACCTATAGCACAATGCTGGGCAATAATTACTCCATCCTAAACCTCCAAGCCCACATAGCTTCCTCCCATTCAGATTTCCCACATTATTACTTGCTTTTTAGTCATATCTTAGGTTCCGTTCATTTCTCTTGATATTTCCCGGTCCTCTCCTCTCTCAACCATCCTCCCACTTACTTCCTTCTCCTCCCTCCCAACCAGGATGTCCCACCATATTCTCTCCATTGCTCAGCACTGGCTTGTTGTTTTTATTGGCAATACAGAACATCACAATGCAATGTGAAACCAGATAGTTTGGTAGAAAAATCAGCATTTGAATGAACAAGGGTAAATTGTATACATTCCACAAGGACTTATACCAACTTTTTTTTATGGGGTTGGCAGGGACATAATAAGTACCGCAGGCTGTCCAGGAACTCATTTCATAGCTCAGTCTGGCCTCTAATTCAATGACATTCACCTGCCTCTGACTCCTGAGTGCTAGGATTAAAGGCATGAGTCAATACACCCAGCTTGCCCATCCTTTGTTCGTACTTGATATTTGTTCATACAATTTCTCTGATGTGCACTCAGTACTGTTGATCTGTTTGTCTCTGTGTATCCTTTAGTAGGCATTTCTCTTACGAGGCTATATCCTATTCAAAGGGCCCAGAAATGATATGGATGAACCTCTGTTTCAGTTTCCTTCTAAAATGACTTGGTGATTACATTAGAACTTCTGTATCATGGCATAAGTGTAGGAAGCACCAGAATTATATTAATATATTGTCAAAGAAGTATACATTTTACAGTGTTGTCGGTATTATGCTTTCTGTTTTACACATGTATGGGACACTTTAGGATGCAGTGACCTATGAGGATGTGCATGTAAACTTCAGTTGGGAAGAGTGGGCTTTGCTGGATCCTTCCCAGAAGAGTCTCTACAAAGATGTGATGCTGAAGACCTGCAGGAACCTCACTGCTATAGGTAAGACTGTTAATTTTCTTTCACTTTTTAAAATATGAAGAAAAGTGCTCCTTGGTTACTGATGTTCTTGTATAGTTTTGATTGTGAAAGAGAAAGAATATGATAAATAACACAAGCATAGTTCTAAGGTTCATTGAGGATAGTAACTTAAATTTTGTATAATTTCCAATAATAGATTATACATTTTCTGGTAATATATTTTAGGTTACAAATGGGAAGACCATAATACTGAAGAACATTATCAAAATTCTAGAATACATGGAAGGTAAGTTTCATGTGCAAGCTGATACAAATGTGCCTCTGAAGAAATTTTAATGTGCCCTGGAATTTTTTTTAATTAAGTCATTTATTTATTCACTTTATGTCCCATTTTCAGCAAGTATTTTATTGACTATTTTTGCATCAATGTTCATGAGGGGTATTGCTCTGAAATTTTCTTTTTTGGTTGAATCTTTGTGTGGTTTAGGTATCAGGGTGACTATAGCTTCATAGTTTAGCAACATTCCTTCAGTTTCTATTTTGTGAGATAGTTTGAGGAATATTGGTATTAGTTCTTCTTTGAAAGTCCATGTAGAATACTGTGCTAAAACCACCTGGCCTTGGGCTTTTTTGGTTGGGAGACTTTTGTGACTGCTTCTATTTTCTTAAAGGTATTAGGACTATTTAGATTGTTAACTTGGTTTTGATTTAACTTTGGCAAGTGATATCCATCAAAAAAAATGTCCATTTCATGTAGAATTTTCAGTTTTGTGGAGTATAGGTTTTTGAAGTGAGACCTAATGATTTCTTGGATTTCCTCAGTGGCTGTTATGTCCTCCTTTCTGATTTTGTTAATTTGGATATTATCTCTCTGCCTTTTAGTTAGTTTGGCTAAGTATTTGTCTATCTTGTTGATTTCTCTCAAAAAAACAGCTTTTAGTTTTGTTGATTCTTTGTATTGTTCTCTTTGTTTCTAAGTTACTGCTTTCAGCCCTGAGTTTGATTATTTCCTGCCTTCTACTCCTTTTTGGTGTATTTGCTTCTTTTTGTTCTAGAGCTTTCAGATGTGCTGTTAAGTTGCTAGTATGAGATTTTTCCAATTCCTTTATGAAGATACTTAGTGCTAGGAACTTTCCTCCTAGCACTGCTTTCATTGTTTGCCATAAGTTTGGGTTTATTCTGCCTTCATTTTCATTGAGTTCTAGAAAGTCTTTAATTTCTTTCTTTATTTCTTCCTTAACCCATTGGCCATAGTGTACAGAGTTGTTAAGTTTCCATGAGTTTGTAGGCTTTCTATTGTTTCTGCTGTTGAGTTCCAGCTTTAATCCATGGTGGTCTGATAGGATACTAGGAGTTAGTTCAAAATTTCTTGTATCTGTTGAGGCTTACTTTGTCACCGACTTTATGGTCAATTTTGGAGAAAGTTTTGTGTGGTGCTGAAAAGAAGGTATTCTTTTGTGTTTGAGGTGAAATATTCTGTAGATATCTGTTAGGTCCATTTGATTCATAACATCAGTTAGTGTCATTATTTCTTTTTTCAGTCTGTCTTGTTGACCTGTCCATTGGTGAGAGTGGGGTAGTGAAGTCTCTCACTATTAATGTGTGGGGTTTGATGTGTGATTTAAGCTTTACTAATGTTTCTTTTACAAATGTCCTTGCATTTGGGGCTTAGATGTTCATAATTGAGATATCTTAGTGCAATTTTCCTTTAATGAGTATGAAGTGTCCTTCCTCATCTCTTTTGATTAATTTTGCTTCAAAGCCTATTTAATTGGGTATTAGAATAGCTACTCCTGCTTGTTTCTTGGGTCCGTTTGTTTGGTATACTTTCTTCCAGCCGCTCAACCTGAGTTAATATCTATCTTTGTTTCAGGGGTGTATTTCTTATATGCAGCAGATTGATGGATCCTGTTTTTGCATCTACTCTGTTAACATGTCTCTTTTGATTGGGGAATTGAGTCCATTGATGTTGAGAGATAGTAATGACCATGATGGTTGATTCTTGTAATTGATATTGGTGGTGGTAGTGTGAGTGTATGTGTGTCCTCTCTTTTGTTTTTGCCAGCATAAAATTATTTATTTCCTGTATTTTCTTGGGTTTAGTTACCCTCCTTCTGTTGGAATTTTCCTTCAAGTATCCTCTGTAAGACTGGAAAGATATTAAATTTGCTTTTGTCATGGAATATCTTGTTTTCTCCATTTATGGTGATAGAAATTTTTGCTGGGTATAGTCATCTGGGCTGGCATTTGTGGCCTCTTACGGTCTGGAAGATATCTATCCAGGGCTCTGGCTTTTAGAGTTCCTATTGAGAAGTCTGGTGTAATTCTGTTAGGTCTGTTGGTTGACCCTTATTATTTGTGGCTTTCAATATTTTTTCCTTATTCTGTACATTTGTTATTTTGATTATTATATGGTGGGAGGATTTAATTTTTGGTCCAATCTACTTGGTGTTCTATAGGGGTTTTTTGTATGTTTATAGGCATTTCTTTCTTTAGGTTAAAGAAATATTCTCTGATTTTGTTGAAGATTTTTTGGGGCTTTTGAGCTGGAGACTTTCTCCTTCATTTATTTCTATTCATAGAATTGTCTTTTCATGGTCTTCCAAATTTTGTGAATGTTCTTTAGTAGAAACCTTTTAGATCTAGCATTTTCTTTGAACCATGTATCAATTTTTAAAAACCATATCTTCTATGCCTGGATTCTTTTTTCCATCTCTTGTAGTCTCTTGGTGATACTTGGGTCTGTAGTTGCTGTTTTCTTTCTGGAGTTTTCCATTTCCAGGATTGCTTCAGATTGTGTTTTCTTTATTGCCTCTATTTCCATTATCGGGTCTTGGATAGTTTTATTTATTTTCTTCTCTTGATTAATTGTATTTACCTGTATTTCATTAAGGGATTTATTCATTTCCTCTTCAAAGGCCTCTGTCATCTTCATAAGATTAGCTTTAAGGTCATTTCCTTGAGCTTCAGCTGTGTTAAGATATTAAAGGCTTGCTGTAGTAGGACAGATGGGTTCTGGTGGTGCCATATTGACTTGGGGTTTGGTGCTTGTCTTCTTATGCTGGCTGTCTCTCATGTTGGCAGGCTTGCAGTAGTTCTTGGCAGGCGTGGTAGTCCTTGATGGCTGCCACCTCTGGTAATCCCAGATGGCTGCTTCCCCTGGTAATCTCTGATGACTACTGCCTCTTATAGACCCTGGTGGCTTCCCCAGGCAATGCACATAGAGCTGGTGTCTTGGAAATGGTGTGCAGAGGACACAGGCCAGACTTCACTGCTGCTGGTAGTCCTGATGGCTGCCACCTCTGGTAGTCCCTAATGGCTGCTACCTCTGAGACAGGTTGAATTGGGTCCTAGGAAATGGTTCCCTGGACATTTCAAGGGGAAAAAAAACATGGTAAATAAGTACAGGTTTAAGTATATTGATGATTAGTAAATTCATAGTTAACACCATGTATGTCGGTGTCAGGTAGCTCATCCACGTTTGAAACAAGACAGGGAAGCAATGCCTTAGTGGCTGTCAGTATTTTAATCATCGCCCCATGAGAACTAGGCTGTAGAACTACCAATCCATTTGTGTTGATACCACTCTGGTATCACAAAAGATGTGCCCATGGATTAAATGATAAGTATGTGTCCAAAACCTTCTAGTAAGCAAACAGTTTATAGTAAAACTTGTGTTGCTTATATACTTGTGGTGACTTACAAAATTTAGTGAGAGAGGCAGTTTATAAGAGTAAAAAAAGTTGCTATGGAGAAACCTTAATCCTCATATTACATCTCTATGATGGGCAAAATAGATTCAATGTGGAGCCTTTTTATTTGTTATTCTTGTGTTAGTACATATATCATATGTCATATGAGTTACAAGCCATGGGAGCATAAGGCTATGGAAAGAAGCATGTACCTCTGTCTCTTCCAGAACAATTAGAAGATATGTGGTAGTCCCCACTCTGAGTAGACTTTATGAATGTGATATATGTTTACAATTAATTGTGTTTCCAACTTCATTGAGAATAAGTTAGCAAATTCACACTGCAGAAAAATCCTGTGACTAGAAAGAATATTGAAATTCTTCTGTTTGTCCTAGTTCACTTTGCAAATGTAGTATGTATCACATTATAGGAAAATGTTATGAGTACAATCACTGTGGTAGAGCTCTGAGTTCTTCCAGTTCTCTTCAAATATACAAAAAACCTCACATGGAAAAAGGGTGTTATAAATGTGAACCATGAACTAACGTCTCTAACCTTCACAGGTATCTTCAAACACATATACAACACACACACACACACACACACACACGCACACACACACACAAACCGTAATGAGGAGGTACGCTATGACTGTAAAGAATGTGATAAAACCTTAAGATCTGATTCCTCTTTACAGTGTATTAGACCAAAATATTAAAATTAAATCATACACATGGAAAGATTCATCGGTGTAATTAATGTGGTAAATGTATTTATATGTGCCAATTATCTTTGCAGGTATGAAAGATGTCATACTGAAGAAAAACCATACGATTATACTCAGTGTGATAAAGGCTTTGCACATCACAATCATCTTCAAAGGCATGAAAGAATTCCTACTGGAGAGAAGCCCTATGAATGCAATCAATGTAGTAAAGCCTTTGCATGTCACAGTAGTCTTTCAAATCATGAAAAAAAATCATACTGGAGAGAAACCCTACAAATGTAATCAGTGTGCTAAAGCCTTTTCACAACAGAGTCATCTTCAAAAACATAAAAGAACACATACTGGAGAGAAACCCTACAAACATAATCAGTGTGATAAAGTCTTTTCACAACAAAGTCATCTCCAAAGACATAAAAGAACACATACTGGAGAAAAACCCTAAATGTAATCAGTGTGATAAAGCCTTTGCACATCACAGTTACCTCCAAAACCATAAAAGAACACATACTGGAGAGAAACCCTATGAATGTAATCAATGTGGTAAAACCTTTGCATGTCACAGAAGTCTTCAAATTCATGAAAGAATTCCTACTGGAGAGAAACCCTATAAATGCAATCATTGTGGTAAAGCCTTTGCACATCATAGTTATCTCCAAAACCATAAAAGAACACATACTGGAGAGAACCCCTACAAATGTAATGAATGTGGTAAACCCTTTGCATGTCGCGGTCATCTTCAAAGGCATGAAAGAGTTCATACTGGAGAGAAAACATATGAATGTAATCAATGTGGTAAAATCTTTGCATGTCGCAGTAGTCTTCAAAACCATGAAAAAAAAAATCATACTGGAGAGAAACCCCGTGAATTATGTAAGGAAAATGGTAAAGCCTTTGCACATCACAGTTACCTCTGAAAACATAAAAGAACACATACTGGAGAGTAATCCTATGAATATAATCAGTGTGTTAAATCCTTGGCATCTCACAATTGTCTTTGAGGACATAAATAACTGAAACTGAAAGGAATCTATGACTATAAAGTATTTGGTAAGATCTCTAGCCAGCACACTTAAATTCAGTACAGAAGATTATTTATTCTGGAGGGAAAAAAATCTGACAAGTGTCAACAATATGTTCAAGCCTTTTGTACATCTTTATTTTGTTTGTACCTACAAACTAATACAGATAAAAGCCCTATGAATTTAAGCTATATGGTAGTCCATTTAGATTTCATACTTTTTTTTCACTTGCATGAAATAACTCATCCAGGTGTAAAACTTCATGGATGTGTATTAGTGCCTGTTCTAATGCAGTGATAAAAGTGTCTAAGGAAACTTATCAGAGGTTAATTTGGCTATGGTTGCAGAAGGATATGGGATCATGATCAAAGAGGCATAACAAGAAGTGTCAGAGATGGCAGCTAAAGCAGGAAGTTCAAAGCTCACATCTTCATGGAGCAGGAAGTAGACAGTGGTACCTGGAAGTGGTGTGAGGATTTAAACTCTCAAAGCCTATCTCCCAGTGACATATTTCCTCCATCAGGGTGGCATTTACTAAATCTTTCCAAATGATAACACCAAATGAGAGAGGAGTACAAAGAATGATGAGGAAAAAAATGATAATACACATCTTTAAAAAGTGGCTGACAGCTTGGCCAAAGGGACAAGACTGAGTTATCTTTT
The DNA here is from genome assembly GCF_907164565.1 of Psammomys obesus. Taxonomy (NCBI): domain Eukaryota; kingdom Metazoa; phylum Chordata; class Mammalia; order Rodentia; family Muridae; genus Psammomys; species Psammomys obesus. The sequence continues at coordinate 1,571,429 of NW_026594377.1, read as the reverse complement.
TTTTTTTTAAGATTTATTTTTCTTACAATGTTCTGTCTGCATGTACACCTGCATGCCAGCAGAGGGCACCAGATCTCATTATAGGTGGTTGTGAGCCACCATGTGGTTGCTGGGAATTGAACTCATGACCTCTGGAAGAGCAGCCAGTGCCCTTAACCTCTGATCCCGACTGAGTTTATCTTAAATGTGGTAAGTAGGCAGCATAAGGAGCTGAAACACAGGTCAGGTGTACCAAGCTGTAGTTTATACCTTGTGTAAGGCAGAAAAAGAAATTTGCGGGGTGACTTGTCTCTAAGGGATGACATTCTACTTTCCTAATGTCTGTAAAACCCTCAGTTCAGAACCCTGAGTTTGGTGGTAATTCCAGGTGCCACCGAGGTTGTTTAAAAGTCCTGAGACTTATCCGTGAGTCACTCTAAGACTGGGGCAGTCAGGCATTCACAAACACTGTGGAGTGTGGAGGAAAGGTTAGGGAGGGAGCTTGGGGTGTCATGGCCTGAGGATCAATGCACAGGGTGTACCTGAAGACAAGTTGACTTATACTCTCCTCTTGAACATTCACGCAGCTGTGGTGGGTCAGCCCGTCCAGGTCTTCCACTCTGTCCTTATTCTTGGCAATTATACTGTAGCTGTATGATAGCACCCTGCAGGGCCTTACTTGGCAGTTCCCACTGAGACTTTAAAGCTCTCAGTCCCCACTCTGTCACCCTCTCTCTCTTTGGCTTACAGCTAGTGAAAAAGTGGAGCCTATGAGCTGGAGAGATGGCTCAGGGGATAAGAATACCTCCTGCTCTTCCAGAGGTCCTGAGTTCAATTCCCAGCAACCACATGGTGGCTCACAACCATCTATAATGAGATCTGGTGCCCTCTTCTGACGTGGCAGGTGTACATTCAGACAGAACATTGTATACATAATAAATAAATAAATTTAAAAAAAAAAGAAATTTGAATTTAACCAGGAATCTCATTCTCAAAAAATACAAAGGTGAATGTCCCTACTGTAGAAATATTTAAACCTTATCTGAATACCATGTAGGAGAGAGAGAGGAACTGAGAATGGGGCTCTACAGCTTGGTTAGATGACTTAGTTGTAAACATCTTTTGCCTTCTATCTAAACCTGTTAGGATACCAAGGATGGATTACTTAACTTATACCTTCATCACTGTTCCAATTTAGTCACACTAAATAAATACCTTCTTTCTGCTTTTGCTGCTTTATTTATTTATTTATTTATTTATTTATTTATTTATTTATTTATTTATTTTTTTACTTTAGTTTAAAGACAAGTCTCATTATAAGTTCCTGGTTGGCCTGGAACTTATATAGACTAGGCTGTTCAGGAACATCAAAGAGATCTGCCCACCTTTCTTCCAGGGTGCCTGCATTATAGGTGGTCATGTCACAACTATATTGTTGATTATTAATATTTAATATTGATTTTTTTTTAGTTAAACAGTGGTTATTCCTAAACCAGATGTATACCCAAATGACCACACAGAGCTAGGATTTATTTACTTAATCTAGAGCACAATGCTGGGCAATAATTAATCCATCCTAAATCTCTAACCCTGCATAGCTTCCTCCCATTCAGATTTCTCACGTATACTTGCTTTTTAGTCATATCTTAGGTCCGGTTCATCTCTCCTGCTCTTAGTCCTCTCCTCTCAGATATCACTTCTTTGAACCCTCATTTCTCCCACTCATTTCTCTCTCCTCTCCTCTGGACCAGGATGCCCCACCCTGTTCTCTCCATTGCTCAGCATTGGCTGGTTGTTTTATTGGCAATACAGAGAACAAATGGTAGCATGTTTACACAAATTTGAGACAGGTAGGTAATGCACAAAGCAATGTCCATATGGAAACCAGATAGTGGGGCAGAGAGAAATCAGCATTTGAATGAACAAGAGTAAATTGTATGCATTCCACAAGAACATTATACCAACACAACTATATAATTAAAAGATTGGCTTAATAAGGAAGAGTGGCTGCACCTGGCTGGATAAGGTAGCCAGGACACTGGCTCTGATCTTAATTCCAGTAACAAGAATGTTCCCATCAAATGCAGCCCTTCTGCTTTAATGTCCACTGTCTTCCAACTAAGAGCAATTTTGTTTTTCTTTATCTTTGAGTCTGTTTTAACTCATCAAAGGACAGGGATAACGTTCTATCCTTATTGTATAGGTGGTGAAACCCACGCTCACAGAGATAGGTGGTTTTTTAATATAATTAAGTATAACTGCTCATTTTACCCATTCAGTCATTCTAGTGACTCATGAAATGAAGTTGAGAAGAAGCCAACTAAGCCAGGCATGATGGCACAGGCCTGTCATCATGACACTTAGGAAGTGGATGCAGGGGTTCAGGATTTCAGTTATCCAAGGTGAGGGAGCTCAATGGAGTATGATGGAGGCCCACAAAACCATAGTAGCTCTAGCTATTCATTACAACTGACTCTGGTTATTTGTTTATATACCTCCATGGAAAACCATGTTTCTGCTGTGTGCTGCCTGCCTGCCAAGTGCAGCTTGCCCTTGTGGTTATACGCAGCTTGACCTCATGCAGTCTTTATGCATCAGATTTCTCTAAGCCTCAAATTACAAGTTGTTTGATGTTCTGTATAAAGTTGGCTATTGCCTGAGACTTTAGTCCTCCTCATTTATCAATTCCATTCTCCCATATCCCACTGATTTTAATGCAGTGACAAGTACAAATGAGAATATAGTTTCAACATAGAAATTTTGAGGAGAAACATCAGACAGCATGTAATACATAATGTGTACTGCATTGTATTGAACAGATTGGTAATCAATACCTTTTCCCTTATGCTTTTTTAATATCAAATTTACAAAACTGATCATTTTGCTTTGACATTGTTTCTCACTATTGAAGAGATTAACTGGAACCTCCATCTTTTACCTAATATGTCTCTAGGATACAGTTTCTATAATGTCTGGGAAAGTGATTTAGACACATGCTGATTCCTTCCTTTGATTTACAGGATATCAGTGGGCCAGCCCTAATCTGACCTACAGTCATTACAGGAGCTGCAGGGGAAATGTCCTTCCAAAATGGAATATTTCTGAGTCTTTACAAATTCCCAAAGATATGGTTGTGTAAAATACAGGAAAATGAAACCATTTTTTCCTGCTTTCCTATTGTCTTAAACCTAAAGAGAGTAAATGTGAAGGTGTGTTCATAAAGGTTACAGCATAGATAGATTCTGTGATCTCATGCAGTGTCCAAATTTCTTTTGTTCTGAAAAGAGATGAGGGGCAGTAGAAGCATAGAAAAGTGTATTTGGTGAACCTGAGTATACTCAGGAAATTTCTAAAATGTTCTCAGGAAGTTGTATATAACTTTAAATGGAGGAACATAGCTTATTTTATACAACTTCCAACTCTAATGTATTACTCAGTATAACTTAAGCTTTATGAAAATTTTAGAAATTAAACCTTATGAAAACATCTTCCTCTTGTCATTTTCTATGTTCTTTCCCCACATCTTTGAGCCTTTTGACCTAAAGATGAGTGACCATATGTAGCTTCTTTTCCTCTATCACATGGCTCCAAAGGACACATTTGTTATGGACACATTTGTTATGGTTGAGGACCTGGTGTTGTATTAGGTCATTAATATTTATAACTGATATATCTTTTAGTAAAGCTGCGGTTAATCTTAAACAGTTGTATAACCAAATCACCACACAGAGACTAGGATTTATTTAATTAACCTAGAACACAATGCTGAGCAATAATTACTCCATCCTAAACCTCCAAGCCCGCATAGTTTCCTACCATTCAGATTCATCCATTATACTTGCTTTTAGTGATATCTTAGGTAAAGTTCATTTCTGCACATGGTTCCAAGACCTCTCCTCCAGCCTCTGCTCTCCCAGCTTCTGCTCCTGCCACTTCTCCTCCTCTTCCTCTACCTCCCACTACTTCCTCTCCTCTGGCTCCTCCCCTCTCCCTCCTACTCCTTCCTCTCCATTGTGCAACATTGTGGCTGGTTGTTTTATTTTGGCATGTTTACACAAAGTTAAGACAGGTGATGCTTAGAATAATATCACAATGCAATGTCCAGATTGAAACCAGATAGTGGGGGAGAGAAATTAGCATTTGAATGGACAAGGGTGAAGTGTATACATTCCGAACGAACATTATAACGACAACCTGGGCAAGCTTGTTCATCACATCTGATGAGAAAGATATTCAGTTTCTCACAGATTGTAGAAGAGATTTGGGGAAGAACAGAATCTATGTGGCCTCTGTGAATATGATCTCAGCAAGCCATATATTTGAAATACATGTAATAAGTGATGTCAGCACATATTACAACCCAGTTGTCACACGATTGGAAAATATTGTTGCTATTTTTTTTTGACAGTGACTCTTCTCTGGGTGTGATCTTTAAGATATGGGAATTTACAGTCCCATGGAAAATCTGAGTCACCACAACACAATTGGACATTGTTAGTAGAATGAGAAATTTGTTTTTTAAAACATCTGTGAGATGTTCCTTTTTACCCCCTCACAATATAAGCATGAAATATCTGCTTTTAAGCCTTTTAAAATACCCAGTAGATGTTTTCCTTGATTATGGGAATTCTACTTTAGGTGCTTGATCTTGAAGCCTAACTATAATGATTCAGAGAGTGAATTCTCCAACGCATCCTTGGAAAGATTGCCTTGATATTGCTTTGACACAGTCATGAGTAACGCAAGTTACAACATGTGCAATGCTATGTATTTTATGACCTACACCCTCCATCAAATGCTTCTTCAATAAGTTGATGTGCATCCCATGAAAAATGGAAAGAAAAACATATTTGCTACTGGCAGTTAATGCATCTTTCTTTCAATGATGTGTGATGGTCAAAAGTTTTTGTTGTTTTTTTTTTTTTTTTTACTGTGTTGGATGTTTTTTTTTTTCCATAAGTGCCGGAGCCAGCCAGCAGAGTCGAACGGTTCGTGAGGATTAAAATTAATAAAATAAACACACAGCACACAGGAAACTTTTTAAAGGTCCAGACTCGACAGCCATGGCAAAAGGCAGGCTGCTGCAGCAAGCAGTGCCAGCAGCAAGTCTCAAGTCTCTGCCTGCCTCCTCTGCCTCCAGCCCTCTGACCACTTTATTTGAGAGGAGTTACTTTTAGCCAGAAAAACATCTCAGAACAATAGGTTAATTTGCACAAGGAGCTAGAGGAAGAGGTGTGACCTTCACAAGCTATCCCACCTGCTGTCACAAACAAAAGGAGATGGACTTGCAAGTTCTCTGCCATTAGTAAAGGCCTGCTAAAAGCCATCTCTCCACCAAGATTTAAATATCAAAGCCAGCCGCTTGGAGACATGGCTCCCGACACATAAGTGCAAAGTCTGAGTGATATATATTTCTTTTAGCTGCACACCACTCTGAATACACTATATTTGTGAATCAGGAAAGAAAATTTTACGTGAAATATGAGATTCTGAACATGTGATATTTTCCACAAATCTTGACCTTAATTAAGGTATTGGCATAATCTTTTTGTGGACTGTGTTCAGTTTACTCTTGCTCATTCAAATACTGATTTATCTATCTCACATCTAGTTTCAATATGTACATTGCATTGTGATATTTATTTTAAGTATCTCCTGTCTCAAGTTTGTGTAAACATACTCACCATTTGTTCTCTGTATTGTCAATAGAAAGCCAACTAGCCAATGCTGAGAAATATACAGAATAGGGAGGGACATCCAGGTCTAGTGAGGAGAAAGAGAGAGAAAGTAGGAAATGGAGACATGAGGAGAGGACTGGGAAACATCAGGAGAAATTAACCTGACCTAGGATATGAATAAAAAGCAAGTATAATGTGAAAAATCTGAATGAGAAGAAGCTATTCTAGCTTGGAGGTTTAGGATAGAGTAATTGTTGCTCAATATTGTGCTCTAGGTTAATTACATAAATCCTAGGTGCTCTGTGTGGTTTTTTTGGGTAAGTAGCTGGATAAAGAGTAACTGCTACATTACTAATAGTATGAATAATAATAATTAGAATAACCATGCAACATTAAGGTGAAAATAAGACATGTTATGCTATATTTTCCAATTGATCAACAGTTTTCTCCATCTGAGGAAATGAACACGGGATTTAGAAAGATCGGTTGCACCTTATCATAATGCAGTAAGGTATTTGTGGTGGCCAGAATTATTTTAGTGGGGACTGTGTCTTTTCATTAAGTATTGCCATTTTTCAATACTTTTATCATGAGTTTCTAGTAGGTGGAAAATATATTGTTTTCTTATTCCATATAATCTAAATTTGAATTTATACTTAAGTATAATTTTGTAGGTTAAACTTGCTGTCTGGTCAGTTAATTCGATGTATACATGTGCAAACTGAAGCTTTTGATATTCCAATGATTTGAATTATATTGACTTTTTGAGAAAACTGTTGTCATCAATACATATCTGACTTTTTTCAGACTCACATCTCTGTATTCAATGCAGATTTTGACTCTGGCTTCAGGAAAAGTCCACAGGAGGGCAACAGTCTTGGTGCTTTCATTGTACTAGCTGTCCAGAGAATGAAAATTTCCAATGACAAAAGTAAGTGTATGCCTTCTAGATGAGACAGGCACCTTTATTCTATATTTCATACTTTCTCTACAGAGCAATCTCTTCCTTCTTTACATTAGTCATTTAGTCACTATCTTCAGTCAATGGGCTTCTTGAAATGCCACATTCTGTGTACTTTTAATAGTATAGTCTCAAGGCTGATCCAAGATGGCAGCGCCAATTGTACACCATGTCTAATCAGCAGGACAGCAACCTGCACAGCAACCAACAGTAAAATTGTGGGCCCCAAAACCCCCAAAGACTGGGAGGAGAGGAGATCCCACGGCGAGGAAAACAGAGGGGTCCAATCTCAGGTCAACTGGTTTAACCCCAGAAAAGTTCCCAGGTTCCTACCAGGACTAGGTCTCTAGCATGTAGCACATGCCTGCATGCTGCGCCCACAGTCACAGACTGAACTGTGGGACCCAAAACACCAACCTGGGTCTCCCAGTCAAGTCTTCCCTTCCAAAGGTGAGGGAAACAAACAAGTCTGACCTGAGGTCACATGACCAATTCCTGGAAAAGTTCCCAGGCTCCTGCCAGCACTCTGTCTCAGCATATAACCACTTGCCTGCATGCTGCCCTCAACTGGCCAGTGAATACCTTCTGGGTACTGGGGCATGCAGGTTCAACCTCAGGCCTCCTGAGGCCAAGGATCCACAGGAACAGTCCCAGAATCACTGCAAAGCTTAGCCTGTCTCCCCACGGAGACTAACCAAACCACTGGGCTTCTTGGTTCTCCAAGATGGCTTTACTCAGCAAACACAGTCTTTGGGCAGCTGCAGCTTATAACTTCAGAGCAAGAAAGCCAGTTGCAGGGCAGCTGTTTCTGGGAATTCTCCTGATGAGAGGAGAGCCTCTGGGCTCCTGAGGAATCCAGTTAATCCACAGGACCATACACCTGAGGAGAGCTGTGGGCAATTCCCTGAGAACCACCCACCAGTGAGAGACTATACCCACCATTATGAGGAGGGCTTTATTCCCACTGTTCCCTCCAACCCCCAGAACTCCAGTGGGCATCAGGTACTACCAGCCAATACCAGAAACAATCAGATGGCTAAAGGCCAGTGTAAAAGGCAATCAACAAAAGCTAAAGCAGGGAGGGAGGGTGGGATTGGGAAGGAATGAGGGAGGGGGGCTACAGCTGGGATACAAAGTGAATAAACTAATTAATTTTTTAAAAAACCAAAGCAATATGGCACTTTCAGAACTCAGTTAACCCAAGGCAAGCAGCCCTGTATACCCTAACACAATCGAAATACAAGAAAATGACCTTAAATCTATGCTTATGAAGATAACAGAGGAAATGAATAAAATTATAAAGAAATACAGGAAGATACAATTAAACAGATTGAGACCTTTAGAAAGGCCTGGAGAGAGGAGTTGAATAAATCACTCAAAGAAATACAGGAAAACACAAACAGGTGAAGGAAATCAATAAAACAGTACAAGATCTGAAGATGGAAAGGGAAACAATAAAAAAAGCACAAACGAGGAAATCTTGGAGAGAGAGAACTTAGAGAAAATAGGAATTACAGATGCAAGCATCACCAACAGAATACAAAAGATGGAGAAGGATTCTCAGGTATAGAAGATACAATGGAAGAAATCGATGCATCTATCAAAGAAAATATTAAATCTAAAAAACCCCTCACACAAAACATCCAAGAAATCAAGGACACCCCCAAAAGTGAAATCTGACAATAATAGGAATGGAGGAAAGAAAAGATTCCTGGCTCTGAGGCTCAGAAAATATTTTCAACAAAATCATAGAAGAAAATTCCCCAATTTAAAGAAAGAGATGCCTATAAGCATACAAGAGGCCTACAGAGCATCAAATAGGTTAGACCAGAAAGTAAAATCCTCCTGCCACATAATAATCAAAATATTAAATGTACAGAGCAAAGAAAAATACTAAAATTTGCAAGGAAAAAAGGCCAAGTAACATATAATGGCAAACCTATCAGAATCACACCTGACTTTTCAGTAGAGACCATAAAAGCCAAAAGAGCCAGGGACAATGTCTTGCAAACCCTAAAGTGCCAGTCCAGACTACTATACCCAGCAAAACTTTCAATCACCATAAATAAAGAAAACAAGATAGTCCATGACATAACCAAATTTAAACAATATCTATTCACAAACCCAGCCCTACAGAATATACTGGAAGGAAAACTCACACCCAAATAGTTTTATTACACTCCAAAAAAATCCACAATTCTATGGTTTTAATAACTTCACCACAACAAAACTAAAAGTAGACAATCATACAAACACTCTTCCACAACCAACATCAAAATAAAAGGAACTAACAGTTGCTAGTCATTAATCTCAACATCAGTGGACTCAACTTTCAAAACAAACAAACAAACAAAAACACAGACCAACGTAATGGATATGTAAACAGGACCCAATACTCTGCTGCATACAAGAAAAACACCTCAGCCAAAAGATAGACAACACCTGAGAGTAAAGGGCTGGAAGAAGGTTTTCCAAGTAAACAGAACCAAGAAGGAATCTGGAGTAGCCATTTTAATACCTAATAAGATAGATTTTCAACCAATTAATCAAAAATGATGAGGAAAGACACATCATACTCATGAAAGGGAAATTCCACCAAGATTACATTTCAATACTGAACATCTATGCCAGAATACAAGGGCACTCACATTTATAAAACAAACATTAATAAAGTTTAAACCAGGGCTGGAGAGATGGCTCAGAGGCTAAAAGCACTGTCTGCTCTTCTAAAGGTTCTAAGTTCAATTCCCAGCAACCACATGGTGGCTCACAACCATCTACAGTGAGATCTGGTGCATGTGTAGATGGTGACAGAATAATGTATACATAATAAATAAATCTTTAAAAAATGCTTAAGTTACACATTGATCCCCATACAGTAATAGTGGGAGACTTCAGCACCCCACTTTCAACAAAGTACAGTTCAATGAAACAGAAACTAAACTGAGAAACTAAGAAATAATGGCACTAACAGATGTCATGAATCAAATGGTCCCAACAGGTCGACAGAACTTTTCACCCAAACACAAAAGAATATACTTTCTTCTCAGCACCTCACAGAACCTTCTCCAAAATTGACCATCTCTATATAGTAGGTCACAAAGCAAGCCTCAACAGATATAGGAATATTGAAAATCTACCCTGTTATCTATCATACCACCATGGACTAAAGCTGTACCTCAACAACAACAGAATTAACAAAAATCCTATCACACATGGAAACTGAACAACTCTCTACTTAATGACAACTGAGTCAATGAAGAAATAAAGAAATTTAGGACTTCCTAAAATTCAATGAAAATAAAGGTACAACATACCCAAACTTATGGGACACAATGAAAGCAGTACTAAGAGCACTAAGTGCCTTCATAAAGAGATTGGAGAGATCTCATACAAGCAACTTAACTGCATACCTGAAAGCCCTTGGGGAGTGGGAGAAGAAGCAGACACACCCAAGAGGAATAGACAGCAGGAAGTAATCAAACTCAGGGATGAAATCAATGAATTAGAAACAGAGAACAATACAAATAATCAATGAAGCCAAGAGCTGGTTCTTTGAGAAAATCAACAAGATAGACAAACCCTTAACCAAACTAACTAAAAGGCAGAAAGACACTATCCAAATCAACAAAATCAGAAATGAAAAGGGAGTCATAACAACAGACACTGAGGAAATCCAAAGAATAATTAGGTCTTACTTCCAAAGCCTATATACCACAAAATTTGAAACTCTAAATGAAATAGACACTTTTCTTGATAGATTCCACTTACCAAAGTTGAAGCAAGGTCAGGAGAACACATTAAAAAGTCCAATATCCCCCCAAGGAAATACAAGCAGTCATCAAAAGCCTTCTAAACAAAAAAGCCCATAACCAGATGGGTCCCATGAAGAATTCTACCAGACTTTCAAAGAAGAGCTAATACTAATACTCTTCAAACTATTTCACAAAATAGAAACAGAAGGAACATTTCCAAACTCATTCTATGAGACCACAATCAGCTTGATATCTAAACCACACAAAGTCCCAACAAAGAAAGAGCATTACAGACTAACTTTTTTTATGAACATTGACATAAAAATACTCAATAAAAAAAAAAAAAAACAAATTCAGGAACACACCAAAAATATCATTCACCACGACCAAGTAGGCTTCTTCCAAGGCATGCAGGGGTGGTTCAATATATGGAAATCTGTCAGTGTAATCTTATAAACAAACTGAAAGAAAAAAAAACACACATGATCATTTCCTTAGATGCCAAAAAGCATTTGACAAACTACAAGACTCATTCCTGTTTAAAGTTAGGAAAGATCAGGACACAAGGCACTTATCTAAACATAGTCAAGGCAATATGCAACAAGCCTATAGCCAACAGCAAACTAAGCAGAGAGAAACTTAAACCAGTCGCTGAAATCAGGGACAAGACAAGGTTGCTCACTCTCTGTGTATCTCTTCAATATAATAGTTGAAGTCCTAGCTAGAGCAATAAGACAACTAAAGATGATCAAGGGGATACAAATCAGAAAGGAAGAAGTCAAAGTATCACTATTCACAGATGATAAGATAGTATATATAAGTGACCCCAAAAATTCTACCAGGGAACTCCTATGGCTGATAAACATGTTCAGCAAAATGGTTAGAAACAAAATTAACTAAAAAAAAAAAAAAATCAGTAACCCCCTGTATAAAAAGACAAATGGGCTGAGAAAGAAATTAGGGAAACAACACCTTTCACAATAGCCACAAAAAAAAAAAAAAATCAGAGTATTTTGGTATAGCTCTAACCAAGTAAGTGAAAGACTTCTATGAAAAAAAAACTTCAAATCTCTGAAGAAGGAAATTGAAGAAGGTATCAGAAGATAGAAAGATCTTCCATGGTGTAGGATTAACATAGTAAAAATGGCCATCTTACCAATTAACAGATTCAATGGAATCCCCATCAAAATACCATCACAATTCTTTTTTCTTTTAATTAATTTATTTTTTATTAATTACAGTTTATTCACTTTGTATCCCAGCTGTATCCCTCTCCTTCATTCCCTCCCAACCCCATCCTCCTTTCCTCTTCTTCTCCCATGCTCCTCCCCAAGTACACTCATAGGGGAGATCCTTCTCCCCTTCTCTCTGACCCTAAACTATCAGGTCTCATCAGTACTAGCTACATTGTCTTCCTCTGTGGTCTGGTAAAACTGCACCCCCTTCTGTCAGAGGTGATCAAAGAGCAGGCCACTGAGTTCATGTCAGAGACAGTCCCTGTTCCCCTTACTAGGGTACCCACTTGGATGCTGAGCTGCCATTGGCTACTTCTGTGCAGGGGTTCTAGGTTATCTCCATGCATGATCCTTGATTGGAGTATCAGTCTCAGAAAAGACCCCTGGGCCCAGATTTTTTCTCTCTCTCTCTCCTGTGAAGCTCCTGTCCCCTCCAGGTCTTTCTCTTGCTCCCTTCTTTTTATAAGATTCCCTGCACTTGCCCAAAGTTTGGCTATGAGTCTCAGCATATGCTTTGATACCCTGCAGGGTAGAGTCTTTCAGAGTCCCTCTGTGGTAGGTTCCTGTCCTGTTCCCTATTTTCTCCCTCTTCTGTTGTCTATCCTGTTTGCCTTTCTGAGAGAGGATTTAGCATGTTACCCAGGGTCCTCCTTATTGCCTAGCTTCTTTAGGTGTACAGATTTTAGTATGATGACCCTATATTATATGTCTAATATGCACTTATAAGTGAGTATATACCATGTGTGTCTTTCTGCTTCTGGGATACCTCATTCAGGATGATCTTTTCTAGATCCCACCATTGGCCTTCATGATTTCCTTGTTTTTAACAGCTGAGTAGTATTCCATTGTGTAAATGTACCATAATTTCTGTATCCATTCCTCTATTGAGGGACAACTGGGTTGTTTGCAGATTTTGGCTATTACAAATAAAGCTGCTATGAACATGGCTGAGCAAATGTCCTTGTTGTATACTTGAGCATCTTTTGGATATATGCCTAGGAGTGGTATAGCTGGATCTTGAGGTAGCACTATTCCTAATTGCCTGAGAATGTGTCAGATTGATTTCCAGAGTGCCAACACAATTCTTTACAGACCTTGAAAAAACAAATCTCAACTTCATATGGAAAAACAAACAAACAAAAAAACCCAGAATAGCTAAAACAGTGCTGAACAATAAAAGAGCTTCCAGAGGTATTTCATTCCTGATCTAAAGCTGTACTATAGAGCAACAGTAAAACTGTATAGTACTGGTATAAAAAAAGACTTGTGGATCAATGGAATTGAACCAAAGACCCAGAAATAAATCTACACACCTACAGACAGTTGATTTTTGACAAAAATCTAAAACCATACAATAGAAAAAAAAAAAAAGACAGTATCTTCAACAAATTGTGCTGGTCTAACTGGATGTCTACATATAGAAAAATGCAAATAGATCTATATTTACCAGTCTGCACTAAACTACAGTCCAAGTGGATTAAAGGCCTCAATATAAAACCAGGCACATTAAATCTGTTAGAAAAAAAAGTAAGGAAGAGCCTTGGACTCATTGTCACAGGAGACAACTTCCTAACAGAATACCAACAGCTCAGGCTCTAAGATCAACTGTTAATAAATGGCACCTCATGAAAAACTGACAAGCTCTGTAAAGCAAAGGACACTGTCAATAGAAGAAAATGACAGCCTACAGACTAGGAAAGGATCTTCACTAACCCTACATCTAACAGAAAACTAATATACAAAATATATAAAGAAATCAAGAAATTAAACTCCAACAAATGAAATAATCCACTTAAAAAATGGGGTACAGTACTAAACAAAGAATTCTCAGCAGAGGAATATTGAATGTTGGAGAAACATTTAAAGAAATGCTCAACATCCTTAGTCATCAGGGAGATGCAAATCAAAACGACCCTGAAATTTCACCTTATACCCATCAGAATGGCCAAGACCAAAATCTCAAGTGACAATACATGCTGGAGAGGATGTGGAAAAAGGGAAACCCTCCTCCATTGCTGGTGGGAATGAAAATTTACAACTGTTTTGGAAATCAGTCTGGTGCTTTCTCAGACAATTGGGTATACTGCTACCGCAAGACCCAGCTATATCACTCTTGTACATGTACCCGAAAGATGCTCCACCATACAAAAGGGAGATTTGCTCAACTATGTGTATAGCAGCTTTATTCATTATAGCCTGAATCTGGAAACAACCTAGATGTCCCTCAGCCAAAGAATGTATATAGAAATTGCGGTACATTTATACAATGGACTGTTACTCAGCTATTAAAAACAAGAAAATCATGAAATTTGCAGCAAATGGATGGAACTAGAAAAGATCATCCTGAGTGAGGTAAACCAGAACCAGAAAGCCACGCATGGTGCATAATCACTTATAAGCAGATATTAGCCTTATAATACAGGAAAACCATACTACGATCCACAAGCCTATAGAATCTAAATAACAAGGAAGACCCTAGGGCAGATGCTTAATTCTCATTCGAAACTGCAAATAGAACAGGAAGCAGTTGAAGATGAGGAACAAGACAGAAGCCTGCCATTGATGTCCTCTGAAAGACTCATCCAGCAGAGGATCGAAGCAGATGCTAAGACTTACAGCCAAGCTTTGGGCAGAATGCACAGAACAGTGGGGGTGGGGAAGATAGAAGGACTTGGAGGGAACAGGAGCTCCAAAAGAAGACCAACAGAGCCAAGAAATCTGGGCCGAGGGGCTCTGCAGTGACTGATGCACCAAGGACCATGCATGGAGAGGACCTAGAACCCCTGCTCAGATGTAGCTGATAGGCAGCTCAGTCTCCATGTAAGTTCCTTAGTAAGAGGAGCCGGGGCTATGTCTGACATGGACTCAGTTGCCCGCTCTTTGATCACTTCCCCCTGGTGGTGTGTCCTTGCCAGGCCACAGAAGAAGAAGATGCAGGCAGTCTGATGAGATTTGATAAGCTGTAGTTAGATGGTAGGGGAGGAGGGTTCCCCCTTTCTGAGGACTAGGGGAGGGAGATGGAGGGAAAGGAATAGAGGTTGGGACCAGGAGGAGAAGAGGGAGGGCTCTACAGTGGGAATGTAAAGTGAATGAGTTATAAAAAATTAATTTAATAAGGACAGAAATCTATGGTTGAAGCAATACTGTTAAACTAAAATAGAAAGTGATTGTATTGCATAAATTCTACAATATTGAATATCTAACCCATTCTCAGATTTCCATTAAATAGCTCTCAATTTTATACTGAGTATTTTTAAATTAAAATAAAACTACACCATTTTCCCACTCCTACTTGCTGCAATTGTTATAATGTTCCTTCTCCATGTTTTTGTCAAATTCATGGCTTATATTGCTTTATTATTGATACGTAGCTATACATAAAGGCATACATACATAACTACATTTGTGTGCTGGATATATTCTTGTTTCTTGCATAATTTTAGGCTGTCTAGTAGGGACTGGTGATGAATTAGGAGTCATCTCTCTCAAGGACTAATTGTCCCCACTAAACAGCGGTTGGTTGCCTATAGTTCTTTTTCTAGTTGTTTCCCCAACCACAGTAAGACATGTAATTGTGTTGTCATGATGAGGTGGCTTTTAGGCTGCCATATTGATATCGCCATATTGACGTTTCATGGGTGAAGCGTCCATGTCATTTCTAGGGTAGACCCTCTAGCAGAAGACTGTCAGGTCCTCTCTGGCTCTATAATCTTTCTTGTCCCTGCTGTCCAGCGATCTTTGTTTTAGGGGTGAGGCTTGTTTGTAGGTGGATCTATTGGTGTTGACTCCTCGTGCTGTTGTTCTTTGCATTGGACCAGTTTAGCTTCCTGAAATGATCTGCTACAGATGCAGCAAAAAGAAGCTACTTTAATGTTTCTGAGAACCAAGATTACTTGTTTGTATAAGGGTAAAAATTGAGATTGCATTTAGGAATTTTAATGGTTTAATAAAATATCAGTTGTAGTTCTGCTATTATATCCATGACCTCAATAGCCATGGTTAGTTGACTAGCATTCCAGTACCAGAGCCCCTCTGAGGGGACTCTGAGAGTTCATTGCAAGAAACAGTGAAGATAAAGCCTGGGTTGCATTTTAAGACCAAAAGATGTTGCAATACCAAAGGTATGAACCATCTCCCATGGAAAGCTGCATATAGGGAATGGGTGTGACAAAGACAGGAAGATGTATGAGAAGTTTCAGGAAAGGCAGAGCCATCTAAGCCCTTTGAAACTGAAGCCCCAGTCATCAGACAGGGCTACAGAATTTGATGTCAGCCTTGCTGGGCTTCAGTCTTGCTTTTGTCCAGTCTTTCCTCACTGTGTCTCCTGTAATCTCTTTTAGAAAGAAAATTCCATATTCTGTGCCATTGTGTAATAGAAAGATAGGCTTTTTTTTTTTTTATAAAGTGTCCCAATCAAGAGATTGCCTTCAATGTCAGAAGAAACTTTGGGTATTAGAACATTTTTAGGACTGTTACAAAATATGGGGACCTTTGAAGTTAAACTGAATTAATTTTGCAACATGGGATGACCATGAGCCTAACCTAAACTGGGTTAGAATATTGTGCGTTTAATGAAAAATCTTCCAGATAGGATAATATATTTGAACACTTGTCTGATTTGTGCCATTCTTTGGGGTTGCTTATTGAACCCTTCGGAGCTGGCGGGAATTTCTGAAGGTAACGCATTACTGCAGAGGACTGTGAGTGCTCGTGGCCCTGCCCCACTTCCTAGTCTATGGATCTGCATTCTTATAGCTGAAACTGACTGGTTGGCTTCCTTCTCTTGGTGCAATTTCTTCACTACATTATACATTTGACCCCTAAGTAACATAAGATACAGTAGTAGCTAAGCCATTTTTCTGGCCTGCCCTTTTTATTTTTATATTTTTCAGATGATGGGCATTGGAATTAGGGGTTTATATATGTCAAGCATTTGCTGCTGTAATGACATTGGTCACATGTGACCTATGGCAGACAGTATCATATTATTCTACCAGGATGACCTGTGTTTGTGACATTAATCCTGTCTGATACTCCTGAAACATTGAACTGAAGGTGCGTGGTCTCCCTATCATTTAAATTTTGTAAAATTTTTAAATAATTTTCTATTTTGCCTGAAAGTATGGATGTGCACCCTGTGTGACTAATGTGGCAAAAGCCAGAAGATAGCATTCAGTCCCCGGGAACTGTAGTTACCAATGGTGACACACTATGTGGAGGCTAGGACCTGAAGTCAGGTACTCTTCAGCCCTCTATGTTCTTTCTTTCTTGATTTCTTTCTTCTTTTTATTTTTTTTATTTTTTTGGATGCATGTCTATTTCACTAATATGTTTGAGAATTTTTGATCTGTCAATCAGTAACTTATTAAAATATTTGTTTCCATGCAGAAGATTTCATAAGCTTTACATTTTAAACTAGGGCACCCCAGTTTTCTAGAAGTCATAAACAGACCTGGCGTGGATGTTTACTTCTTTAGAGTAACTTCCAATTCCAGATTCCAATGAACCCTGAATTTTGTCCAGATTTATTTATTTACTTACCTACTTTCTTTCTTTTTAATTTTAATTTTTATATTACTTACAGTTTATTCACTTTGTATCCCAGCTGTAGCCCCTTCCCTCATTCCCTCCCAATGCTACCCTCCCTCCCTTCCTCATCTCCTTTCATGACCCTCACCAAGTCCACTGATAGGGGAGGTCCTCTTCCCCTTCCATCTGACCCTAGCCTATCAGATATCATCCAGACTGGCTGCATTGTCTTCCTCTGTGGCGTGGTAAAACTGCACCCCCTCAGTGAGAGGTGATCAAAGAGCAGGCCACTGAGTTCATGTCAGACATAGTCCCTGTTCCCCTTACTAGGGAACTCTCTTGGATACTGAGCTGCCATGGGCTACATCAGTGCAAGGGTTCTAGGTTATCTCCATGCATGATCCTTTGTTGGAGTATCAGTCTCAGAAAAGACCCCTGGGCCCAGATTTTTGGTTCTGTTGCTCTCCTTGTGGAACTCCTGTCCCCTCCTGTTCCTATTCTTTCATAAGATTCCCTGCACTCTGCCCAAAGTTTGGTTATGAGCTTCAGCATCTGCTTTGATACCCTGCTGGGTGGAGTCTTTCAGAGTCCCTCTGTGGTAGGCTCTGGTCCTGTTCCGTTTTCTCCCTCTTCCAATGTCCATCCCATTTGCCTTTCTGAGTGAAGATTGATTATCTTACCCAGGGTCCTCCTTCTTGCTTAGCTTCTTTAGATGTACAGATTTTAGTATGTTTATCTTGTATTTTATGTCTGATATCCACTTATAAGTGAGTATATACCATGTATGTCTTTCTGCTTCTGGGATACCCCACTTAGGATGATCTTTTCTAGATCCCATCATTTGCCTGCAAATTTCATGATTTTCTTGTTTTTAACAGCTGAGTAGTTATTCCATTGGATAAATGTACCACAGTTTCTGTATCGATTCCTCAGTTGAGGGCTATCTGGGTTGTTTCCAGGTTCTTGCTATTACGAATAAAGCTACTACAAACATGGTTGAGCAAATGTCCTTGTTGTGTACTTGAGTTTTATTGTTGTTGTTGTTTGCTTGCTTTCTTATTTTCTTTTTTGACATGGGGTATCCTGGAATTCACTGAAGAGACCAGACTATCCTGAAACTCATAGAGGTTCACTTGCTTCTGATTTCTGGGATTAAAGGTGGAAGCCACCACACCCTACTTGTACATCTCTTTCTGAAGGTAGTAATTGTTGATACAGTTTCTCTAATGTTCAGTCAATACTATTGATCTCTTTGCACATTTATCTATCTATTTTGCTTGGAATGTCATATTCAATAACCTGAGAAATG
The DNA here is from genome assembly GCF_907164565.1 of Psammomys obesus. NCBI lineage: Eukaryota > Metazoa > Chordata > Mammalia > Rodentia > Muridae > Psammomys > Psammomys obesus. The sequence goes on along the minus strand of NW_026594377.1, from coordinate 1,552,983 downwards.
AGAAGGGCAATCTTTCCTGTTTCCTCTTTAAATGACTTTTTGGTTATGTTAGAACTTCTATATTATGGGATAAATGTGTGAAGCCACAGAATCATATGAACATATTTTCAGTGAAGTATGTATGCATTTGCAATCCAGTTATTCTTACGAATTCTATTACACATATGTATGGGATATTTTGGCATTCAGTGACCTATGAGGATGTGTATGAGAACTTCACTTGTAAAGAATGGACTTAGCTGGATCCTTCCCAAAAGAGACACTATAAATATATGATACTGGAAACCTGCAGAAACTTTCTTGCTCTAGGTAAGATTGTGAGTTTTTCTCTATGTTCTAAACAGATGAACAGTATCTTTTGGTTATTTATGCTCTTCTGTGATTTAGATTGTGGAAAAGGAAGAATGTGGTGAATAAACTAGGCATGGTTCTAAGTTTCACTGAAGATAGAAATTTACATTTTCCATAATTTCCAAAAGTATCTTATACATTTTCTAGTACTATATTTTAGGGTACATCTTGAAGAAAAAAATATTGAAGAACCTTGCCAAGGTTCTAAAAGAAATGGAAGTTAATTTTCACTTGCAAGTTAATAAAAATGTCCCTCTGAAGGAATTTTAATGTGGTATAGAAATTTAAGGACATGCCACAAAGTATATAAGTACAGTTTTAAATACAATGATGATTTTTATGTTTTTACAAAACCATGTACCTCATTGTAAGGTAGCTTATCAGTGTTTGCAAAGCATTTCTCTAAGATACATTTCCAGGTCCTTTCCTTAACAAATGTTATTCTGATAATCATACCCTATGACAGCAGTCCTGTAGAACTGCCAAACTAGTTTCAAACCAGTTAGGTATGGCAAAAGCATCTATTTTAATTAGGAGAGCAATGTATGTCTAAGACCTTGTAATAAGCAAATAATCCATATACTTGTATTGACTTTCAGATTTCAGTGAGAGGAGCAGCTTATGAAAGTCAAGAAGCTGGTCAAACCTTAATCCTTATTCCAAAGTTCCATATGGGGAGCAAAATATGTAATGGAGTTAAGCTGTGTGAATACAATGTGAAAAATCTTTTGTCATTTATTCTTTAATAACTATGTCATATGTCACTCTCAATACAAGGCATGTAAGCATGTAGGATATGGATAGGAGCAATTTTTCTCTTTCTTTTCTAGTACGTTTTGAAGATGTACTGTAGCCCCCACCATGAGTTGACCTTGTAAATGTGGTACATGTTTATATAGCTAATTGTTTTGACAACCTCATCAAGAATGCATCAACACACACACTGGAGAAACGCCCTATGACTACAAAGAGCATGGAAAGCATTCTTTTTGTTCTGGTTTACTTTATGCATATAGAGTGTCTAACACTATAGGAAATATTTTAGCAATGCAAATAGAGTAATAGAACTCTGAATTCTTCCACCAGTTCTCTTCAAGTCTCTCATAGGTATGAACTTTGGTGTTAATTCTTCAACCATTACAATTGTCTTCAAACACACATACACCATAAAAATAACCAAAAACCTCATAATAAAGAAGAACCTGTTAATAATAACAACATGATAAAGCCATTGAGGGAATGTCCAACCAATGATTGCCCCAACCTGAGACCCAACCCATGGTAGTGAGCCAGCCCCTGACACTATTAATGATGCTCTGCTTTGCTTACAGACAGGAGCTAACATGACTGTCGTCTGGGAGGTTCCACCCAGTAGTGGATCTGGACAGATGCTGAGAGTTGCAGCCAAGCACGGGGTGAAATTCTGGGGATCCTGTGGAAGTGTTGGGGGAAAGATGGAAGGACAAGAACCTCACAAGAAGACCAAAAGAGACAACTAACCCAGACCCATGGGGGCTTACAGAGACTGAGACATCAACTAAGGAGCATGCGTGGTCTGAACCTAGACCTCCTGCATATATGTGGCTGATAGGTGTCTTGGTCTTCATGTGGGTCACCTGGTGATTGAAGGGGGGCTGCTTCTAACATGGACTCATTGCCTGCTTTTGGATCACTTCCCCCTGGCAGGGCTGCCTGGCCTCAAGGGATGAAGATATGCTCAGTCCTGATGTGACTTGATGTGCTGGGGAGGGTTGATATGGGGGGGAGCTCCCCTTTTTTGAGGAGGGGAAAGAAAAGGAAGAGGGAAAAGGGAAAGGAGGGGGAGGAGAGACTGGGAGGAAAGGAGGGAGGGAGCATCTTTGGGATATAAAGTAAATAAGCTAGAAAAAAAACCTTTAGATCAGATTCCTCTTCAAAGTTACAGCAAAGAACTTAGATGGAAGTAAAACCCTATGAATTAAATAACACAATAAATCCTTTATATAGCAAACTTTTTCTTATGTATGAAAGATTCCATTCAGGAGATCTGATTCTTCATTATAATAAATATGGTAAAGCAGTTACATTTACCAGTTATCTTCAAAGGCATTAAGGAATTCTCTCAAACTGGAGAGAAACCCTTTGAATATAATCAACGTGTTAAAGCCTTTGCATGTCACGGTCATTTCCAAAAGTATGAAAGAACTCACACTGGAGAGAAACTGTATGGGTGTAAATAATGTGGCGGAGTCTTTCCACGCATACATTATCTATTACATGAAAAAACTCAACCAGGAGTAAAGCTTGTAAATTGAAGTGGAAGTTTCTGGTTTCTCTGAAGACTCAGCTGTGTCATATGATATTTTTGCAGTAAGCTGGCTTGTAAGAGAGCACATGTTTCGCTGTGAGCTGTGTCATGCTAGGGGTGTGACTTTGGCCAGCTGAAAACATTTGTGGGTGACCTTTGAGGAGAAAAGATATATAGAAGCCCACAGACAGTGAGACAACACTTTAGGGTAGACACCACTGAGCTGGTCTTTGTTCTTTGACACTTCACTTCACAGAGAGAGCACAGCTTTCGCTGACTTGTCCCAGTGGGCTGAATTGTGCTGACTCGTGTTGCTGTTTGGTGTTGGCATTTAGACATTGGTATCCAAATAACAAAGAATGGACTTGCCCTCGTAACTACTTCTAAAAAGGTCTACAATCCCCTTTCCTTAATAACCTTCTTTCTCCCCTACCTCTGGCCAGTGGGTTGGAAGGAAGGTAGAAGCATTTAAGAACCCTAAATAAAGTAGATTTATTGAAAAATCTAAGCCTACATTGAATAACTTGGAAAAGCCTTTAGATTTTACAGCAATCATTGAAGCTTTGAAAGAATGCATACTGAAGGAAATGTATGACTGGGAAGACTGTAGTAGGATCTGATCTTTAGCCATCATACTTCTCTCCAGTTACACAAGATTATTTTTTCTTTTTTCAAATTTTATTTATTATTAGTTTTTTTTTCTTGAGGTCAAATATCTGACAGCCATAAACAATCTGTTCAAGCCTTTTGATATTCCTCTTTGCTTGTACCTACAAACTAATATGTAGAAAAGACATATATATTGAGCACAAGTTAAATAAAATTACAGAAAGTTGCCAACCACCTAAAACCTGGGTCCTGCAAATGAGCTTATGTTATCTGAAGGGCCACCATTCCACAACTAGTAATATTCTTTGTTGTTGTTTATCAAGACAATTTCTCTGAAGCCCTTGATGTCCTTAAACTCTGTTGATAAAGGTGGCCTCAAACTTAGAGATCTGCTTGCCTCTGCCTCCCAAGAGACAGGATTAAGTGTGTTCCACCATACCTGGCCTTAGAAATAATATTTTAAAGCCTTAATACATCATCTTGATGTCAGCAAATAGGAAAGAACTCATACAAGTGAAAAACCCTATTCATGTCAACCAGTTGTTAACGTTTTAGCTGTCACAATGGTATTCAAATCACAAAACTATTTGTGGCTTCATCTTTTGTTCAGGATATCCTTGAACTGAGTAAGTAACTTATCATGTTTGCTCCAGTCTGATGGTGCAGATCATAGCACTGTGGTTTGTACCTTGAAACGTTTGGAACAGTTATTGAATTCTGCAGAATGGGTGGCAGATTCCTCACTGAATGGCCTGTATAGTACCTTCCTGAAGCAGAGAGGCTAGAATTTAGAGGCGAAGGCTCCAGGCAGGAACCAACTTTTAACTCCACATTTAATGAGCTGCAGGATGTGGGTCCCACTGTCAGTTTGTGGAGAACAACCCTCTGTCACAGCACCAGCCTCTGTTTGGGGCTTTCCAAGGGAACCTCTTGACCAACAACCAAACTGAATGCAACTTAGTCCCACCATTTGTGACATCTGTATTCTGTCCAGAAAGTTGTATCCTCTTGTGCCAGTGTATCCAAAGTTATTTCTCACTTTCTCTACTATCAGATTCATTCAATGTGGCTTTCTCTTGCCATCTTTAAACCAGTTGGACTTGAGTTTTGTGCAGGGTGATAAGTATGGATCTCTTTGCATTCTTCTACCTGCAGATATCCAGTTTGACTAGCACCATTTGTTGAAAAGGCTCTCCTTTTTTCCACTGTGTATTTTTGCTTTCTTTGTAAAAAAAAAAAATCAGGTGTCCACAGGTGTGTGGATTATGTGTGGGTCTTCTGTTTGATTCTGTTGATCAGTGTGTCTGTTTTTATGTTGATATGTTGATGTTTTTATTACTATATCTCTGTAGAAGAAGTTGAAATCAGGGATAGTGATAACTGCAACAATTCCCTTGTTGTTCAGGATCGTATTAGCTAGTCTAGGGGTTTTCTCCATATGAAGTTGAAAATTGTCCTTTCTCAGTCTAGAAAATATTGTGTCTGGATTTTTATGTGATTGCATTGAATCTGTTGCTTTTGGTAGGATTCTGATATCTTCTTCAATTTCTTTTCTCCAAAGACTTAAAATTGTTGTATTTTATTTTACTTGTGGCTACTTGGAAGGGTCTTGTTTCCCTGTTTTCTTTCTCAGTCTTTTTGTCCTTTGTTACTACTTTGTTTGTGGTTAATCCAGCCCCTTTGCTGAAGCTATTTTTCAGCTGTAGAAGTTCTATGGTAGAATTTTGTGATAGTATGAAATCAACTGCAAATAATGATACTTTAATTTCTTCCTTTCCAATTTGTGTTTCACAAAGTATTATAGGTATATTTAAATTGTTAATATGATCTTGATTTAACTGTGGTGAATGGTATCTGTCAAGAAAATTGTTTTAGATTTTCCAGTTTGGTGGAGGACAGGTTTTTAAAATATGTCCTTATGATTCTCTGGATTTTCTCAGTATTTGCTTTTATGTCCACCTTTTTATTTCTGGTTTTGTTTATTTATATATTCTCTGTGCATTTTAGTTAGTTTGGGTAACAGTCTGTTTATCTTGTTGATTTTTCTTAAGATTAAACTCTTTGTTTCTTTAATTCTTTGCATTTTTACCTTAGTTTCTATTTTATTGTTACAGCCTTTAGTTTGATTATTTCTGGCAGTCTACTCCTCTTAGGTGTGCTTATTTCTTCATGCTCTGGAGTTTTTAGGTGTACTGTGAAGCTTCTAGTATAAAATCTCTCCAGTTTTTTTATGTAGGCACTTAGTGATAAGAACTTTCTTCTTAGCACCACTTTCATCGTGTTGTATAAGTTTGGTTATGTTGTGTATTCACTTTTATTGAATTCTAGAAAATCTTTAATTTCTTTATTTCTGTCTTGAGCTTTTTTTTATTTGGTAGAGTATTGTTCAATTTCCATGTATTTGTAGGCTTTCTCTTCTTTCTGGTATTATGGATATCTAGCTTTACCAGTGGTGGTCTGAAAAGATGCAGAGCATTATTTCAATTTTGTGTGTGTGTGTTTGTTGGGACTTGATTTGTGTTTGAGTTTGTTGTAATAGTAAGTTTTATTTGTTTCATTAATTCCCATAGAACTCATTCTTATCATTTATCAATTTTTCCAGAGGTGTTACTTGAAAATAACCAGCATTATCATTTTCTTCATTTTTTCAAAAACTCTCAGAATGTGTTATATAGAGAATCAACAAATCTTGTTGTTATAATGTTCTTGTGAAATGTATATAGTTTACCCTTGTTCATTCAAATGCTGATTTCTCTCCCCCACTATCTGGTTTCAATCCGGACATTGTATTGTGATGCTTATTCTAGGATCACCTGTCTCAAATTTGTGTAAATGTGACACCATTTGTTCTCTCTATTGTCAATAAAACAACCAGCCAATGCTGAGCAATGGAGAGAATAGGGTGGGACATCTGCTGGAGCCTGCCAACAGATTCAAACAGTACCTGAGTGGGGAGGGAAGATTAAAATAAATAAAACAAATCACATTACACACGGGATCAGATAGAGAGGGCTGTCAGTATGACTGAAGCAGCATGGGTTTATTCCAGGGTTCATTTTTTATAGGTAAAGCAAAAACAAGTCACATAAATACAAAAAGAAAAGGTTCGTGGAAACACCCAACTTCTTTTCAAAAACTACTTCCCTATAGCAGATATGGTCCTTTTCTAAAACTAATTCCCTAAAGCAGTTATGGCTCAAGGTTAAACAGACAAGCTTTTAAAGAATTAGAACAAGCTTTTAAGGGATTTGGCAACACCTCCTTGTCACCGGCCTGCAGTGACACCTGAATACCATCTGAGTGAAGGCTGGGAAGAAAGAGACAGGGCGACACAAAAAGGACACCAAATCTAGGCTCTGATCAAGGTGTCATTTACTGAATGTCAAGTTAACACTTAATAGCAGGAAAGTACAAGCAGTTTCTCACAGAGGCAACCTTATTTGGCCAAAACATACGAGGGCTCACTCACGTTTACACAGAACCTGCTGTCTGGTTACCATGGTTGCACGGAATTTATTGTCTAGTTCCTAGGGTCAGAGCCCTCAGCTGTAGAACTGCCAGGGTCAGTCTCTGAGACACCGAGCTTTAGATTAGAGCCAGGACCAAGAGGCCGAATTCCACTGCTCAGATGCACACTCCAATTTGGCCATTAACTCCAAATAGGCTGCCACAATTCCTCCCTTTCAAATTAAAACAAAAGGACCATGCCTGTCTTAGGTGGGGTGATTATTTTACCTGTCATGGGAGAATCTCACTTATAGAGGGACTTCCTGTCTTAGGTGAGAATTTATCTATCTCTCATTAGTCGTCATTGACTAACGGGCCCATTGCACAGAAAAGGAGAGGTTAAAGCTGACATTTGAGCTGGCAGCCAAGGCCCTACCTAGGGCAAGGGAGTTACAGCATGCCTCTGTTCAATGGCCAAAAGGACTTTGTGTGTGGTGTCATTAAATCTAGCTTGTCACTGACTCTGGCAATTACAAAGATGAATAGTACCAGACCAGCAACAAGGGGGATTGGGCACTAAGGCCCAAAGGTGTAATTCAGCCTTCACTGGATGAATCAGCTGTAACAGGATCAGCAATATCGTCACTCAGGGAATGATCTTGTTCCTTGATGTAATCCACTTGTCACAGTCTCTCTAGCAGCCATCAAGCAGCATCTTCAACCTGCTAAAAAACACAAACACTAACCCTCGTCTCTAAATCAAAACAGGGCTGGGTCCATGCCATCTATAATTCAAGGGGTCCCTCCATTTAACCATGGCATAATGGCATGCTGTTTCAGGGTGCCAAAAATGTTCAGCTGCAGATTTGCCATGTTTGTCCAAGGTTAAAAATTCAAAATAAAACGTACATGAGTTAATTGAGCTCTGGATGAAAGAGGAGGACATAATTCCCCCTTTTTTGTCTTGTGTAAATACATCTTAATGGTGGCATGGGCACATTCAACCATGCCTTGGCCCATAGGATTATAAGGAATACCTGTTAAATGCTTAATATTTAATTTTTTACAAAAAATTTGAAAGTGCTTACTGGTATAAGCTGGCTCATTGTCAGTTTTAATTTGGTGTGGCACACCAAGAACAGCAAAGGCAGCCAAACAATGATCTATAACATGGCATGGAGCTTCTCCAGAATGCAAGGTAGCAAAAATAAATCCTGTACAGGTATCAGTAATTACATGAATAAGTTTTAATTTCCCAAATTCCATAAAATGAGTCACATCTATCTGCCATAGCTGACCTGGGGTCAGCCCTCGGGGGTTAACCCCAAGATGAGGCACTGGGCAAAAAACATCACAATTGTTATATTTGCTAACAATTTCTCTGGCCTGTTCTTTGGTAAGGCCATAAGTTAAACATGAGGAATGACTATTAAGATGATGCAATTCATGAGCCAATTGAGCTTTTTGTATGGGTGTTTCTTGAGCCAATGTTATTAAGGCTTTATCAATAGTCTGGTTACCTAGAGCAAGAGGTCCAGGGAGGCCAGCATGGGCTCTAACATGAATAATAGCAAAAGGATTGTGATGGGCCTGAATAAGTCCTTGAATCTGAGCAAACATTTGACTAGCCCGAGTGGTAGAAAGAATCTGACCTGCTGTTTCAAGCTTAGGAATACCTTGAGCAATATAAGCACTATCAGTAAACAAATTAAAAGGCTCAGAAAAATGTTGTAAAACTGCATGGATGGCCACCAATTCTGCAAGTTGAGCAGATAACCCTGGAACTTGAAAAATAATTTTTTGTCCATTAACAGTATAGCCAGCTTTTCCTTTAGCATTACCATCAGAAAAAATAAAGAAAACTTTTAAAGGTTTATTTTTAACTATGGTAGGAAAAACATCACTATGTAAAGTAAAAACTTGAATAATCTTATTGAAAGGGTAATGATTATCTAGTTGTCCTGTAAATCCAGCCAAAGAAAGCAACCTTTCATCTGAATTAGCATAAAGCCAATTAATTTGAGCCTTACTATATGGTATAATAATCTTGGAAGGCTCAATTCCAAAGTAAGCCCTTGCCTGGGTGTGTCCCGATAAAATGACTTGGGCAATAGCCTCATAATAAGTCAAATTTACTTTATTGGGACTAGCTGACAAGTGGATCCACAAGAGAGGGTCCACAATCTTGCCATAACAATCCAGTAGGAATTGACTGTGTTTGAAATACAATAGGAGAGGAGTATCTGTATCCCAATATGTTACAAATTGATTTTCTAAAGCCTTTTCCACTAATAATAATGCATCTTGAGGTTCTGAAGTCAATTTTTGGGGGGAGGTAGGAGTTGTATCTCCTTTAAGAACATTAAACAATGACATAAGTTATCAAGAGGTTAATTTTTAATATGGCCTAAGCCAATTTATATCTCCCAATAATTTTTGAAAGTCATTAAGGGTCTTTAAATTATCTTTTCTGATTTGTACTTTTTGATGTTTAATAGCCAGAGGAAATAAATTAAAACCTAAATAACTATAAGGATCTCTAGTTTGTACTTTCTCTGGAGCAATTTTTAATCCTGCTTGGGACAAAGCCTCAAGTAGATCTTTATAACAAGCCATAACATCTTGAGCTACAGGAGAGGCTAATAAAATATCATCTATATAATGAATGATATAAATAGAGGGTCATTTTTTCCATACTGGACTAATAGCATTAGCTACAAGTTGTTGACATAAAGTAGGACTATTTGCCATGCCCTGTGGCAACACTCTCCAATGATTACGTTTCATGGGTATTTTAAAATTAATGGAAGGGAGACTAAAAGCAAAGTAATGGCAATCCTCAGGGTGCAAAGGAATGGGGGAAAAAAGCAATCTTTTAAATCTAAAATAATCTTGTAAGTCTTTTGAGGAATCCCACTAGGTGATGAGAGTCCTGGTTGCAATGCTCCCATAATTATCTTAGTCTCATTCACCTTTCTTAAATCTTGTAATAATCTAAATTTGCCAGATTTTTTTAATTACAAAAATGGGCTTGTTCCATGGTGAGTTAGAGGGAACTATATGCCCTGCCTGGAGCTGCTCTTTAACCAAATCATGTGCAGCCTGCAATTTTTCAGAAGTAAGAGGCCACTGATCAACCCATACAGGATTATCAGATTTTTAGTTAATTTTACCTGCATAGGTGCAGGTTGTTTAGTGACCTACATTAAAAATACCTTAGCCCTTTAGTTTCATTATTTGTTTGTTTTTTCTGCCTCAACAGGTTGGACTCTGTCATAATAAGCTTACATATGTTAAAATGCCATATTCATCAGATCTCTGACAAGTCTGAGGGCCAGCATATCTGAGTTGCTCTTTGTCTATCTTTATCATCCGCTCAAAACTGCATCCTATAAAACAGGATGCTATAACCTCTAATTCTGGCATATTCCTTAGATGCATGTTTTAGAACCAAATTTCAAGTAGATCTATATAGGCAAACTTTGTAGTTACCCATTCTAGATTTAACCTTAAAAAAACAGCCTAAACAAAGAGACTAGGTAAAGCTCAATCTTGTCCTCAACTGCAGTCTTTAGCATAACTTTAAATCTGCTCTTTTTGAACTAAAATCAAAGCAAAACTTTTAATCAGACACAGTTCATAAAGGGGCTAGCAAATCTTATTAGTCTTATTATATTGCATTAAGACTTAACAGCAAAAATATTAAAGGACAAAAGTTTCATTTAGCATTAAACAGAGAACTAAACTTAGCTTGTAGCCCTTAGAAAAAGATGGACTATTCTGGCCATACCAAATCTAGACCAGAAAGAAACAGCATTAATCATTTATTTAGGCACTGGCGTCCAGGCATATATTTTATGTAATGGTTAACAAGGATCTAAATATAGCACTGCATAGCCCTGGGCTAACATGGAGCCGAAGTCCTTTTTCCCCCTTAAAGAGCATAAGCAAACACTTTGCATTGAAGAATCTCCAGCCTTTTATATGAAGAACAATATATTTTACAATTCTTTAAAAACTTCCATTAAAATCATTTTTGTGGCTTCTTTCAGTAGTCCAGAATATACTAAATTATTTCATGGGTCTTTATCACCCTGACACGATACAATGTGATAACTGCAGTTTTCTTAATTGACTCAAACATCATGGCTTGGTTTCATTTGGCAAATTAATTAATAAAATAAATACCAAGGTTATTTTTTACTTCCCACAAAGTGTTGAGAAACTGTTCCAAGTTCTTTGTTAGACTGCCCAAGAGTTATTATTTTAAAATACCTGATAAATTCCAAAATGTTTCATAGCCTTAAACATTTAAATATTTTCAAAACCTGTTTTTGCAATATCAAAACAAAATATCCTCTTTAGGAGTGAAATCATAAAACATATTTATAATTTTAAAAGTCAAAACAAGACATTAAAATTTACCAGTACAAACAATCCAATTTCCAAAACCAATACCAATTTAAAATGAGACTTGTCTTTTCAGTCTAAAAGGAAACAAAATTTATGTTAACTAGGAGGTTTTATAACTTTTTTTTCTTTAACCCATACCATCTGGAAAAGATGATGGAGTAATAACATATGGCTGCCTTTCAAACAAATGTGTTTACAGACCTTATAAACATATATGCATATATATTTTAAATAAGAGTTTGAATATAACTTTAAAATATATCCAATTATTTTTTATCTATAACCTGGACATATAAAGCATATTAACCATTTAAGATTCGTCAAAAATAAACATATAATGATCATATATTTAAACAGACAAATAAAACTCTTTTTACTGGATTCTGCTGTAATTTTAAGCATGATAGTCAAGAGAGGTCCAATACCAGCACAAAGTTTAATATAACCAGTGAAGTTTGCTTTAGCTCGATAGGGTCTGATATCTGTTTTATAGGCTGGATTAGGATTCTCAAAAGCCAATTGCTGCACAAAAGGAAGTCCACTATGAGGGAATATCCTTTTTGTGTTACATAAAAATTAGCATTATTATTATTATTATTTAACTTTTTAAATTTTTTAATAACTGAACCTGTTCCCTTTCTAATTGGACTTTCTCTCAGAGAACAGTAATATCTTCCTGCAGTGATCCCGTGCCACCCACACAAGTACCTACATCTGGAAACCAGGGACAAACTTCATTTACATATTAAAGGGATTAGGGAGTTAATCCTAATTCTTTGTATCTTAAGAGCCTATTTGAGGGATTTGATAAACCCCATCCTACTAGTTCCCTGTCCCATGATGACCATCTGACTCTACCTTAGTCAGTTGCTTCGAGCACGCTCCTGTGGTCCATATTCACTGGCCTTAGCATGTCCTCAGTCTCAGGTTCCTGGGTTTCAGCACCGTCCTGCAGTGACACCTGAATACCACCTAAGTGAAGGCTGTGGGGAAAGAGACACGGTAACACAAAGAAGGACACCAAATCTAGGCTCTGATCAAGGTGTCATTTACTGAATGTCAAGTTAACACTTAATAGCAGGAAAGTACAAGCAGTTTCTCACGGAGGCAACTTTACTTGGCCAAAACATACGAGGGCTCACTCACGTTTACACAGAACCTGCTGTCTGGTTACCATGGTTGCACGGAATTTATTGTCTAGTTCCTAGGGTCAGAGCCCTCAGCTGTAGAACTGCCAGGGTCAGTCTCTGAGACACCGAGCTTTAGATTAGAGCCAGGACCAAGAGGCCGAATTCCACTGCTCAGATGCACACTCCAATTTGGCCATTAACTCCAAATAGGCTTGCCACACCTCTTCTCCTCTCTGTCAAGGTGAAGGCCAAAGTGAAAACATAACAAAGCAGCTCTGCACAGACATCCTGGTCGAGAGGGGAGGAGAAAGAAGGAGTGGGAGGAGAGGACCAGGAAACATTAGGAGAAATGAACTGGACTTAAGATATTATTAAAAAGCAAGTATAATGTGAGAAATCTGAATGGGAGGAAATTATGCAGGCTTGGAGGTTAAGGATGCAGTAATTATTGCCTAACATTATGCTCAAGGTTAATTAAATAAATTTGTATGGTGATTTGGGTATACAGCTGGTTTAGGAATAACCACTGTTTAACTAAAATATAAATCAATAATAAATGTTAATAATCATCAACAAAATACACTACTACCCACAATTGGTGAATCAGGATAGTCCAATGCATTTATCTTCTCAACTCTATAAAAATATTACACACCGTGGGCTTTTAGCGCTCTGAGTTCTCAGGGAGGCTGAAGTAACAGGAAAAGTTGTTATGCCGAGTTCCCGAACCCCAAAAGACCAGGAATAAATAGACTCTGCTGTAAATACATGAGGCTTTTTAAAATTGTACACACACTTGAACACAGGATGCAAACTACCTGTGGAAACAGGAGAAGGATGTGGCCCTGCGGTCTAGGGATACAGAGTTTTTAAAGGGAAAAGAAAATGCAAGCAGGGCCTTACATGCTTTGGCATTACATGATTGGGTAAGGGAAATTGACTTTTGAAATGATTGGTCCACTTTAGGCACCAAGACTTCAAACAGTTCTGGCCTGGTCATATGAGCCAGTTTCCTAGCAACTGTATAATTAGTGGGTGGGAAAGAATGCAATAAGGTTAGTTCTCAGGGCATTAAGGCTAAACTTTAAAACAATACCCACTGATTTTTAAGTTTTTGGTCTCTCATTTTCCCCTTCTCATGATCACTTGATCATGACCCTTGCTATCCTACCAATTTATGTTTTCATAATATGTATTGCTCCAAAACATTGCTTCATGAGAGCCAACAAGTGATTTAAAATACAAGGCCCAAAGGTAAAAATAAAAATGAGTAGGGGGTCCCTTCAGGGTGAATATAGGGGTAGTAAACCAAGGAAAACTATTATACCAGGATTGAAACCATCCTCTGGAATCTTTTCTCTCTAGGATCTCTCCAGGCTTTTAGTCCAGTTGCTGCAATACTTGTTTCTATTCCAGCTCAGCAAGATAATGGCTAATCTCAGGGATCTCTTTTCACTTAGCATTCAGCCTGTTAGGTGGAATTTGGGGCTGAGGGTCTCATCTTCTGAAACTACTTCACCCTGACTGTAGGACCATTGGCTTCAGGGCCTAGGAAGGCTGAAATGCCAGTCAAAGGCTGGGCAAAGGGGCAGTCTTTAGAAGAGTCTGGTTAGTTGATCCACCTGAAGAGGCAGGGAGCAATCATGTCAGCTTCTAGCAAGTCCAGATTTCAGCTTGCAGTCCATAGCTTATCCCAGAATAGAGTCAACCAGGTGAAAATCTGCTGAGACAAATTTAGATTGGAGACAGAAGTTAAGATTTGTCTATTAAATGGGAAAAGTGAGGAATCCCAAGACCAGGGAAAAACTCATCTGGGGTCCATTTGAGTATGCCAGATCCAGGTCTCATGACTTTTTGGTTCCCTGAAACTCATATGAATTTTTAGTTTACAAAAGGAAATACATACAAAAAAAAAAAAAAAAAAAAAAAAAACAGAAAAGTAACATATCAGCAAATCTAATGTTACAACATTCAGAGAGTAAGAGCTAAAACTACATCCAACAGACTGAGCATCAGTTAGCTGTTTGCTTTGTAAACTTTATAAACAATTTAAGTGTGTCCACAGTCTGAAACTAACAATTTTTTTTCCTGTGGGCACAGCTGTTGGTAATCAGCCACCAATGGAGCTCGGCCACTTTTCGTACACTCAGCATCTACTTTTAGGCCCCATCTCCATGTCACACTGGAAAGTTAGGCAGAAATACATTAATGGCTTTAGTGCTAACCCCTGGATGCTTAGACTTTCCTTAACAAAACAACTATAAGGAATATGTTTAAGGTATTCTGTGTCAAAGCCTACCTTAGAAATGGCAGCTATTAGGAATACCATAGTAAAAGCTATGGCTTTTGGGTCAGATATACACATTAGACAGATGTTTTTAGCATGATGGGAAGCACCTTTAAGTCTGTTTCCAGAAGACAATCAAAAGGCAATTAAAGTCACGAGCTTGTGACGGAATAATAAGCAGTCAGTGTTCCATCAGCTTATCAGAACTATATTGATCAACTCCAAAACTCTGAACTTCTGAAATCTTATAACAATATAAGCACAACAATAGCAAAGAGGGGGGAGAAATCGAAAATATCTCCCATTTTTAATATGCCTTAAATTACTTTCTTATATTACTACAACTCACATTCACATACCTTAAAACACCTACTTAAGCCCTCCAATCTTGCACTTATCATCCCTGAAACATTTTCCCAGACCTTCAAATAATACTCTCTAGATTCGCATAACCTAAACTCCTATTTTTTCAGACCCTACATAAACTCCATCTTTCTATCCAGCTATTCACTATAAGACACAGGCAACTAACATGAAGCTTGTGAGCAAGCAAACCTGTTTTTCTTTCTAAATAAGAGATCTAGTACCTAGTTGTTCTAACTAACTAATGAACTGGCCAATGAGCTAACAGTGGATCTAATTATCTGCTCTTTAGCTGCAAAGCTACCATAAGCTTAGCATAGCCGTCAAGGTGATCAGAGACCAGAGAAGGGTAAATTATAAGATAAATAAATATACCAATCCATGTGCCAATCAAAATGACAGACATGACTAGTTAATCCATCACCTAGACATTGTCCCTGGCTCCTGTGGTCTCATGGCTTCATGAGCAGAGGCGGTCCAGCCAGGCACAGAAGAGAAACTGTTTCTGTGGAAAAAGGAACATGAGAGATTGGCCTCACCTCGCCTCCTACAATGTGAAATAATGACTCCAAAGATGTCCATAGCTTTGTCCACAGTTTAGACTGGGCCCTAGCAGTGGGCCACTTAGGGCAGCCTTGCCCAGTGGTTAGCATACCACAATCTAGAGTCACAGTCATCTGTCGCTGTGCCAAAAATCTTCTTGGAAACCTTGGGGGAGCTACTACAAGGATTTTGGGACTCTGTCACAATAAGCTTACACAATTAAAATGCCATATTCATCAGATCTCTGACAAGCTTGAGGGCCAGCATATCTGAATTACTCTTTGTCTATCTATAACATCTGCTCTAAACTGCATCCTATAAAACAGAATGCTATAATCTCTAATTCTGGCATATTCCTTACATGCATGTTTTAGGACTATATTTCAAGTAGATCTACACAGGCAAACTTCATAGTTACCCATCCTAGACTTAACCTTAAAAAAAAAAAAACTAAACAAAAAGACTAGGTAACTCAACTGCAGCTCTTAGAATAACTTTAAATATCTTTCTGAACTAAAATCAAAGCAAAACTTTTGATTGAATACAGTTCGTAGAGGAGCTAGCAAATATTGCTGATCCTACCATGTTGCATTAAAACTGAACAGCAAAAAGCTTAAAGGATGAAAGTTGCACTTAGCACTAATCAGAGAACTGAACACAGCTGGTAACCTTAAACAAAGATGGTGGCAAAACCATGGCTCCATCCTCTTTATCTCTGAACCAACATGGCGGCTAGCCACTTGTAACTGAACTCAGCTGGCAGCCCTAAACAAAGATGGCAGTAAAACCACAGCTCCACCCTCTAGCCCTGAACCAACAAAACAGCTAGCCACGTGTTGCCACAGGCTGTGGCTGACAACATAAAAACATAGCCATTAGGTGTAGCTGATGGCATTGCTACCTCCCACAATACAGCAAGCTCTGCGGAACATTCACAATTTCCCATAACCAAAAGTTCTAACATTGTAATCAAGTAAGTTTTAGAACCAACTATATTAACAGAACAATACAGAACAATTTTAAACTGTACAAACTATTCTGGCCACACCAAACCTATCAGCCAGAATTCTTCTCCCTTTAAAGAGCATAAGAAAACATTTTGCATGGAAGAATCACCAGCCTTTTAAATGAAAAACAACATATTTTACAGTCCTTTCTCAAGTCATATTTGCAGGTATGAAGAACCAAAGAAAATACAGTTCACATGCCCTCAGGCTTTCCATACATTCACTGACCTTCTGTAACATTCTATATACCCTTCAGGTTAACTTTTCCTAGCTCCATTCTTCTGGTTTAACCAGACATTCTTATTTTAGACAAACTATTCTTTTCTTTAATATCCCAGTCTCTTGTTTTCCTTCTTGCTTTTTAGACAACATAAAAACTCCCATCAAAATCCTTTTCGTCCTGACATGATTCTGCCAGAGCCCAGTGTGGGCTTATTCCACGACTTATTTTTTTATAGGCAAAGTAAAAACAAGTCACATCAATACAAAAAAGTTCTGGAACTGCCAAACTCCTTTTCTAAAATTACTTCCATATAGCAGATATGGTCGAAGGTCACACAAACAAGCTTTAAGGAACTTGGAACTAGTTTTAAGGAACTTGGCGAAACTTCCTCTTTTCTGTCTCAAGGTGAAGGTCAGGGTGAAAACATGTTTTTTGATAAACAAAGCAGCTTAACAAGCAGCTCTCCATATGATACACTGTAAAAACTACAATTTTCTCAATTGGCTCAAACGGTATGGCTTGGTTTCAGTTGGTAAAATTAATAAATACCAAAGTTTTTTTGTCCTCCCCCAAAGGATTGAGAAACTGTTCCAAGTTTTTTGTTAGACTGCCCAAACTCATTATTTAAAATGCCTGATGAACTTTAAAACATTTCATAGCCTTAAACACTTAAACTGTTGTGCCCGAATCATCATACCATAAAAGACCACCACCAGGAGCTGAGTTCATTGCAAACCACATGAGGATCTTTTTATTACAAATTACAAGCTGCAGCTTGGGCCCACACTCCCACTGCCAAAGCGGTGGGAGCCGAGAGCCTTGGGCTCATGTTTGTTGGGTGATTTAAAGATTCTGGTCCATCCCAGCATGCCC
This sequence comes from Psammomys obesus, assembly GCF_907164565.1. Classification (NCBI taxonomy): domain Eukaryota; kingdom Metazoa; phylum Chordata; class Mammalia; order Rodentia; family Muridae; genus Psammomys; species Psammomys obesus. The sequence goes on along the minus strand of NW_026594377.1, from coordinate 1,535,450 downwards.
AAGGCAGAGGCGATTCCTGCCTGGGAAGCATCTATTGGTCAAAATGCTGCATTTTGAAATGATTGGCTATAGAGAAGGTCCCCAAACCATTAATGATCTGATGTCCCTCCCTAGGGGGATGGGCCAGTTTCCTAGCAACTGTATCTCTAGTGGGTGGGGAAAGAATGCAGTAAGACGGTCCTTCCCCTCAGGGCATTCCTGGACTTCTCCACCCACATAGTTCAGGCCTTAATAATAGCTGCTAATTTTTAATCTTTTGGTCTCTCAAAACATTCTCCAAAACCTGTTTTTGTGATATTAGAATAAAGTACCTTCTTTAGGAGTGAAATCACAAAGCATAAATGTAATTTTTTAAAAAAAATAATTTTAAAAGATTTTAAAACCAAAATTCACCAGTGCAAACAATCCAATCTCTAAAACCAATACCAATTTAAAATGAGACTTGTCTTCTTAGTCTAAAAGGAAATAGGATGATAAACAAAATTTCGACCAAGAGGTTCTATGATCTTTTTTCTTTCCCTGACCCACACGACGCAGCAATCTCAAGATAGCAGCCACATCACACAGCGAGGCAAGCCACACTGTTGCTATTTAAACACGTGTTCATAGACCTGATAAACACATAGGCACACATATATGTTCTAAACAGGAGTCTGAATTTAACCTTTAAACATACCCAATAACTTTTAACCTATAACCAAGACATACTGAAAGATCCCCGGAGGGTATCTTCCGTCAGAGAGACCCCCTCCCAAGGAACAACGAGTCCATTCGGATGCAAACAGCAAGAGGCTTTTATTTTGATACACGGGTACCCGGGGCGAAAAGTCATTCGGGAGACTTCCGCGCCCCCTAGGTAGGAAGCTGGGGTTTTTATAGGGTTTTAGAGCAGAAGCACTGGTACAGAAGCGAGAAGCATGGTTACAGGGGGCTGATTGGTACATTTTCATAAGACCACGGTTTGCGTCAAAGTTTGGCAGGGGCACCAAGATTCCAGGAACTGGGTGGTCAAGGGGGGTAGGATGACCCCTTGACGTGGCCCGCCACCTGTTATTTTGTTTTTCCCTATCTTAGCTGAAACAGTCTCACAGATATCTATGAGAGTGATTAACACAAACTGTTTTTAGTATGACTGGGGCAGCCTGACCACAGATATCCCAAGTGGGTGACACAGCTAGGATTTCTCAGTAATTTTTCAGTTTCTCATCTGGCCTTCAGAGTTTTACAAAACAGTGGTGTCCCACAAAATGGCGTTAGCTATGTTTAACTTAGGGTGAGGCAGGGGTCTTTCAATACAGAGCATATTAACCTTTTAAGATCAGTCAAAAACAAACATAATGGCCATACATACATTTAAACAGAACTGTTCTTACTCCATCTAAAACCGATGGTGGGATTCCACATCCACCAAAACTGACAGATGGGATTCCTCATCCACCCCAGGGCCAGGGACTTTTCCTCTTGAGCCCCACGGCTGTGACTCTCAAGTGTGTCCACTCAGTCATGTCTCATCACTCCTACAAATACAGACACTGAGGCCTTTCAGAAGAAAAAACAAAGTTGACGCAAACAGAAATACTGCACAGAAACACTGAGAAAATACCAGCTGGCCAAGAGCAGTCCCGGACAATTTCATTCACGTTTCCACCCTTGCATCCTTTCCCAACCCAGAGCATGCACCAGTCTGCTGCTGGCTGAAGCAGGTCATGCAAGCGGAGTTCGGAGAAACAGGGAGGGGTTACAGGAAGTCTGTCCCATAATGTCCGTCAGTCCAAGTCCCGTCCTAAGAAATGAGAACAGTCACCACAAACAATGAATCACACTCACAGAAATGAAGCTATAGCCTCTGACAAAAGTGAACCTGGCTTGTACCAGGGCTAATTTCCCGGGACCAAAACTGATTCCTCTGAGGCAGGCACAACATCCACCTCAAGAGGTTAAACTGATTTCTCTGAGTTCAGACCAAGGCAGAAGCTTTCAGTGGCCACAGCTACATTTGCTGGAGTCCAGCAGCATCAGGTTTTACAAATCACACAACGTCACAAACATCCTTCCAGTCACAACCCCAACATTTTTATTCCTGCATGCCTCGCAGGCCCGACTGGACCAGGGAGTGGGGCATGGCGTTCAGCGCTGCCACTTCCTGGCCTGGGACTCACACAGCAAGCAGGCCCGCTAAGGGTGGCCCACTGCACCCCTGGGGAGCATGTCAGTGGGGGGGGGGGCAGGGCGCATCCCCATTCACAGGGCCTGGGCCAGGCAACAAGGGGCGTGGGATGGGAATCCTCTCCTGACGCTGCCAACTCTGGGGCTCCAGCCACCAAACGCTCTCTGGAAACAGGCAGCCTGGGCCTGTGAGCCCTGGCCACATGGAGCCAAGTGGGCACCCTATTTGCACAGCTGGCGCATGGTGGACTGCTGGAGCCTGCAGGCAGTTCTTGAGTTGGGACTGAGGATTAAAATTAATAAACCAACACACAACACATGGGACCTTTTCGAGAGCCTTTAGTGGAAGCTAGACATCTTGCTTTATTCCAGACTGCTTTTAAGCCAGAGCAAAAGCACTTCAGCAAATGAGTAAATTACCAAGGAAGTCAAACAAAAAGTGTGATTTTGACAAGGTATCCCACCTGCTGTCTCAAACAAAAGGAGATAGACTTGGAAATTCTTCACTGACTCCAGTGAAGGCCTGGTAAAAGCAGTCTTTCCCCTTAGATTTAAATATCAAAGCAGCTGGTAGACCAGTGGCTCCCAACAGGTCTCACTTTTTTATTTTTTAAAAAATTGGCCATAACTTAAGAGCTATGGAGCAGAAGATTGTGCCTGTCTTAGGTTGTCTCTCTTGTAAAATATAGTCTTACCCTTCATTGGTACATAAATTCCATCATTCATGCCCTGTCTTAGGCTGAATACACCTCAGAGAAATCTTATTTGTCTTTGGCTACCAATCTCTGCTAGGGTAGACATTGAGGTTTAATCTTATGCAGGTCAACACAGCTTTAACATTCTAAAAGGCCTTCAGGAAGGTTTTAATTGTCACCAATAGGAGATGCACTCCTAATAACAAGCCAAGTCCAAAATAACACTCCATAAAAGTGACTTAAAAGAGGACTCCTTGTGTAAATACCAAGCCTGAGAAACATTCACAGGAACCATAGTAAAAGGCTGTTGAACAATCAGAACCATTTGAAAGCTTAGAAATACAGTTTGTTTGTTTACATTGATGGCAAGAATCTTGTTAACATTTCCAAATATCAAAGCATAAGGAGAATTTACATAGGCAGTTACAGGGCCTCCCAAGAGTTTCTGTGACAAGCTTCCAAATATAGATTTGCTGAAAACCAGAATCAGACCAAAGTGACATAGTCAGTCCTCTTTTTCATTCTTTCTGATTTTGTTGAGAATTGTCCTCATTAAAAGAACAATCAAGTACAGTCCATTGTATAAGAGGTTTCTCTGCATGACATCTTCTCCCAGGAGCAAAATGAAACAAAGGTGGGTCAGGAGCATAAGCCCAATGCAACTTTCCATTCACCATCAGAACAGAATTCATGATTGTCTGCAGCAGAAACATCCTCCTTCCGGGGAACAATTCCTGCAAATCACACCAGCCTTTCTGGGATCCATCTGGCACCTTCTACATCCTGCAGATAAACACAAACATACCCTCTTCCCCATATTAATAAGGGGTTGGGACCCTGCCATATTTCAGTAATCAGATCTTTCCATTTTACTTGGACATAATTATCTTTGATATTAGGATGCCACAATCAATCAGCCATAGAACAGCCTTATATATCCACATTCAAAAAGTTTAAAATAAAGAAATCATGATTAAGATTTGGAGATATGACTCCCCTTTTTTTATTTTTTGCAATTGGTTCTTAAGAGATCCATGGGCAGGCTCCATAATTTTTTGGCCTTAAGGAGTTTATGGAATACTTGTTTTATGATTTATATTTGTTTGCACATAAAAACTCTGAAAAGATTGACTAATATATGCCATACCCATACCAATATTAGTCTTTATAATGGAAGAAATACCAATTGTAGCAAAACACTTTAAGCAATGACTTATAATGTGTTTGGTGGCTTCTCCTGCTAAGGAAGTTGCCATGATAAATCCTGAAAAAGTATCAATTGTCAACCCTAGGTTTTAAGTAAGTTAACTTTATGTTACAGATTTTAAACATACCCAATGACCAATAATCTATAACCAAGACATATTGAACATGGTAAACTTATCCCTTTAAAACAAATAGACAAAACACTTTGCTATTTGTTAAATCCAATTTTTTTATAATCATAGAAGCTTTGTAGCAGAATTAAGCATTAGCTTTCTTACTGGAAAAACTGAGAAGCTGCCTTTTTTTTCCTAGCTCAAGTGATTTTAGCATTAGCTTGACACTGCTCAGCAAATTCTAACTTCCATAACAAATGATCTTCTCCTTCTAAACAGTCTCTTGCAAATTGCTTCCAGTCCCCTGGGTAGAGGGCCTCAATAGACAAGGACTCTGAGTAAAAGGTGCTGTAGGACCATATTGAGAGCATGCAGCTTTCAATTCTTTTAATTGTTTAAAAGGTATAGGAGCATGGACTCTCATCATATTACCCTGTCCATCAGGCTGCTCTAGCACTGGAGAACCATAAAACTCAGTTATATCTTCTCCATTCTGTAAGGGAGATACAATTGCCTGTACAGTGGACAAAGGAAAAGGTACCCTTGTCTTTTGAGCCAATGCAACTGTAGCAGTACCAGGAGGAGGATCCAAGCCTGCAACCAATGATGGAGTTGGAGTGGGGGATTGAGCCTCATTTTCCCTAGTAGTTAATTCTCCAATTTTTCTGTTTATTTCCTCCAAGCCCCATTCCAACTTTTTAATTTCTTTTTGTCAAGGTTTAGGCTCTTTAACATGCATAGCCTGAATCGGAGGGTATCTCTCAGAATAATACTGATCTGTTTCTTCCTCCAACTCTGCAGCCTCATCAAGATCTAAGTCATCCTTTCTTCTTCTGACAAAAAATTACTATCATCAGGAGGGAACTATAACTCTTCTGGAGGAGCTGATGGTCTAATCTCATTTTGTCTCAAAGCCACCCATCTTTCTAACCTCTTTCTCTCTAAGCCTGAAAGTTTCTTTCTCAGTTCCATGCTGCATATACAGACTATCTTTAATTAAATTCCATACAAAAACACGAGGCTACTGCCTTGTCCCATTTTTATTCTTAGATTAACTCACCACACCCTTTTTTCTTTATGATTTGAGCTCACAAACACCCTCGGTGCCCTTCACTGATTCCCAGTACCTCGAGTCCCATGTCAGGACAAAATCCACCGGAGCCCACCAGCAGAGTCGAATGGTTCTTGAGTGAGGAGTGAGGATTAAAATTAATAAACCAACACACAACACATGGGACCTTTTCCAGAGGCTCTAGTGGAAGCTAGACACCTTGCTTTATTCCAGACTGCTTTTAAGCCAGAGCAAAAGCACCTCAGCACAAATGAGTAAATTTGTGCTGAAGTCAAGGAAGTCAAACAAAAAGTGTGATTTTGACAAGGTATCCTACCTGCTGTCTCAAACAAAAGGAGATAGACTTGGAAATTCTCCAGAGTGAAGGCCATGGTGAAAGCAGTCTTCCCGCTGAGATCTAAATATCAAAGCAAGCTGGTAGACCAGCAGCTCCCAACAGCGGACCCAGCACCTGTTCCACTCTCACAGTGAGGCAGAGTGACTATGTCCTGCCCCAGCCTTTCCAGAACCAGGAGTGCAAGGTCACTGTGCACCTCCATGCTTGAAGTGTGTATGGCAAGGGTCTAATAATTTCACTCCAACAGACACAAAGAACAAAACAGACTAGACAAATTACCTTCCAAAATACTGAACTTCCCTGAGCTTTGTCCCACTGAACTTCGGCAGCTGTAACCCCCAGTACGTCTTCTTTGATCACATCTTGCTGCCCAGATTCAGACACCCCGAGCCCCAAGGAATTTTCAGAATAGAGGACAGAAGGTACAGACACTGCACAGAGATATTTAGACACTTACTGCTGGCATAAAAACCTCTGGGTCAGGTTTCTGGAGCATTGTGGTCCCAGGACGAGCCCCCAAAATGTTATGCCCAGTTCACAAACCCCAAAAGACCAGGAATAAATAGACTACGCTGTAAATGCATGAAGTTTTTTTTTTTTAATTGTATATGTGTTCAAACATGGGACGCAAACTTCCTGTGGAAATAGGAGAGGAATGCAGCCCCGAGGTCTAGGGGTACAGAGTTTTTAAAGGGAAGAAATACTAGCAGACACTTACATGCTTTGGTATTACATGATTAGGTAAGGGAAATTGACTTTTGAAATGACTGGTCCACTTTAGGCACCAAGAAACAGTTCTGGCCTGGTCATATGGGCCAGTTTCTTAGCAACTGTATAATTAGTGGGCAGGAAAGAGTGCAGTAAGGCTAGTTCTGCCCCTCAAAGCATTAAGGCTAAACTTTAAAACAATACCCACTGATTTTTAAGTCTTTGGTCTCTCAAAGTATCAGCAACTATAGATGTTGGCAATATGAAAAGTCTATTCCAGATACTTAAAACATTTCTCCTTATATTTCTAGTGTTCTAAACCACTTCTGGTACCAAAACTGCATTATTCATGGTTCTCTAAAGTAAAAGAACTTATAAAATGAGTTTCTCTGCATATGTGTGTGTGTGCATACATATATTAAAGATGTTTGTTAGAATGACTTACAAGCTGTGAGACAGCTAATCCAGAAAAAGTCTGTTTATGACTGCAAAGTCTAAGAGTCTAGAAGTTTCTCAGTCCACAAAGCTGGTCCAGTACACGCTGCAGTTCCAGAGATGGGGGCTCCAATGCCAACGAAAGGATGGACTCGAGTTCTGTTCAGAAAGTGATGGCTAGACTGTACTGAGGCACTTGATGTGGGATTGGGGGTAAATCTCAGGATCTTGAAAATGTGTCATAGAGATTCACTGGGCTAAACCCTATCAAAGGATATGGGACATTTGGCTGGGTGGATTAGGTGAGCTTAAGCAGGAAGCTGTAGATAGTGGAAGGTAGCGTGGGTTTTCTTGAAAGTCGTGAGCTCTGTTGTAATGCAAGCAAGAGTAGATGGACTAGCTAGGGGTATTGGGTGTGGGACAGGTAGATCTGGGAGACTGACAGAAGATGTGGGTGGGGAGAATCAGGAGATTCACTGAGGAAGACCCAGGAGTAAAATGTTGAATATTTGGCTGAATGAGTAGTTTTAATGTGTTGCAGATAAGACCTAGGGATCATGGCAGGTCTTAAAATTACATCTACAATGTAAGAACCAAAGTTATTTTTCCCTTCAATGCTTTTTCTTTTGCTTTTCTGAAAATAGTACATTTAGGAGGATGTACAATATAACTTAATTTAGAAATAAAATTTTAAAATATATAATTTCTAGGGCATAAAATGTGATAAGAAGTAGCTGCAATCTGACTTAATCCAGAAAACTTCATGTAATTTAAATAACAGAAATAATGGGTTGCAGGATGTCCTATTCTATTCATTTAAATGGGCTCCTTGTTACTGACGAGCTTCAGTGGGTCTTTCCTTACCAAGAAGTGCCTGACCCTTCACTGAGGTCATGTTCATTCATTTAGCATAGTGATTTTCTGCAATGGCTATTTTTCCTGTCATTCCTGCTTACTGCAGGACCAAAGAGAAACATCACAGTGACCATGAATGTCATTTCGATCATCATCACTACACTGGGTAAATAGATTGAACCAAAACTTCTCACTGTTATATTGTTTTATTAAGGACAGATAGGAAATCTACTTATGGAAGTGGGTAAAAAGCACTCTGAAAATATAAATGCTTTGCTATTGCACTGAGTAGATATAAGATTATAATTGTTATTAGTTTTTATGAAGAAGTGACTTGTTAATTTGTGAGGTAGTTTTGTCATCACTACATCCTGGAACAAAGTTTCTATTTATTTATTTTTATTTCATAATTGTTTTACCCCATTAAGTTTAATCTAAATATGTTCAGGCATTTTTCTTATTTACAGAAAATATAGGTCTTTATTTTCATATGTAATGAAATTTTCTTTTCTTCTTCAGCTAACCCACAGTTACCTCCAGATTAAAGAATATTTATCGAATCTTCTTTAATTTTCCTAGAAAATTGAGCTAGTGGATTTTCATTTCATGTCCTTAAATGCATACCCAGATGTTTCTGAATCCTTCACTGTTTCTTTACTAATTTGCTTAGCGTAAAATATAATAGACTGAGGTGTTGTACTTTTATATGTATATTTACTGTTTATGCCCAGTTACGTTTTCTTCTTTAGGAATGATTCATTGCTTCATACTACCCTTAATATTTATATCTTCTTAATTTTATTTTGTTTTACTCTTCAATAAATTCCCCAAACCTGTCAAAGCAAAATTTTGGCCATTGGGACTTTTGTATAGAGTCTTTACAAAAGTACAATTGATCCTAACATGACATATATTTATGTTTTTAATGTGCTTGTGTGGTGTTTTGTGCTCATGTATGTGTGGTATGTGCTTGTTGTCTGTGGAGATCAGAAGTCAGCACCAGATCCCCTGGAACTGGAGTGATAGGTGGTGATGTGCCTCCATGTAGTACTGGGAATGAAACCCAGGTCCTCCAAAGAATAAGTGCTGACTCATTTCTTTAGCCTCTGTTTTTATTTATTCTCTTCTGTTTATTTTTTAGACTGTATTTCAATTACATTTTCTATTCCCCTTCCTTCTTCCAAATTCTTACATATACCCTTCTTTACTCTCCTGCAAACTCATGACCTATTTTCCATCAATTGTTATTGTATGAATATTTATATATATACATGTATATTCCCAAATATAACCTGTTGCATGTAGTTAAAATGTTGCATGAGTGCCCTCTCCATGGGTGTATTATGTAATGCAGGCACTGTAGTATAGTTTCCCAGAATGTTGTAGAGTTTAAGATGAACACACAATTCATGCTTAATCTTTCTTATAAAAGTTTACTCAGTATTTTCTTGTATTCATCACCAAATTATAACATAGAATATAATATGTTGCTTCTGGCAATGAGTCAGTATCCTGCTGAGGCCCAAAGAATTTTCAAAACATGAACAAATTTTCTTCTATGATTCTGTTGAAAATAGTTTCTGGGCCTTGGAGCTGAGAATCTTCTTTTTCCTATATTCCTATATTCTTTTTATAGGAGGTTTCGTCTTTTAACTATGTCCTTCTATTTATTTCTTGGATGTTTTATGTCAGGAATTTTTTAGATTTAACATTCTCTTTGACAGATGCATCAATTTCTTCAATTGTGTCTTCTATATCTGAGATTCTTTACTACACTTCTTGTACTCTGTCGGTGATGCTTACCTCTGTAGTTCCTGTTTTCTCTTCTAAATTCTCTCTCTCCTGGATTTTTGTCAGTTTGTGTTTTCTTTGTTGTTTCCATTCCCATCTTCAGATCCTGAGCCATTTTATTGATTTCCTTCACCTGTTTGTGTTTTCCTGCATTTCTTTCTTTAAATGATCAAGGTTCAATTCCTTGACCTGTTTGTTTGTATTTTCCTGTATTTCATTGAGTGATTTATTAATTTCCTCTCTGCCGGCCTCTCTAAAGGCTTCATTCTGTTTGACTGTATCTTCTTGTATTTCTTTACGGATTTTATTCGTTTCCTCTGTTATCATCTTCACAAGCATAGATTTAAGGTCATTTGTGTGTATGTGTTTCAATTGTGTTGGGGTATCCAGGGCTGCTTACCTTGAATAACTGGGTTCTGGAGATGCCATATTGCTTTGGCTTTTGTTGATTGTTACGCTGACCTTTAGCCATCTGGTTGTCTCTGGCATTGGCTGGTAGTTTCTGGTGCCCACTGGGGGTGGAGGGGGCCTGAAGAGTTCTAGGCAGGAAGCTGGATGTTCTCAGAGGAACCCTCCTCAGATTGGTGGGTGTGGTTCCTCCGACTGGCAGGTGGTTCTCAAGGAATTGCCAGCAGCTCTCCTCCAATGATCCTGTGGCCTAACTGGACTTCTCAGGAGTCCAGGGACTCTTCTCTCCTCAGAGAAAGTTCCTAAGACAGCTGCCCTGTCACTGTCTTTCTGCTCTGAGGTTAATGAGCTGCAGTTGCCCAGACACTGTGCTCAGACACTCCTTGCTGAGTGCAGCCATCTCGGTGAACCACTGAGTCCAGATGTTTGGTCAGTTTCCCTAGGGAGAAGGCTTGAGCTTTGGAGTGGTGTCTGGGACTATTCCCATGATTCTCGGGCTTCAGGAGGCCTGAGGTTAGGGCTCCTGTCCCGGTATTCAGAAGGTTTTCACTGGCAGGTGAGAGCAGAGTGCAGGCAAGTCGCTATAAACTGAGACTGCGCTGACGGGAACCCAGGTACTCCTCCGGGCAATAGCAGGGTGGTCCTGCTTGTTTCCCTCACTACGGAGTCTCCTCTCAACTTGGACACCCAGATGCTGGTGTTTGGGGGCCCACAGTTCAGTCTGGGGTGGTGGAAGCAGTTCGCAGGCATGTGGCTAGGCACTGGAAATCGCATGCTGGCAGGAACCTGGGACCTTTTCTGGGCATTAGCCAGGTGACATGAGGTCAGACCCACTTGTTTCTCTTACCTCGGAGTATCCTCTCACTTGGAAAACACAGTTGCTGATGTTTTGGGTTCCCACAGTTCGGCCTTTACCCAATGACGAAACCTTATTCTGGAGAGAACTTACACTGAGAAGCCCTATACTTCATAGAAATTGAAAATATAGCTTATATTTACATTAAGTAGTTATTTGGACAGCTGCCATGTAAAGGCACAAGCAATCCCCTCATGGAATGGCGAGGAACTCAGGGTTCCCAATAAATATCAGCAGATCTCCATTCTCCAGTTCAGAGCTAGCAAAGGCAGATTCCCCCTAAGTGCTTGCTGCAGAAAAGTGGATTTTATAGCTTGAAGAAATAACAGTTAAAGTAATGTTTAACTTTATTTATTCGGTTTGCTTAGGTTTATCTTAATTTTATTTGTGTGTCTGTGTGTGGAATGGGTGGGTGTTTATGTTCATGTGTGGGAGGGTGCTCACAGAGGCCAGAGAGGGAGTTACTGACCGATCCCTTGGGGCTGAAGTAATAGGCAGTCCCCAGTGTGAGTGCACTGAACCATGGTTCTTTAAAAGAGAAATGAGCTCATGAAGGAAGTCATCACGGCAGCAGAGACCCTGAGACTCGCACCTTCAACAAGCTGTGCAGCTAAACGCGGGCAGCTTCTTTTATGTTAACCGAGTATTCAAGTCTGTCCTGAGCTCTAAAGGTTGATTCCAGGCCATTCATATTTTTTAAGAACCAGCATATCTTGTTTGGTGAGTGATGTGTCACTGTTTATCTTTCAGTTCTTTGGTAAGAGTTCGTGACTAATCCATTTTATCACATTTTGTGCACGATAATACGACAGAGCTCTCTCCTCCTGTGCACATGTTTTTGTTTCGCCAACCAAATGGTAACCAATGTTAGCGGTTTTCTACAGTCTTCCATATTGTCTCTGTGCTCATACAAGCCTGTACACGCATCTTGAAGTGTTGCCTTTTGATACTTGAAAACAAATGTAATAATAGATAAAAAGTAATTATTTGGAAAATAAGTTATGCAAAGATGTTTTACACAGAATTAATCTGACATCATTGATTAATAATGCTATAGAATTCATGTTACAATCGATTAAAGCAATAATACTTCAAAACGTAAGTATTTAAGCTGGGGTGATATTAGCAGTAACTATCCTAAGGCAAATGTGCTGCGCAATTTGCTGTACAGTTTAGTAGAGAAGGATGTTTGCCTTTGTGAGATATGTTTTAGGTGAGGATTATTGTGTTGGTAGCTTTTGAGCTTTTTTATGAGCATATAGTACAGATTGTTTTTAATGTCAAGCTAATCCCCTTTTTGTCCCAATTCTCAACAAATACATTACTATTGTGTTCAATTACTACTTTCTTGGTATGATTAATATCCATTTTATACTAGAATGTCATCCATTCCATGACTGAAATGTCACAAAAAGACAGATTTGATTGCTGTAGACAAATTCTAAGAGAGCACTCAGGAAGAGTATAATCCTTGTGTGAACTAGGAGTGTGTTTTGTGAACAAGGTCACTGCCATTTTAAGGATCATGGTTTCAGGCCTTTGGGAATATGCTAAGTGGACTCGTTGTAGGGAGTCAGGGTGGAGGCTCAGCAAGATGACAAATCTTCCCATGGTCCCTGTTGATGGTGTGCACTGAGTATTGTCCACCATAGCATTCTCCCACCAAAATTTTAAGCCAAAACATTGTTCCCATACAGATACTGCACCTACTGAGATGAACCAAACCTGGTTTCTTTATATATATATATACAATATACAATAACCCTGCCTCTCTCCTTGTCTGTAGGATCGAGCATTGCTTTGGGTAAATGCCCAGGAGTGATAGAGCATGGTCTTAAGGTAGATCAATTTCAATTTTCTAAAAACCACCATATTGATTTTCAAACCGGCTGGACAAGTTTGTCCTCCCACTAGCAGTGGAGGAGTCCCCTTGTTCCACATCCTTGCCAGCATGAGCTACAACTTGTGTTTTGTTTTGTTTTGTTTTTTATCTCTGCCATCCTGATATGTGTAAGATGAAATCTGAGTTGTTTCAATTTGCATTTCCCTGATGGCTAAGGATGCTAATTATTTGAGTGCTTCTTAGCCATCTGATGGTCCTCCATTGAGAATTCTCTGTTTAGAACTGTATCCAATTTACGAATTGAATTATTCAATTTGTTGATATCTATCTTCTTATGTTTTTTATATATTTTGAAAATTACCCCTTTGGCAGATGTGCAATTGGTAAAAATCTTTTCCCATTTCTGTAAGCTGCTATTTTAGTCTACTGGCAATGTCCTTTGTATTTCAGTTTCATTAGGTCCCATTTATTAATTAATGATTTTAGTCTTTGTGCTATTGGTATTCTGTTCCGGAAGCTGTCTCTTATGTCAATGCATTCAAGGATGTTCCATACTTTTTATTCTATCAGGTTTAGTGTATCTGCTTTTATGTTGAGGTCTTAGATCCACTTGGACCTCAGTTTTGTGCAGGGTAAAATGCATTTATTTGCATCCTTTTACATGCCAACATCCAGTTAGACTAGCACCCTGTGTTGAAGATGCTTTCTTTTTTCCATTGTATATTTCTGACTTTCTGGCCTTTTTATTTTAAGTAGTTAAAAATTACCTGTCCAGCCCCAGCCATGCCAGTTCCTTGCCTGCTGGCTCCTTCTGGGACACATCCAGCAGAGATGATGCATGCTGTCTTCTAAGACCCACCACCCACAGTCCAGAGGAGACCTGCAGGGCCCCAAGAAAATCCAGGTCAGATACCTGCACTCTACCTGGCCACTCTGTTCTCTTGTGGGCCCACCTGACGCAAAACTAGCAGGTGAGTTGCAGGCTGTCCTCTGAGCCCCACCTCCCACATACCTGAGGGGGCCTCCAGCGCCCCAGGAACATTTGGCTTAGAGCTCCTCCCCACCAGTTCCCTGCCTGCCTGGTTCTCCAGTGGCATAGCCAGCAGAGGTGAGCTGAGCTCCATTTTCAGGTCTTGAACAGTTTTATTCTTTTCCTTCTCCCATTTGACTACATCTTTCTGTATTTCTTTAAGGGATTTATTCAATTCATTCACCTGTTTGATTGTATTTTCCTTTTTTTCATTCATTGTCCTCTTTCAAGGCCTCTATTGTTGATATAAAGTTCTTATGGAATGTATCCCATTTACCCTTGTTCATTCAAATGCTGATTTCTCCCCCACTATCTGGTTTCAATCCAGACATTGCATTGTGATGCTTATTCTAAGCATCACCTGTCTCAAGTTTGTGTAAACATGCCACCATTTGTTCTCTGTATTGTCAATAAAACAACCAGCCAATGCTGAGCAATGGAGAAAATAGGGTGGAACATCCTTGTCCAGAGGGGAGGAGAAAGAAGTAAGTGGGAGGAGTTCAGAGAGATGGAGAAGAGAGGACCTGGAAATATCCGGAGAGATGAACTGGACCTAAGATATGATTAAAAGCAAGTATAATGTGGGAAATCTGAATGTAAAGAAACTATGTGGGCTTGGAGGTTTCGGATGGAGTAATTATTGCCCAACATTGTGCTCTAGGTTAATTAAATAAATCCTAGTCTCTGTGTGGTGATTTGGGTATACAGCTGGTGTAGGAATAACTGCTTTTTAACTAAAGGTAAATCATAATAAATATTAATATCCAACAACACTATCATTTTCATAACATCCTCTTTAAAATCGATTTCTTGCGCTTTAGGTATATTAGGGTATCCGGGGCTTGCTGAATTAGGACTGATGAGTACTTGTGCTATATTGCCCAGCGTTTTGTTGCTTGCGTTCCCACACTGACCTCTATCCATTTGGTTGTCCCTGGTGTTACCAAACCTAGTGGTGCCTGATGGTAGTTGGCCTCTAGGATTGTAGGTATAGCTGGATGATAGCAGTCCTCTGGATTTCCTGGGCGGTAGCAGGCTTCTGCAGTTCTACAGGAAGAATTGGAAGTCTGTAACGGCTGCTGTTTTCTGGGATTACTGGTGGAGAGAGAGACAAAGAAACAGGGCTCGCTGGACTCTGTTGGCCTGTGATGGGTGCCAGTTTCTGCTGCTCCCTCATGGCCATTGCTGCTCCCTAATGGCAGCTATTCCCCAATGGCTGGATGGTTGCTGCTCCGCTGTTCCCACATGGTTACCTGTCACAGAAGGTAGTGGTGATGTGGCCGGGGAAGTGGCACCCATAATAAGGACCTTGAGCATGCAGGGGTGGGAGCTGGGGACTGGGCGCCGTGGCCCAAGGCAGAGCTTGCCGCTGTGGTTGGGTTTCATCAGGCCAGGAGCTGGGGGAAAGGCTCTCATGTGATGTCGTCAGATGGTCACTGAGGATGCAGGTGGAAATGTGGCCAGGGAAGTGCATCGCCCCAAAGAAGGACCCTGGAGCATGCGGAGGGAGGACTAGGTGCCGGTGGCCCAGGGCAGAGCCTGCCTGGAGCCCCTTTGGCTGGGTTCTAGCAGGCCACGAGCTAGGGGAAGGGCATTCACCTGCTGTTCCCAGGTGGTTGCTTGTCACAGAGGATGGGGATGGAGATGTGGCCTGAGAAGTGGCGAGCACCCAGAAGGAGGACCCTGGAGCTTGCTAGAGGGGACTAAGTACCGGTGGCCCAGGGCAGAGCACACCTCTGTGGCAGGGCTCTAACAGGCCAGGAGCCTGGGAAAGGCTCTCACCTACTGTTCCCAGGAGATTGCTGGTCACTGAGGATGGGAGTGCAGATGTGGTCTGGGGAAGTAGTATGCCCTTAAGAAGGACTCTAGAGCACGCTGGGGGAGGGGCTAACTGGACACCAGTGGTCCAGGGCAGAGTATACCTCTGTAGCTAGGTTTCAGCAAGCCAAGAGCTGGGGGCAGGTTACATTTTTAAATGCTTCTTTATATGTATTTCTGTCTATAAAAATTCTGTCTTATTCATGAAGTCTTAATGAAAGAATAATTAGTACTCAATATATTGGCAGTTTTCATCCTTAATGAGAAATCATGAATACAATTCATTTGAAAGACTTAAAGTACTTCTCTCTTCCTTTTTTTTTTTTTTTCTTTTTCTTTTTTTTTTTTTTTTTTTTTTTTTTTTTTTTTTTTTTTTTTTTGGTTTTTTTTTTTTGCCTTTGTTTTTCTTGGTTTCTTTTTAAGCCCGGGCTGGCTTTGAACTCAGAGATCCCCCTCCCCCACCCCCCCCCCCCCCAAGGGCTGGGACTAGAGGCATGTGCCACCGCTGACTGGCTCTTCTCTCTTGTCTAATTAGCAAATATTGTTCTGCAATTGTGATTTCTCACATGTCTCCAGCAGTGGACCTGACCTCAGTGTCAAGGGACTATTGAAAAGACAGAAATAGGCAGACAAAAGGATCTGTTGGAAACCAAGGGTCCGGTATGATCCCATTGATGTGACGGGATTTTGGGCACTGCACCTAAAACTTTCAGCAGGTGATAACTGACAATTAACAAGGAACTGTGGTCAGTGCCTAAGGACAAGCCAGTTGCTCTCAGTAGGTGCCGTCTCTGCCGGGAATGTTTCCATGGACAGTTTTCAGCACACAGCATCAACATTAACACGTGGACCAGAGGAGATTTGTCATCTTGCTGAACCTTAACCCACGCTCGCAACAATGCAGCTACTTAGGATTCTCCCATAGGCCTGGAGCTATAGTCTCGTTGATATAGATATAGACCCTATCCAGAAAAGAACACCCGCTCAGGCTTTAGTACCCTCAGGGTTTCCTCTGCTCCCCATATATCCTCTTTCGGATTGTGATTCTCTTGTGATTGGTTTAAAGTGATCAACTTTGTCTTTTTTGTGACATGGCTTTTTTGCCATTATCAACCATGGAACAAATGACACAATCCCAGAGTGAAGTGGTACTAATCACACCAAGACAACGGTAGCCCGAAACAGTTGTAATACAGTTATTGAGATTTAGGACAAAGAAGGGATTCGCTTGAATTTAACAATAATCTACAACGCATACTCTATAAAACCTCAAATACTATCAACACAATCTTCTTCACAGACAATACATCTCACAAATGCCTATATTTTAACATTCTAAACTATAGTGCAAATTTTGCAACAGGTCTGTCTTCAGGTAATTATTTATAATATTGTTCTGATATTGTTTTAAAATATTATTGCTTTAATCAATTATAACATGATTTCAATATCATTGTTAATAATATCAGAATAATTCTGTATGAAACATTTATGCATATCGTATTTTCCAAATAACTACTTAATATAAATCAAATAAGCTCACATAAAAGATTTATGGAATGTGATCCATTCTTCACAAATAAATAATTACCCAGGATATTCTTGTAGAAATTGTGTATGTAAATTCATCTATCCTCTCAGAAATTTATAATTTTTTTCAGATTATGCTTTTATTTAGAGAATTTATCCTGGAAGAAAATAAATGAGTCCAGAAAAGATGGAATTGAGGTTTTAGTACACAAGTGACATAACTTTTAAAGAATTAATACGAATCATATGAATCATATGAAAAGAGTTCTGTAAAAGTGAGGCAGCAGAGTGAAGGTTTGCTAGCTCTGAGAATGAAGTATTTCTGAAAGAACAGTCTACCTGTCCTGTCCACATGCCTACATTTACCTGTGAACAAGCCATATCTTCTTTCCCGTTCAGAATGAAACTTCTCTCAAAAGTTTAAATTTCACCTTCCAGAAGCCACTCTGTATTTAAAGGCAGCAGCACCTCCCCAACTCTGAGAGAAAAGCAGGACTCAAAACTGGCTGCACACCATGTCTGAGAAGAGATAGAGAACCACCACCAACAGCAACAATAGAAAGATGTTTCTTTTCTTGTTTCAGGCATCCATTACTCCAGGCGATGACGTGTTTCTTTACAGACCTCGGTGTGTGGCTGCAGTGACCTGCTGTATACCTAACACAGTTGACTGGAAATTTAAATTTAAATGTAGGCTAAACACCCCGGTGTCCGTTAGAATACTTAGTCACCCTTTCCTCTCTTTAACAATGCCAGAGATCGCTTGTTAAAACACAATTGATGCATCTACTAGCTATAATGGCTGAAATCTAAGGGGTAACCCCAGCTGAAAGTATTTTTCACAACAGATAAGCAATCTAGTTGCCTGGAGCCAAGAAGAAACAATGCCTGCCTCACCAGCGTCTCCACTGAGATGTTACTTTTGGCTTCCATGTTCCATTCTAAAATAGCGTGATTTTGCAGTTTTGAAGAAAGACCCATGGTTAGATTAGCTCACTAGTTTCGTTTTAACAGTAACATTGCTTGTTTTGAATTCATTATCAAAAGCACTGTGTATTCATACCTATTTATGACACCTTGGCACCAACTCTAATACCTTTGTTTTGTCCTGAAGGCAGTTGACCTCAATTCTCCTACAACATCTTTCTTGTTGGCACTTTTAGGCCGAAAAGTAATTATATTAAAGGCTTGTTTACCAACCAATACTTTGTTATCTTATTTCTGCGAAGAACATACTGCATAAGACAGGGAGAGACACTGTGCTCTTTTGCAAATTTTACGCATATGTTTATCATCAGTCTCTACAAGAAATGCTAGTAAGAACTCAAATTGTGCTTCAATGTTCAGTGTGAATTTTCCATATCATTCTATTTTTTATTCTTTCTCTTTCATCCTGGCATGATTTTCATGTATTTAGGTTGAATGCCACAGATTGTGAGGATTCAGAAATTGCAGAAATGTAAGATGTAGGTCTAGTCCAGAGAGTGTTTTAAAATTTTATTATTTATTGTTAAATTAATAAATCCAGGGGGAGGGGCATAGAAGAAAAAGAGGGAGGGTAGGATAGGGAAGGGAGGGGGCTACAGCTGGAATACAAAGTGAATAAACTGTCATTAATAAAAATAATCAAATAATTAAAAAAATAAAGCCATACTGCAGATAGCTTGTCATAGAAAGAAACACATGCTGCTCATAAGAGTATTCTGACCCATGGCACACTAAGGACAGAAGTGCAGCAGGCTTCCAAGTCAAAGGAAGCTAAAATGTACTGTTTCTTAAGATGTGTGGAATGGCTTCATAGTCTATTCTGATATAGAGACAGCAGTTTCAGGAAAAAAAATTTTGTCAGAGGAGAACAGAGGACCCAGGTCTAAAACCATGTAGCTGGAGGCACAGGATTCTGCAAACTTTAAAAGCTTCATTGTCTAGAGAGCAGTCTTTTCAAATTTTCCTTCAAATACTTGATATCTACCATAAGAGTTACAACAGATTCCTAATTCTCTCTGTCCACAAAATCAGTCCCAAGTGGATAAGAGACTTCAGTTTATGTACTGATAAGCTGAAACTGATAGAGATAAATAGCACCAAGGAACACAAAGAAGGAAAAAGCAACAATATAATCTAATGCACAGACATTTTCACTCAGAAAATAATGACAGGCAAATTGAGTAGCATGAAGTCAAAACAATTCTGTGCATCCTAGGTAATAGAGTCAGGCTCCAGTCTCATGACAGAAACTGATATCCAGGGTGGGCAAAAGAGAATAGCAATTCACCATTTTTGTTATGTGAGTTCCTTAAACATGAGAAACAAAATAAATCAAATTGTCAGCCTACTAAAGCAAGAGAAATACCACACCTGTTTTAGAAAATGTCATCATTGCTGACATGTGTATATACGTGATCTATTATCTGAGAAAGGAGGTGTGTCCTCACACAGACACATATACACACACCGAGACACATAGAGGGAGGGAGGGAAAGAAAGAGACAGAGAGAGAGAGAGAGAGAGAGAGAGCACAGGGGTCCCTTCATCGCTGACAATGATTCCCCTAGTCCTTCATTAGTTACAATTTGGTGTCTCCATGTTTCTATATGAAAATAGACTTAAAATTCCATCAAATTTTGACTTCTTCCTTTCCAATTTGTATCCCCTTGATCGCCTTTAGTTGTCTTATTGTTCTGGCTAGGACTTCCAGTACTATATTTAAGAGATATGGAGAGACTGGGCAGCCTTATCTTGTCCCTGATTTCAGGGGAATTGATTTAGGTTTCTCTCCATTTAGTTTGATGTTGGCTATAGGCTTGCTGTATATTGTCTTTACTATGTTTAGGTATGTGCTTTGTATTCCTGATCTCTCCAAGACTTTAAACATGAATGAGTGTTGGAATTTGTCAAATGCATTTTCGGCATCTAAGGAGATGATCATGTGGTTGTTTTTTTTTTTCTTTCAGTTTGTTTATATGGTGGATTACAGTGGTGGACTTTCATATATTGAACCACCCCTTGCATGCCTGGGATGAAGCCTACTTAGTCATGGTGGATGGTATCTTTTATGTGTTCTTGGATTCAGATTGTGAGTATTTTATTGAGTATTTTTGCATCAATGTTCATAAGAAAAATTGGTCTGAAATTCTCTTTCTTTGTTGAGTCTTTGTGTAGTTTAGATATCAAGGTGACTGTGACCTCATAGAATGAGTTCAGTAATGTTCCTTCTGTTTCTATTTTGTGGACTAGTTTGAAGAATAGTGTTCTTCAAACTATTGTTTGAACTATTTGGTGTTCTATTCTTCAAACTAAGTTGGTGTTAGCTCTTCTTTGAAGGTCTGGTAGAATTCTTCACTGAACCCATCTGACCATGGGCTTTTTTTGGTTGGGAGGCTTTTGATGACAGCTTCTATTACTTAGGAGATATAGAACTATTTCATTTGTTTACCTGATCTTGCTTCAACTTTGGTAAGTGAAATCTATCAAGAAAAACATCCATTTCATTTAGATTTTCAAATTTTGTACCATATAGGCTTTTGGAGTAAGACCTAATTATTCTTTGTATTTCCTCAGTGTCTGCTGTTATGTCTCCCTTTTGTTTTCTTATTTTTTATTTTATTATTTTTTACAATTTATTTACTTTGTATTCCGATTGTAGTCTCCTCCCTCTCTCTTCCCCTTCTATGCCCCTCCCGTAGTTCACTGAAAAGGGGGAGTCCTCCTTCCCTACTATCTGACCCTAGCCTATCAAGTCTCATCAGGACTCCCTGGATCCTCTTCCTCTGTGGCCTGGTAAGGATACCCCACCAGGGGGAAGTGAGCAAAAAGCAAACAACTGAGGCAGAGACTGTTCTTACTCTGCTCATTAGGCAACTCTTTTGGAGACTGAGCTGCCAAGGGCTATCTCAGAACAGGGGTCCAGCTCCTCTCCACACATGGTCCCTTGTTGATGCATCAGTCCCTGCAGGTCCCCCTGGGCCCAGATATTTTGGCTTTGTTGGTCTCCTTGTGGAGCCCCTGTCCCCTTCAATTCCTTCTATCCCTCTCTTCTTAGATAAGACCCCCTGCATTTCTGATTTTGTTGATTTGGATAGTGTCTCTCTGCCATTTAGTTAATGGTTTATGGTTAATGGCTAACGGTTTATCTATCTTTAAATTAATCATTTAGTTAATGGTTAATGGCTAATGGCTAATGGTTTATCTATCTTTGATTTTCTCAAATAACCAGTTCTCAGGCTGATGGTACATCTCCATCAAAGCACATGACTCACTTGATTCCAGCTTTTCTGTAACTGTGTCTATTGTTTCTTCATTCCCTTCTTCAGTCAGGTCAATCCTAAAGCTGTGCAGATGGCAGCAGAGGTATGTATTGATATCTGGACTTCTGTTAGAATACATGAGTCAACAATAGAAGAAAATACTCATAAGGAGGCACTTAGATGGCTTCACAACAGGTGAGGAATCTTGCCACCTAGTCTAATGACCTGAACTTGACCACCAGAACCAACATGGTGGGAAGAGAGAACCAACAAGTTGCCTTCTAACCTCCACACTCATGCTATGGCATAAGCATATTCTCCCAAATAATTTAACAGAAAGAAAAATATAAATATCAGCCTGTTTCTGTAGACTTATATCAGCATTATCGTGTATATGTACAAGGAGCTCAGGAGCTCAGGAATCCAACTGTCTCCATCTCCCTAGTCTTGAAAGCTCATACTATCCTGTTCAGTTATTTTTTTAAATTTTATATGCATGAGGTTTTTTTGCCTGCATATATGTATGTGCATAGTGCATGAAAAGGCCAGAAGAAGGTACTGGGTCCTGTGCACCTGGAGTTACAGATGGCTGTGAGCTGCCATGTGGGTTTTAGGAACTGAATCTGGGAACTGAACCTCTAAGCTTCTCTTCAGCACCATGCTCACTTTTTTATTCAGATTCTAGAGACCACACTTAGTCAGTCCTGTTGTATAAAAGCCTTTTCCTGGAGACAGACAACAAACACTGTCTACTTCCCAGAGAGGGAATTAGGACAGACCAAAGGAAAGATTGCACCAAGTTTCATCTTGATGAATCAATGAGTTGCGAGTTGCTGTCAGAGTTGCTAACTGGAATATAAATGAGGTTTCACTTACGGGTGCAGAGATGACTCAAAATAGGCTGTGTCCAGAAAGTACACACTAGCCAAGTGTGCCAGTGTACATTTTAGATCTCAGCACTCAGGAAGCAGAGGGATCTATGAGTTTGAGGCCAGTCTAGTCTGCAAAGTAGGCTCCAGCATACACTGCAGACCAGCTGAGACATCAGCATTGTGAGACATCAGCCCAGGCCAGCCAGGACTGCATAAACTCTATCTCAAACAAACAAACATAAAAAGAAGAAGTAGAAAGAAAAATGGAAAAAATAAGCCAGGTTGGGGGGGGGGGGCTACAGTAACATCGCTGATGATTTCTCTCTGCACAATGCCAAGGTAGCTCCACAGGGCCAAGGCTGATCCTGGGCTGGTCAGTCTTCTCACCCAGCGGCTATGGCATTTGTTTACCTGCTGAGTCTCATGAGCCCACCTCCCACCCCACCCCCATTCCCCAGGGAGGACTGTTTCAATCCAGAGGAAACTGCTCCATACCCCATCCCAAGTCAGCAGCTGCAGAGATACATAAGTAAAATGTTAGTTAGAAATGTTCGTTATTGCCTGAAATTCCATCACTCACGTTTCCTTAAAAGAGCAATGTGAACAGAGGGGTAAGTGGAATACACCTCCTCAGCCAGCCTTCTGCTAACTTACCTTCCCCCTGAGCTATCCTGCTTTTTAATCTTGGGGTGCTTCTATGTGACCATTGTGCATCTTGCCACTTCTGATGGATTTATTGGGTCTGGCAAGAATTGCTTGGCTTGATCCAGGTTTAAAGGGAAGCAGGACCACTTACGATTTGAGCTGGCTTCTTTGGTCTGACAGGATCTAGGCTGCAGACAATGTCAATGACGCTTTCTCAGCCATTCCTAGCGGCTGTGAGTGTGGAGAGTCTGGCAGGCTCTGAAAGAACACTTCATTGTCTCTCCCTTAGTCATACATTGCTGATGTGAGAGCCATAGGCCAGGCAAACAATTCCCACCCCTGCACACTTCCCATCTCAAGAGAAATGTACAGCTTCCTTGGAGCATGACTGCCCAGCCCTGAGACCAGCTTAGTCTTTTTATTTGTTATCTAATTGTTTATGCCTTCTAGAAACTGTTGCTCTGGCTTTACCACCTTTCAGAAGCTCACTAGCACAGCATTGGCATTCTCTCAATTTTCTCCGTAGGAAATCTAAAGTAACACTGATTTTGCCACATTTGCCTTCCAGTGACCAGGACAGATCCTGTGGCAGTTTTAATTAGAACTGACCCTCATAGTCTTAGACATTTGAATATTTGCTCACCAGTTGATCGCACGGTTTGGGGGGACTTAGGAGGTGTGCACTTGCCACAGGAAATAGTCTCTGGTAGTGGGATTCGAGAGTAAAAGATGTATCATTTTAGAACTCCCCCTTTCAGTAGACTAGGGGAGGGGGATGAGAGAAAGAGGAAGGGAGGGTAGGATGGGGGAGTTAGGGAAGGGGCTTCAATTGGGATATATAATGGATAAATTGTGAAGAAAAAAGTTAAAATTTAAAAAAAAACAAATTAAGACTCAGAGATTTTTAAAAAAGTGTCGATTTTAGTTTCTCTGACTGCTTTGTGCTTATGAGTTTTCAGCTTCTTATTCCTGCCATTTGCTGCCATGCTACCCCACCATGATGGAGCTGTATCTCTCTGGAAATGTAAGCTCAAAGAAACTCTCCCTGCTATAGGAGGCCTTGGGCATTGTGTTTTATCATAGAAATGGCATTCTTCTTTATATCCAGGCTTCCTTAACACTTTACACACTTAACTCAAATACCAGTCTAGAATGTTCTGGTCTACCAAAGCTTCTCATAAAGCTCACCATAGGACTCAACAAAGAAAGATATTAAAGCTCTGTGTCAGTCTTGAAGTCCACGTTGAATTATCCTCAAAAAAAAAAAAAAAAAAAAGAAAGAAAGAAAGAAAGAAAAAGAAAAGAAAAGGAAAAAATAATGTTTCCCAGTGAATAATCTGATAAGATCCAGCAATCAGAATCAGTCTCCGGCAAGCCCAAACAAGCTCAGCAAAGCCCGTCCTTCACTGTCTGCCAGTCGAATACTCACTGGAAGCTCAGGTGGTTAACTAATTGTCCTTATAGATCAAAAAGCCAGGCCTGTGAGAGGCTGTTTTTCCTCCTACTGCCTTGGGCTATACAGCCTATGTCATCTTCCCCATGCCCCATAGTCCCATGAAGCAGTCTGTGGTGGCCTCTTTCCTTGCCTAAGTCTTATCAGGAGGGCTGAGAGATGGTTCAATGGCTTAAAGGACTTGTTGCCCTCACAGCAAACACAGGTTCTACTCCTAGAATCCACATGGTGCTCCTTAACAATCCGTAACTCCAGTTCTAGTGAATCTGATGCTCTTTTCTGGCTTCCATGGGCACACACATGCAGGCATGATCCTCTGAATTGGAACATTCTCTCCAAATTAAAACATTTGCCCCAGGAAGAAGCAGGAGGTTCTTGGGCTTCAGGTAATAAACAGGAGATAAACAAAACTTCAGGTATCTGTTACAGAAGGAATCACTTGTGTATTATGTGGATGCAACACCTGTCAATTAAAAATACCTATGGCCTATGGCTGAGGCAGAAAATAGATGGAACATCCAGCAGGCAGAAGGGATTCTGGGAAAGCACCAAGTGCATGAGATTTCAGCTGGCAAGATGTGAAGAGGACAGATGCATGATACCTCAGCCTAGGTAACCAGCCACAGGGCAGGCAGATGTAAATTAGTATAAATGAGTTATTTCAAGTTATGAATAAGCCAGAGAAGAGTATAGCTATATGGACTAGGTATTTGTAAAAATAATGAGGCTCATGAGACCCAACAATCTAGGAAGGATAAAAGCTTGAAAGAACCCTGAAGGTCCCTACCAACAATATAAAGGGGAGCAAACAGTTGCTGGTATGGAGACTGGGAACAGCTGAATGGCAAAAATAAAGGAACTATGGGACTGCCTACAAGCTGTGTGAGAATTCCAGGAAGTTGTTGCTCATGCTAGGGTGAGATTTCTGGTGATGCAGTTGCTTTTGAGTTATCCCTGCTCCTTGTAAGCAACCCCTAACCTATGCTCCCCCCAAAAGTCCCCACTTCCCAAAAAAGTCATTGGTTCACCAAATTGGACACTGGTGCAATCATTACTTTGGTTGGTCATGGGTTTCTTTACTTAGATAAATAGAAGTATATGTATGTTACTTCTCCCCAAGAACCATCTGTCACATCATAATAGTGATACATACACACATGAAAGCAAAACACTCATACACATATAATAAATAAATGTTAAAAAATAAGTTTTCACAATTTTGAGCAGCTAAAGTGGTATTACCTCATTCTCATTGTTTCTTATATCAGACCCCTGTCAGTGTTCTGAATCAGCCTTTCCCTGCTTCTGTATTAAAGGTCAGACTTGAAAGGTATCCTCTATCACTTTTACCATGTTCCTCTCTCCCTAACCCTCCAATTCTTCCCCTGGCTTTCAAAGTTGTTGGATTCCAGGGATTCAAGAACCTTATAGAACATATTTAGCTGGTAGTCTTTTTTTTTCAACACTGAACCATAAGAAATGTAAGGTAACACCTCCAAATTACAGTCTAACATGGAGGAAGCTAACTACACCTTTTCTTGTAATTCCTCCCCTTTACACATAGAACTTTCGACTGAGGAGCTAACTTTGCCTTAAGTGCTCATCTTATTACACATAGTAGCAGACAGGCAACCCCTACAACTATATTCCAATGCATGTGCTACTCTCCAAAGATTTCAAACTTTGCTCTAAACCTCCAACCATGTTAAGGGCATCTTCATACTCACATAGTGGACCTCACCCAGACAGATGTGTGCCATGCAGTACCACTTAGAGGAAGACTACCATCCAGGAATTTACCCCATAAACACTCCAAATCCTGATGGCTCAGCCTAAGTTACACATCTCTCTACTCAAATCAAGAATCAATATACACCGGATGGGCAAGGACAGCTGTATAAGAGTTCTATGAATGCTGCCTTTCTTCCACAGACACGACTGTGTGTTCACTTCTCCCAAACTCATCTGTTAGGTCCCTATCCAGGCACTAAGTGTTGTGTGAGAAAATTTCCTGGGACCCACAAGACATCCACAGCTGCTCACCTCAGAAAGAGAACCCAAACCAGGCCAAAGTGATGATTCACCAAAACCAATGCCTTTTTACATAGTTAGTATTTCAGCTTTAAATGTTTTATATGTGTATATCAGATGCATGATTGAGCTCACAGAGGGCAGGAAGTGTGTTAGATACCCTGCAACTGGAGTTACAGGCAATTATAAACCACCACATGGGTGCTGGCAACCAAAACCAGGCCCTCTGTGATGGGATCAGTATCAGCTCAGGACCCCCAAGACTAAGTTCTCAGAAAGAAAAAAAAAAAGATTTATTTGCCCCACAGGGACAAAGGGCAGAGAATAAGAGTCAAAGTCAGAAGACAGAGGAGGAGGGAGAAGGGGAAGAGAACAAGGGAGAGGGTGAAAAAGTATTTGCCCTGAAGGGGGACAAAGGACTACCTCTGGATAGAGGAGACAGACATGGCAAATAGGAAAATGATGGTTTATAGAAGTAAAATGGGAAACCCTGTGTTAGGATGAGGTGTTTAATTTTAATTGGGCATGTTAATTAGGTGAGCCAAAGGGAACTTCTGATTCTGGACTTTAGTAATTAGCCTCAGGAGAAGAAAGTGGCCAAATAAGGTTACAGACCTTGATGGCTAGCTTTAGCAGTGTAATCTAATGGTTTTAGGCAAGGCAGAGGGAATCAGGGAGAAGAGCCATGTTTGCCTGCTTGGGCTAGCTAGAGCCCCTTCATTCTGCAGGAGCAATAAATTCTCTTAACCACTCAGCCATCTCTCCAGTCCTTATTTTTTTAAGATCTGTTTTGTGTGGGGGTGGAGGTGTACCAGTGTGTACAGGCAATCATGGAGGTCAAAAGATGGCGTTGAATCCCTGAGAGCTGAAGTTGCAGCTGGTTGTGAGCTGCCTGATGTGGTTGCTGGGAACCAAACTTGGGTCCTCTGCTAGGAGGAATTACATGCCTGTACGTGGTGAGCCATCTCACTAGCCTAAACAGTGAAGTTTCAGTGAGGTTACTACCACCATGGTGGTAGTAGGGTGCAGGGTGACTTAAAGGAAAATGGATGAGTTAAAGTAGCTACATCACCAAAAAGTGAGAGACCAAAAAAATTAAAAATTAGCAGCTATTATTAATTAAGGCCTGAACTAGGTGGGTGGAGAAGTCCAGTAATGCCCTGAGGGGAAGGACCGCCTTACTGCATTCTTTCTCCACCCACTAGAGATACAGTTGCTAGGAAACTGGACCATCCCCCTAGGGAGGGACACCAGATCATTAATGGCCTGGGAACCTTCCTATAGCAAATCGATTCAAAATGTAGCATTTTGACCAATAGATGCTTCCCAGGCAGGAATCACCTCTGACTTGGGCGTGCTGGGATGAACCAGAATCTTTAAATGACCCAACTAACCTGGGCACGCACGCTCGGCTCCCACCGCTTCAGCAGTGGGGGTGTGTAGGCCCAAGCTGCAACTTGTAATTTGCAATAAAAAGAACCTCATGTATTTACAGCGGAGTCTGTTTATTCCTGGTCTTTTGGAGTTCGTGAACTGGGCAGAACAAAAGCCCAGCCCAGCTCCACATCTGACAGTCTTTGTGCAGTCTGCAGGCAGCAATAGGTCCCAGAAGTCTCTCTGCTGTCTCTGCTCCAAAAAGTTGTTTAATGTATCTATAAAGTTGTATAAGGAGCTGGGCGTGGTGGTGCACACCTGTAACCCCAGCACTCAGGAACGCAGAGGCCAGCCTGGTCTACAAAGTGAGTCCAGGACAGCCAAGTCTACACACACACACACACACACACACACACACACACACACACACACACAACCTGTCTTGGGGGGTTGGGAGGGAGAGTTGTATAAGGGCTTACAGAGAATCATGTTTTCAAATGCTGATTTTAGTGCCTTGAGATCTGATTACTGCCCTGACATGAGCATTGTTATGAATATTGAACTAGCTCCTGTAACCACGTGATGATAAGAAATGTTCCCCAACAGCTATTGTTGGAGGTTGGTCTACTGGCCCTCAAGATCTGGTTATATCTGTCCTTGTTTTGTAAACCTGCCTAAGACTTTTTTTTATTATTATTTACAACAAAAGCTGCTTAAAAGGCCCACACCTGGGCAGGGCAGAAGTGAGGAGCAGAACTAAGGGCTTTGGGAAGAGAAGGATCTTGGGGAGAAGGAAACAGATACCAGAAGAGGAAAGAAGCAAGGAACCTCAATGGCTTATCATGGAAAGAAGCACAAGGCCAGACCAGTGTGAAAAACATTAGCAAATATTTTGAGATCATAGATAGAAGTAGCCCAGATGGAAATTATTAGAGCAGATGGTGTGGGATGAGGGCTTGGAAGGTAAAGGTAGCTTAAGAGGCACTACCTTCCATGTCCCAGGTGAAATAAGGCTATTCTAAAATCTATCAGGTGTCTGTGTCTTTTATTAATTATAATAGCAGGTTACATAATACCACCGCAATAATTATAGGGCTAATAACATTATTAGACCATAGTTTTAAATTATCTACATTTACCTCCTGAGTCTACTGAGCCTCCCCTCTCTCCTGAAGGGAATGTTTCACCTAGGAAAAGTGTTATACAAGCCCTAATACTTGCACAGAAAGAATGACAAAGGCATTGTGGTGCACACCTTTAATCCCAGCACTCAGGGAGACAGATGCAGACTGATCAACCAGAGTTCGAGGCACTCGTGGTCTACGTGAGTCCAAAACAGGTAATTGCAATCCTCCCTTCTATGAGGGATCACACTGCCACACATACTATTTATAACTACTTCCTTTTCTACCCACATTGTATCCTCTGAAACTCAAGTTTTGGTTCATTTCTGAGGGAATGACCCACGTATTAACTTCTGAAGAGTCTGGGATGTTTATCACCCTGCCTTGCTGGGGCTTTTGTACTTTCTGACTGACCTTAATCAAAGGACATGGCAGCACCAAGAAAAGCCTTTGAGGATCTTGAGCTGTCACAGTCACATTCTTCCCTGCTTGAACTAGAGAGTAGGATTAGATTTCTCCCTGGGAGTCTACATCAATAACTCTTGGTAACACTCTAATTCCTTTTAGGTCTGGTGATTGGGAACCCAATGGAGCCAAGGTGAACCACAGTTAACAGAATGCAGGTTGTACTTCCTGACAGAAGCACTCTTTGTTTTGGAAACCATCCTTCTGTACCACACAGAGCATACAGCCTCAGGAGTTCCAGAACAGCAGCTTTGCTGGTGAGACTATAGTGACGGTGAGTGGTGCTGTGCCCCTTCTGCCTCTGAATCCTGTCTACAGGAGGAAGCATACCATGTTCTGTCCAGTTCACAAACCCCAAAAGACCAGCAACAGACAGACTCCGCTGTAAATACATGAGGTTCTTGTTATTGTAAATTACAAGCTGCAGCTTGGGCCTACACACCCCCACCGCTGAAGCAGTGGGAGCTGAGCGCCCCATGCCCAGGTTAGTTGGATCATTTAAAGATTCTAGTCCATCCCAGTATGCCCGAGGCAGGGGTGATTCCTGCCTGGGAAGCATCTACTGGTCAAAATGCTACATTTTGAATCGATTGGCTGGTGTCCCTCCCTAGGGGGATGGTCCAGTTTCCTAGCAACTGTATCTCTAGTGGGTGGGGAAAGAATGCAGTGAGGCAGCCCTTCCCCTCAGGGCATTACTGTACTTCTTTACCTACCTACTTCAGGCCTTAATAATAGCTGCTAATTTATCTTTTGGTCTCTCAACCATATACTGGACACTGACATATAAAGCCATCTAGACACCCAAATCCAGACCAGCTCATGCCCACAGTTAGAACTCTGCATCTGTAAGAGGCCACTCCACTGTCCTCTAACACCAGCTGCTACGAGATGCTAGAGAACACTGAAATACAATTAAACTCCATGAGCACAAGCACACCGAAGCATTTCTTTGACTGTAAAGAGTTTATTGGTCATGAGTGATGCTTTGTGGAAGGTCATGATGAAGGATAAGGCATTCTGTAGCTTCTTGGATAGTTTTGATGAAAGCATTATGTACAGGAAAAGTAAATCCATATCTAAGTATCTTCAGTGAAGATAGCTCTACACCTTCCATGACAAAAGTAGTAGAATGTAGGTCACCTGCTACAAGACATGGTCATGGTGAATGGAGCCATATTGGTGACTCATTGTCTTCTACTGTTGGTATACTGTAGGAAAGTGGTCGAAAGAGTGATGCATGGTGAACAATGTCTTGAGGAACTGTGAAAGAGGCTCCAAAAAAAATAGACCTTTTACTTCAGGTGCATTTTGTTCCCTGGATTGTTCTTGTACTTGATTTCACACCTCCTATAAGAAACATTCACATTAAGATATGTTTATTCTTGCTTGATGTCAGAGCATAGCTATAGATGCCAGTCTGGTCACTGTACCCTGAATCTGTATATGACCTTTTGTTCTGCTTTCATGCTTTCCCAGATATAATCTGTAGCATGTGCCAGACGATTGTTAAAATTGGTCTGACCTGAGAAAGTTCTGGGAAAGAGCTATTCTGTCAATATTTAGTATGTGCTTACTGGCATTTATTTACATGATTTTCTGAATTCAAGCATCCTTTCTTGGATCATTGCTTTGTTTCATTCTTGGATAAAAGTACACTAAAAAATAAATCTTAAAAAAGGTGCGGGGGGGGTGGCTGGAGAGATGCCTCAGAGGGTAAGAGCAATGGCTACTCTTCCAGAGGTCTTGAGTGCAATTCCCAGCAACCCGAAAGAGATCTGGTGCCCTCTTCTGGAATGCAGGCATACAGACAGAACATTGTATACATAATAAATAAAAAAAAAATTTTTTTTAAAGTACTAAAAGTGAAGTGAGGTTACCTGCACCTCATTCTTTCAGGTCGTCAGATCCCAGGACTCGCAGACACAGATATGCACAGGTAGGTGAAAGTCGACAGTATATACAATACTGTAGAGCACTGTAGCCAGGTCAGCCACAGGAAGTAGAAGTCTATGTTGTTGAGCATACACATAACCTCTAACTCTGCTACTATGACAAGGCTGTACACATACTCACTGGAATGTCCATTATCCTCAGAACATGCTATCCTATTCTTGATCATTAAGCTCATCTCTGCTGAAAGAACCATGTGTGAGTGTTTACATGAACCCTTCCAATGTCTTCCTATCAAACTTCCAATCATGCAACTTCAAAGTTCATGACAATCCAGCCAAACCAATAGTTAGAGATGAGTCTGTGCATAATCTCACATCTGGCTGTTTTTCCAAGCACAATGTACACTCACATATACTACCTTTAGTTCTGCCCACTGTGAAGTTTTCTCTTCAGGACATTCCTTCAGAGGTGCGAGAAAGACACCATAATGCTGCAGCTGTCTACTTCTGAACAGTGCTTGTATAATGTACAGAACCATCTACAAACCAGGACCCAGCTGTAAAGGGAATCTCTTATGTACTGCATGAAAGCATCACCTCTCTATACATAGCCAATGGCCTGTTAGCTGTTAGCGGAGGCAGGAAATAGAAAGTGGGAGTTCCAGCAGAGAGGGATGAATTCTGGGATAGGGTTAGAGGGAGATTCACCCCAGACTCTGAGAAACATGAACACATGAACTGAGGAGAGGTAACCAGCCATGTGGCACACATAAAGTAGAATAAATGAGTTATGAGCTAGTCAGGGAATACGTCAAAGCTTATGGCCTAGGCATTTATTCACAAATAATAGTCATTATCGGTATTTTAGAAACTGGGTGGAAAAGCCCACAGTTATAAATGGTGCTCAACCTGAGAAAAGCTGAAAAGTTAACAGACTCGGTATAATAGTAGGGAAGTTCTTAAGGAGAGAGTTAGAGATTAAAAAGAAAAATATTTTCTGTGTTAAAAAATGGAAAATACAATGACACAATGCATCTAGATTCCATGTACTTTTGTTCCACTTATCAGCATACAAATAATTATTTTTTCAGTAAAGATTACATTATATATCCTCGTTAAGAGAGACCAGGATAAAGCTGACCTGGATGAGAAAACCATCAAACAATAGAACAAAAATTAGACAATCCTTTGAATTCTGAAGAATTTTCAGATGAATCTAATCTAAAGCCTATGGAGCTGCCTTGTGACAAGACTGCAGAATGGCAGACCATTGAGATGCTAGATAAAGAGGCTTCATCCCTCTTCTTCCCAACCAACCAATCATAAAGAACACCCACCCACATTCTACCTCCCACCCCCCACCCCACCCATTGAGGCCATCAGGGCATGCTTGGGGAACAAAATCAATACAGCAAGAGTAGGAATCACAGGCATATTGAATATTTCTTCATGTCTTCAGAATAGAGCTCAGGCACAGATGCACTCCACTTTCATTCCATTATTACAAGTTTATAACAATCACCTCTCATTCTTCAAGATCCATCTCAGAGAGAATAGGGGGAACCACCCCCACCTACATCTTGCAAGCCTTTGGTTGTGTCAATAATATAATATGTATGGAGTAAAGGGTCCAGGGTTCAAAAGTAGAAGGGGCATGGCACCGCCCACTATTGCTAGGCTCTCACTAGCAAAGCTGTTTCTGTAGGACTCAGAAAACCCAAGTCTTCAGGACCACACAGATCACAGTGTGCCTTACCTCTGAGGTCTTGGTATGGCTTGAGTCTGCATCAGCATTGTCTCATTTGGCATTTTCTTTAGAAAACGTCTTTGCAATTTCCTTAGACCACGTGGAATTAACTCCTTCTGGGAAGAGTGGAAATGCCAACACTGATAGCAAGGTGTAGGAATAGGGAGTAATCTATTTGTTACTTTGAGTTGGGTACTTTGGCCCAGAAATAAGGAAACACAGCATTTATTGGACTCAGTGGACCAAAAAAAAAAAAAAAAACAAAAACAGAAAAGAAAAAGGTACACTGATGACTCTGGTAGTACATACCTTTAATCTCGGCCAAAGCAAATGGATCTCTGTTGAGTTCAAAACCAACCTGTTCTACACTATGAATCCCAGGCCAGAGATACATAGTAAGACCTTATTTAAAAAAAAAAAAAAAAGGGGGGGGGGAGTATGGGAGGCATAAGAGAAGATGGAGTGAGGATAGGAGTTAACCAAAACACATTGTATACATATACAAAATTCTCAAACAATAAATGGAATATTTTTAAAAGCCCTCAAACTAACTAAACACCCTTCTGTTACCAGCAGTGGGAATGGGGGTTAGGATGTGGTATACAGGTTATTTCAACAAAATGAGTAAGACACACAATAAAATACTCGGAGTATATATAGATTTATTCAACTTGAGAGTAACAGCATAGAATACATTCGCAGAATAGGAGTAGACCCAAGCATGTGTCTCAAAAAAATGTTTTCAGTCTATGGGTTTTCATTAGAAATGGAGTCATTTAAAGGGCAGACCTATCTTCTAGTGATTATTAGGGAATGACTTACTGTTTGCCCGAAGAGTTTCTATAACCTCAAGATGGTCCACCAGCGTCCAAGTGCTCGCCTTTCTTGGTTGTAGGGCTCTAGAATTAAATACTATGGCTCACAGTCCCTCTTTTCTGCATTCCTTCTCCCTGAGACACATGACCTCCACCAATTTTTATGGGAGCTGCAGGGCAGGAGATATCATCTTTGGTAACTGCTGCCAGGTGGTGGGGTTCTATAGTTCCTGTGACCCCTGAAGGCTATATACTACATTAGGTTCATCACTACTTTGAGTTCTTACATGTGTTTTCTGTGACTAGGGATAAGAATTTTATCACATTGTTCATATGTATAAGGTCTGGTGCTGGTGTAAGTTTTTTCATGCATTTGAAGGAAACAGGGATAATGGAATTAGATACTGTTGACATTTATAGGGGCTTTCCACAGCATGAACGGACTGGTGTCTCTTAAAGGAACTCTGCCGGCTGAAGGACCTGCCACACCGTACACATTGATACGGTTTCTCCCCAGTGTGTCTTCTTTCATGTAATCGAAGGTATGAGTGATGTCTAAAGGCTTTACCACATTCTTTACATTCATAGGGTTTCTCTCCTGTGTGGCTTCTTTCATGAAACTGAAGATAACTCTGACGTGTAAAGGCTTTTCCACAGTGTTTACATTCATAGGGTTTTTCTCCTGTATGAGTTCTTTCATGTAATCGTATGGAAGAATTATATCTAAAAGTTTTACCACAGAGTTTACATTCATAAGGCTTTTCACCAGTGTGAGTTCTTTCGTGCATTTGAAGTAAAGAGGGATAAATGAAGGACTTACCACACTGTTTACAATTATAGAATGACTCTCCATGCATTATCTTATGTCTATGATAGGTACTCTGAGATTTGAAAACTATATCACACTGTTTGCATTCATAATGTTTTTCTCCAGTATGAACTTTTTCATGTAATCGTAAGTGAGTAAGTCTGCTAAAAGCTGTACCACAGTTTTTACATTCAAAAGGTTTTTCTCCAGTATGAATTCTTTCATGTGACTGAAGGGCATTGAGACATCTAAAGGCCTTACTACACTGTTGACACTTATATGGTCTTTCTTCAATATGAATTTTCTGATGTCTCTGAAGAGAATTGAAAGAACTCAAAGTCTTACCACACTGGTTACATTCATAACATTTTCTTACAGGTTTCCTTTCTTCACACTCCTTGTATTCATAGTTGTGATGTCCACTGTAGTCATAGCTATGATGTCCATTGTAAGTTAGGTGATATAGTCCATAAGATTTTAAACATACTTCACACTCAGAAGGTCCATTCACAGTGTGAGTTCCCATGTAGTCTTCAATATTTGTGACAAAATTAGAGTCCTGTGGCTTCTGCTCATATTCCTCATGTTCATACTGTGTATATTCAGGGTGAGATATGATGTGCCTATTAAAAGAGGAAAGACACATGAAAATTTCTCCACCCACAATGTTGCTCCCATTGAGACTGGTATATGGATAAAGTTGTTACACCCTGACGACCTCCTTCAGTATCATCAAGTATCCATAAACGTAACTACTGGGAGAAATGACAAGCCTATCAATGACAGTTGTTTCAGCACTGTTTGAACAGCCTGCCACCCAAAACAAGCAAAATGTGTGCCTTTACAGGAAAAGTCTGAAAATAAGTGAACTGATGATTTTACAATGTGGTTTCCATAAGGCTATAAACAAAATGGTAGCACTTATTAATGCAGGGTCCTAGAACTTGTTCCAAGTGAAAGACTAAAATATAATATATATATGGTGAAGATTTTTCTACTGATAAATGATTTTCAAGTGAGACTTATTTGTTTTGTTAGTTTGTTGCTAATTTTCATGACAGAGACTAAAGACTCAGTTATTAAAAAACTGGCTGCTCTTCTAAAGAATTCTGATTCAGTCCCCAGAATCAACACAGTGGGTAACAACTGTGGGTAAATCCAGAGGATCTGATGCCCTCTTCTGGCTTCCAAGGGCACAGCATGCATATGGTACACAGACATACACAATATACCCAATAAAAATAAATAAATCTTGCCAGGCACACACCTTTAATCCCAGCACTTAGGAGGCAGAGGCAGGTAGATCTCTGTGAGTTCAAGGCCAGCCTCTCTACAGAGTGAGTTCTAGGACAGCCAAGTCTACACGGAGAAACCCTGGCTCAAAATAAATAAATAAATGTGAATCTCAAAACAAAATTTTTACAGCATACTAAAAATTTTTCAAAAAGCCAGGTGCAGTGCTGCACATCTGTAATCCCGGCACTCTGGGAGGCAGAGGCAGGCGGATCTCAGTGAGTTTGAGGCCAGCCTTGTCTATAAAGTGAGTCCAGGAGAGCCAATACTATACAGAGAAACCCTGTCTTGGGAAAAAAAAATTTGTTTGCACTTGTAAATTACCTTATATTTATTTCGGGATCTTCATAATGGTCTTCAATTTTCTGATCTTCCCATTCATATCCTAAAACATAGCCATAGAAAATGTGTGATGAATTATTAGAATGTACATTGTAACTACACCTAACTTCTTCAGCACATTTTTCCCTTTCCACATCCAAATCACAACAACCATCAATAACAAGAAATACTTGTTCTCTAATTTATGGAGTGAAGGTAAGATGACATTTTTTGCTCTTTTGTTTAGTTTTGTTTGAGATAGGATCTTTCTATGTAGTCCTGACTGTCCTTGAGCTCACTATGTAAGCCAGGATGGCCTAAAACTCCTGTAGACACTCTGGCCTCTGCCTCCTGAGTGCTGGGATTAAAGGTGTGGCTAGTCTTACCTATAGCAGTGAAGTTCCTGAAGGTTTCCAGCATCACATCTCCATAGAGACTCTTCTGAGAAGGATCTAGCAAATCCCACTCTTCCTGGGTAAAGTGCACAGCCAGATCCTCAAAGCTCACCAAACCCTAAAACATTCCATATTAGGATGTAAGAGAGTGGGTGAGAATGACACATCTGTGCACATCTGACAGTATGGCCACATAATTCTGTGGTTTCCACACTTCCATTCCATACACACAAGTTCAGTGAGAGCATGAAGAGATATTCTGCCACGTGACTGACCACTACACCAATTTAACTCAAATGGCATTTTTGGGGTTCTTTTGGGGGTTTTTTGTTTTGTTTTTTTTCTTCTCTTATCCATCTCCTCTTCCCTGCAGCTGCCAGAACTTAAGCTTGCCAGTCCTGAGGATGTCCTTTAAATTCACAAAATTGTTCTTAAGCTTCCTTTTGAGACAGTTCTTAAATTAAAAAAAAAAAAAAATTAGTGTGCATGTGTGAGTGTTGAATGTATACATGTGTACCACATACATGTAGTACCCACAGAGGTCAGAATCCGGCACTGGATCTCTTGGAACTAGAATTACAATAGTTGTGAGCCACCACATAAGTGCTGGGAACTGAACCTGCATCCTCTGCACTTAACCACTGAGCCATCTTTCCACCCCCTTAAATTCTTAGTAACAAGACTAAAAACCCTAAGGGGGACCTGAATTTCCCATGTGCAAATATGGCAGAACTCGCCAAAATTTCTAGTAATCTTTCTTGTTGGTATGAAGCACACTGTTTTTTAATGATTTTGATTGTTTATACAGTACTTTGCATGTGTGCCTGCATGCCAGAAGAGGACACTAGCTCTCATTATAGATAGTACTAAGCCACCATTTGAAGGACACAATTTTAAGTGATTATTATTCTATTTCCTTCAATGATTAAAAAAAAAAAAAAAAAAAAAAAAACACACAACAAAACAAAAACAAAAAAAAAGCATTTTTTGCAGCAGTGAACGTCAACTCTAAAATAGAGAATGATCAGGGCTGGAGAGATGGCTGAGCAGTTAAGAGCACTTGCTGCTCTTCCAGAGGACCAGGGTTTTGAGCACCCACATGGCAGTTCACAACTGTCTGTAATTCCAGTTCCAGGGCATCTGAATCCTCACACAGACATACATGCAGGCAAAACACCAATGCAAATGAATTTTTTTTTTTTTTTTTTAATTTTCTGAGACAGAGTTCCTCTATATAGCCTTGACTATCCTGGACTCACTTTGTAGATCAGGCTGGCCTTGAACTCAGAGAGATCTGCCTGCCTCTGCCTCCCCAAGTGCTGGGATTATAAACATGCACCACCACACCCAGCTATAAATTTTTAAAATTAAGAAAGTTGAACACAGCAAGGACCAAGCACTGGAGGAATCGAGCAAGCAATTGATAGAGAAACAGAAGACGAAGAGGAAACAGCAGTTTGTGCACTCCGAGGAGAGGCAGAACTAGAGACATGAGGCAGCTGCTGTTTTTGCTCCATGGGAAATGGTGAATTACACTGTGCATCAATAGAGCCAGTAACAAACCCAAGTTCCAGTGGACCTATACCTTCTTCAAGAAAATCAACCACTGGTGAGTTGCTGTGTCTCCCAGAGCTGCATCCCAGCCCAGGAAGAAGAGCAGTATCTGCAGAGTGGAGACCCAGCATTGCCTCATGACTCTAGTTGGTTGTGGCAGTTTAATCATGAGACTGGATGACTCTATGTTAAATTATAGTTTGGCTGTGTTTAACTTTGGCCAGGGATTTATTTCCTTCGGGCTCTTTGGGATGGACAAGCATTTAACCATCCTACCTATCAAAAGAAGATGTCATTCCTGACACAGTGTATGCAGGCACCACAGCAATGAGCAAGTATGTGATAGAAAGATGGGGGAGAAAGAGAAGCAGAACTAAAAACACAAGGGTGGTGAGAAACAGCCTGATCAGAGTAGCCTGCTCTGCCACCTGAGGCCATGGTGAAGTCCCAGCCCATGCTACTGCCGAGGGCCATGTCTGGGTCTGTGCCCCTGCAGCAGCAGGAGTCTGTGTCAATGTCCAAAGGTCATGTGGACGGCCCTTTCTGGACTGCTGCCTGCGGCCATGCAGATGTCCGAGGGTTGAGCAGAGCTGGCCCAGCCTGTCACCAGCTGCAGCACTCAGAAAAGTGGACCCCCTCCTCCATTCCATGCCTGGGCAGCACTGTAGGGCTGGCCCTGGTGGAAAGGATACAGATAAGCTAGCCCCAACAATACGAGTGCAGGAGAGCTGGCCCTATCCCTAACTGGCCATGCGATGGCATGGGCTTAGAAGAGCTGGTCCCACCCCTTGCCTGGGCAATATGGGATAACTGGCTCTACACCTTGCCTGGAGAGCACAGTAGAACTGACTCTGGGCGTTGAATGTGAACATGAGCCAGACCCTAGGGCATGAGGATGGGAAAACTGGCAAGCAAACCAACTCAGCTTATAACCTGGGCCCAGCTCCATGACATTGAGTTAGCCCACTCCATCAACTAACTACCTTATCTAAGAACTGCTGGATTGTGTGAAGGAGCCAGTCCTGCAGAACTAAAGCTATAGAATCTCCATGAAATGGGGCAACAACAGGATCTCTAAGAGGAAGCCCGGTGAGGATCCAGTATTGAAAGTGTGGCAGTGGGCAGAGACCTCAAACCAGGTCATTCACTGCAACGAGCATTTCCAAGTGAAGCTATTTGGACAAAGGGGTATACTGTGTGACACATTGTGATACGCTATTGCTTCCACAGTGAGACTGTTTTGGTTAATTTTTGGTTCCTTTTCTTTAGTGGAGGGAAGTTGCACGGTCAGAGGCAGATATGGAGGAATGGGGAGATGAGTAGAATTGGGTTGCATGATATGAAATTCCCCCGCCCCAAAAAAAATCAATAAAAGAATAAAAGTTTTAAAAACTTTTAAAATACACAAATTAGAGAAGGGCGATTTTAAATCAGAGTTCTCTTGAGTATAAAACTAAAAGAACAAATAACAAGGGAAATTTAATAAGTTACCTTATCTAATTTACAGCTTACCTGATCCGGCCTGGATAGTCCAACAATGGACATCTCCATGGTGGAGAGGCTCTGTCGATACAGGCTGGAGCTTCAATCTGGTGCCAAAGGCCTGAAAGACACCTGGACCCCTTCTTCAGTGGTCTTCAGTCCACAATGGAAGACCAAAGCTGGCTTCAACGTCAGTGAAGGATGGTGGCAGCGGCAGCATCAACAGGACAGACGCACTCACTTGCAGGAAGTGAAGGCAGGCAGGGAAGCAACACTGCTTCTTCTGTGGCCTTCTCTGTACTGAGGCCACCACTCAAAGGGCCACCCACTCTAGGATACGCTCTTCTTGCCTCAGTGAAACTTGCCTGAAATTTCCTGGTAGACCTGCAGAGACAGGCCTCTCAGTTGATTGCTGAGCAAATCAAGTCAACAGGGAAGATCACAACCAACCGTCACATGAGCAAGCAGCCATGTTCAGGACCTGTACTCCCACTGAGCACTGGTTCCTTCCCAACTCCCAGGTCTGTCTGTCTCCGCCCACAGGCTCCTCTCACACTAGTCTAACCTCTGACTACATGTGTCTCAGGCTCCACCATCAGCAACTGCACTTTCTCTAACTACTGGTTTCCACACTGACCTTGGCCATCCTCCCCTATCACACTACCAGCCAAATTCTCACACACACACACACACACACACACACACACACACACACACACACGCACACACGACTGAGAAGGGCACTCTGAGGCCCAAGCTCACTGAAGCCATATATGGTGAAAGTTTCCAATCTGATGTTCAAAGTGGTCAGCTCTGTTTTTATTGTCCTCAGCTTTTCCACCAATCCTTTACCTGCATCACCAGGAATATGAATCTTTCTAAGAGCCTCTCTGAAGGCCAATGACTAGGCTCTAGCTTTATCTTTCTATTATCCATGTTCTCACGTGTCACATAGCTCTTGTCATATAGCTCAGTGTTTCATTCATAAAGACTATACAATGTATCAATGAAAAGAAAACCAAATAATATAGACATAAAAATCAAGAAGGGCTGGAGAGATGGCTCAGAAGTTAAGAGCACTGGATGCTCTTCCAGAGGTCCTGAGTTCAATTCCCAGCATCCACATGGTGGCTTACAATCATCTATGATGAGATTTGGTGCCCTCTTCTGGTGTACAGGGAAACATATAGGCAGACATTGTAAAATAAATAAATAAATAAATCTTGAAAAAAAAAATCAAGAAGTAAAATGACAAATGAAAAACCTGAAAATTAAATAAAAAATAAAGAAGGAAGGAAGAAAGGCAGGAAGAAAAGAAGGAAGGAAGGAATTTACTCCAAGCTGAGTGCAGGGATGCACACCTTTAATCCTATCACTCAGGAAACAGGCAAGAGAATCTCTTGAGTTCAAGCCTATCCTGGTCTACAGAGTAAGTTTAAGAGACCCTGTCTTAAAAAATGCAAAGACGGATTTACACAAATCTGCTTTTCTCAGAAAAGCAAATACTGAATTTAAACTATGAGGCCATCATCCTACCACAAAAACAAATTAGGTGCGTGTACACACAAAAAGTATATGTATACCACATTTTCACTATCCATTGATCATTGATGAACATCTAGGCAGTTCTTATTTTCTAGATATTTTGAATACAGCAATGGTGAACATGGTTGAGCAAGTGTCTCTGTAGGATGATATAGAGTCCTGTGAGTTTATGCCCAGGAAAGTTATAGTGGGATGTGGTGGCTTGAATAAGAATGGCCTCCAAAGGCTCATATATTTGAATGCTTAGTCATCAAAGAATAGCACTACTTGAAATGGATTAGGAGGTCTGTATTTGTTGGAGAAAAATGTGGGTAGGCTTTAAAGTTTCAAAAGCCTGAGATTGGCCCAGTGCCTCTCTTCCTACAGATCTGGATGTAGACATCTCAGCTACTTTTCCAGCACCAAGTCTCATGTGTGGCATCATGCTCCTTGCCATGACAATTATAGGCTAAACCTCTGAAACTGTAAGCAAGTCCCAATTAAATGCTTTGAGTTCATGGTCATGTGTCTTTTCACAGCAATAGAACAGTGCCTAAGACACTGGGTCATATGTAACTTAAAAAAAAAAAACTGTTAGATGAATAATCCAGTGCTCTCGGATTGAGTTTGAGATCTGTTTCACAAGAAGGAATTCATACCTGGTACTGTAAACCTGCCCAAGAACCCATAGATAAGGTCTTAGCCTCTAGAGTGAACTTACTGACAGTGTTCAGAAAACTGTCCTGGAGCCAGGTTACTTTCTAACTATCTATGTACATACCCATAAACAAATGCTACTCCTAAACTTAATCAGAGAAGCCTCCTTTTACAATGAATGTCAGTGAACACAGGATGCATGGTTGTTCAAAGTGCTGACAGTAAGTGATGGCTAAGACTCAACTCGAAATAAGACATTCTTTAAATTGTATTTTTAATTTTGCTTTTGAGATTTTATTTTTTATTTTATGTGTGTGACTGTTATGCCTTCATGTATTTCTGTGCAACATGTTCATACAGTGCAAGGAGGCCAAAAGAGGAACTGAGGTTACAAAGGGCTGGAAGCTTCCATGTAGGTGCTGGGAACTGAACGATGGTCTTTTGGAAGATCAGCCAGTGCTCTTAACTTCTGAGTCATTTCTCCAGCCCTGACTAGGACATTTATACCACTACCTCTTAGGGATCACAGCAGAGGAGGGGGCAAAAAACATATATAAGCGCAGGAGAGGAGAAGGAGAAGGGCTGAAAACTGCTGACTGCTGGGCATAGCAGAGCCAAGGCTGTCATGGCTTCATAGTAGTTGTGATCACTTCCAATGGAACTCAAAACACAGTACCTATCAACAGTCAATAACCAGGTCAGGAAGGGGCCTACTCTTCCTTGAATTACTGACCACTGACATATTTGAGGGAAAAATAACTGTCTTTAGTTGTGGTACCACTGAGGTGCCCACGAAGCTCCCATGAATAGTTTCAAATTCATAGATTATCCTGGTTAATTCAGTGGGTTCCAATACAAAATTTAACAAAGGAGACATAAGTGACTGAAAAGAAATTGTAGGGATTAGATGGGACTGGGATGTGAGGGAGGTTAGAAGGTATGAGCCACAGCATGAATTTTATATACTAATGAAATTGTTAAAGAAGCAGCTTATTAAAAGTTATTTTAAAAGTCTTGGAAAAAAAGTCTTATGACTTATATTTGCTATTCCAGCACTTTGGAGGTGGCAAGAGAGTCAGGAATTCAAGGCCACCCTTACCTACACACACGAGTAATAATAATAATAATAATAATAATAATAATAATAACAACAACAACTACTACTACTACTACTACTGAATCAAATAAAAAATTACATAACCAACCAGCTGGAAATTAAGATAGGTATGCAAATCCAATTAAAACTTCAAAATGCAGGCGTAGATGAAGCTCAGTGGCAGAGCACACACAGTACCAGAGTTCAAGTCCCAATATGTGCCCCCCACTAAAACAGTTAAAAATCAATGTAATCTATCATTAGCAAGTAAATAACAAAAATCATATGACCAAGGGGTGAAAAAAACAGCTCCGCAGTTAAAACCACTGCCTGTTCTTCCAGAAGACCCAGGTTCAAGTCCCAGCACCAAGGTAGCTCACAACCATCTGTAACTCCAGTTCCATGGGATCCAACACCATAGGCACCATTACCGTTCATGATACCCAGATAAAAGCAGGCAACAACTCATAGAAATAAAATATAAAAGTGC
Source organism: Psammomys obesus (assembly GCF_907164565.1). Classification (NCBI taxonomy): domain Eukaryota; kingdom Metazoa; phylum Chordata; class Mammalia; order Rodentia; family Muridae; genus Psammomys; species Psammomys obesus. The sequence goes on along the minus strand of NW_026594377.1, from coordinate 1,492,302 downwards.
TTTTAAATCATGATCATATAAATATTTGGGGGGAATAAAACTGTGTATCAACAAAAGGGAAAGGGAGCTTTTTCAGAAAAGATAAAGAACTGTTTTTGCCCAAAGAAACTATCAAAAACCAAAAATTCAAGAAACTAATGAGATACTATAGCAAACATACAGGATAAACAATTCTATCCTATTCCTGTACTTGGCAATAAACAATAGGATATGAAAATAAAAACACTACCCTGCTGGTATACCAGTAAAGATAAATGTCAACAGAAAGAAATACACACAAATGTAACAAAGAATTACAGACATGCTGGGTGTAGTGTTGCACAAACTTGGAAGGCAGAGGGGAAGATTACTGTGAGTTTGAGACTAGTCTGTTCTACAAAGTTCCAGGGTTCCAGGTTAGACAGGTCACAGAGTTAGACCTTGTCTCAAAAGAAAAGAAAAGGGGTAGGGGAAGCCTACAGACATTAACTACAAATTTCTTTTTCTAATTATGTATTTTACATGTATGGGTGTTCTGCTCCCACCACATTCATGCCTGGTACCCATGAAGGCCAGAAGAGGCTTCAGATTCCCTCAGACTGGAGTTATAGCTGGGTGTAAGCCACCATGTCCTCCCTGGAAATTGAACTCCAGCCCTCTAGAACAGCAGCAGTGATCTTAACCATTAAGCCATCTCTCCAGCCTCAAACGACAAATGATTAATAAAAACAATGAACTTGATAAAGGGAATGTTTGGACTGGAGAGATGGCTCAGTGGTTAAGAGCACTAGCTGAGTTCAATTTCCCAGCAACCACATGGTGGCTCACAACCATCTATAATGAGATCTGGGTCTGGGGCCCTCTTCTGGCCTGCAGGTGTCCATGTAGACAGAACACTACACATAATAAATAAGTCATTTTTAAAATAAAGAAATAAAAGGAATGTTATTGCAGAATCCTGGATGTGAAGTGTTGAAGGGCACAGTGGGCTGTGTCCTGTCCTACCTACTCCACATTGTGAAAAACAGTGGCTTTCCAGGCAACATCTTGCTCTAACAGACTGCTTTTGACTCCACTTTGAGAGAACAGGACAACTACAGCCCCTCAGTAGAATCACAAACAATATTATCTGTCACCCAAATAACGAACTGAAAAATGGCTATTCCTAGGAACAGAAAAGGAGCCACCGGATAAGTTTAAGCGTGAGTTGAGACTAGAGGAACACATATGAGTGTATTAAAATGCTATCAGGAAAACCAGGCCCAAGAACTTGCCAGACTAGGAAAGGGTATAACTCCTTGCTGGCCTCATAAAGAGACACCTAGCACTAGGATGGCTGGCGCCAAACTAACCTAAAACTAACCTATTACCAAGTCAAGAGAGGACAAGCAGGGAACTCCTGTCCATGAGGTTTCAAATCAACCAGGCCCAATGTCTGCCGGCTTATTCATTCTATAAGCCAAATATGTGCATAAATATACTGTGTGCTGTGCGATATGAGAACTAATATTAACAATTAATACTGGGATAAAAGTATTATTAGCCTTGTCCCAATTACCAAAGTAGGTAAAAGTATCTAGCAAGTTGCTGCCATCAAAACCATTGAACCTTTCGAATTTATCGTTATTCAGAAATATTCTGAGCAGGACAATGGTGGCACACACCTTTAAACCTAGCACTTGGGAGGCAAAAGCAGACTGATCTCTGAGTTCCAGAACAGCCTGGTCTACAGAGTGAGTTCTGGGACAGCCAGAGCTACAGAGAGATCCTGTCTCAGGAAAAAAATTAAAAAAAAAAAACAAAACAAAACAAAAAACCCATTCTGACGCAGAGAATACAATGTGTCCACCTATATTTCTAGCAGAGCATGCTCATAATAGGAAATCTCAATGTCAGTTCTCAACTTAAGTTCAACATACTTCCAAAAACAAAAACGGGACACGGATTATAACGGGTGTGTGGAAATGAAGAGCCAGAATGGTGAACGACATACAGAAGAACCAACTGCAACACGTCTTCCTTTCAAAAGACTTCTCATCAAACCTCAGTACTCAAAACAATGCACGGGGGGGGGGGGGGAACAAACCCACAAACACAAAAACAGAAATAAAGACAAAAATATTCTCAACGGATGTCTGACAGAGGGACAAAATAAATTCAATGGAAACCGTCATCTTTTCCAGAGCTGCTTCTGAACACCTTCGTGGAGAGACTCACTGGACAGACTTTCCAAATGTCACAAAATTACCCCAAAGTGGCTCCTACACCTACGTGGAGTGCAAAGACCAGAACTTCTCCGAGGCAGCACAAAGAACCCCGCCAGCCCCAGTCCAGCCAGCAGCCGGCCGGCGCGACGCCGAGAGCAGGAGCTGCGCGCCCGGCCGCGCCGCGACATCACCGAGCGCCGACTTCGTCCCGCTCGGCGCGGAAGGGAAGGGCGCGGGCGGACGGAAGTCCCCACAGGCCGCGCGCCGGGGCCCAGCTCGCGGGCAGAGCCCCGGCCGCGCGCGCCCCTCGCCCCGGGGCGGCCCCAGCACGGCGGCCCCGGCCCCGCCGGCGGCTCCCTCCCGTGTGGGGACAGCGGCCCCGCGCTCACCGTGGCGCGGCCTCCGAGCTCGCGCGCGCTCCTCGCAGCTCGCGGCAGCGGCGGCCACCTCAGCCTTCCTCAACCTTGGGGAAGAACCCTTAGCTAGCATGGCGGCCTGAAAGAACCCGCCCCCAGCCGCCAGACGCTTCTGATTGGACAACCTGCTGGAGGCCCTGATTGGCTAGAGCTGCCGTGCAGGGCTGAGTGACAGGAGCGACTCCTCTTGCCGCTACTTGGGCCAGGACCCTGGCCAGTGAAAATAGTTGACCGTATAAAGCCAATTGTAACTCTGAGATACCCAGGCACCCGGCCTCTGAAAGAGACAAAGTATTGTTCGGTGTCGACAGCTCAGGAAGGCACTTTGCCACAGCTTCTCCAGAACATTTTTGTTACGGTCTTGCTGTATAATGTACCGAAGCCTCAAACTCATAATCCTGCCTCAGACTGAGCCTACATGGCCTAGTGAAAAAATTTTCTTAAACAGCCATTAGTGAACTTGTAATTTTCTGGTGTTTCCTCTGGTTCTCTCCTTCACATGTAAAAATGGAGAGAAAAAAGTGAGAGTATGTGTTTGAGGGGCTTGGAGAAATGCCTCATTGTTTAAGAGTACTGCCTGCTCTTCCAGGGGACCCAAGTTTCGTTCACAGCATCCATACACAGAGGCTCATGACCTTCTGTGACTCCAGTTCCAAGGAATCCAATGCCTTCTGGCCTGCATGGGCACCAAACACACATGTGGTGTGCAAACCTGGGCAGATCACCAATATACATAAAATAATAGTGTGTAACTGAACAGCTGAGCGGCTGGGACTGAGGGGTGGCGGTTGAAGAGGATTGCTGTAAAAGGCTGGACGAGGCATGGAGAGTGCAGGGTGAAGCTACTGCAGCTAAGGTCACCTGTGCATGAGCAAGCCAGCGGACCAGCCAGCATTTCAACAAGCAGTAGTAACTGGACTGGGGGAGAAAATTAAAATGACAGTACAGGAGCAGAGAGAGGGACAGATGGGGCGCCTGGAGGGTGTGGGAGGGGAGTTGGAAGAAGATACAACAAGATACATTGAAAGTCTGGATAAATCACCCTGATAACACTGTAACCCCTTTCTTAGCCTAATAATTGCAGAGCACGGAGAGCCCAAAGGCAGAAGTGGGAAATACTAGTTTCTAGATCAATGAATGTCACTTGTATCTCCTTATAGACAATCCCTGCCCTCTGTAATCAAAATTTCTAGGCTATCAGAGATTGAAGTAATAGCAAAATTTTTTTATAGAGAGTTATTAATGTTGACGGTAAGCAGACCATTCCCATCTGCACAACTTGATCCTGATCACTGAAGAAAAGTACCATCTAACGGACATCAATTCAGATGATAGATAGCCTTTCAGAGGCCCTTTACACCTCCCTCCAGGCTATCCTGCCCTCCTTAGTGGTCATTCTGCAGTTTTAAAGATGTATTTTGAAAATATAATGTGTTTTTTCATGTGTGGGCATGAGCGCACACACGCGCGTGTGCATGCGTGTGTGTGTGTGTGTGTGTGTGTGTGTGTGTGTGTGTGTGCGCACACACGTGCGTACACGCACGGGCCATGTTTTGGAATTTGGAAGAGCTTAGAATATCATCATAGAAAAGCCTACAGTGCTAGAAGCAGAGTGGAGCAGGCAGCTCCCGTTGGGATTTAACAGAGAGAATGCACAGGCAGAGTGGGTGTGAGCTTTATAACCAATGAGGTTTCGAGAAGAAACAGCTCTCGAAATGGCTTAGGAAAGGCCACGTTCTCCTAACCCTGTACCTCCGCCTGTCTGGAGCCACATTTGCCTGTACACAAATGTCTTCCTACTTTTTTGATAAAGTGTTCTACAATAGCAAAAGGGTCCTACCTCCCCGCTGACAGAGGGCCCTGATGTGTGCAAATGGTTCCTCAGGAAGAATAGTGGTCTGTGTGGTGGTTTACATGATCAAAGCCTACACCTGATAATCAGGTTTTCAAAGTCAAAATGAAACTAAAGAACTAAAACTTTATTAAGCAATTAAGGGTATAATGAGTCCTTTTGACTTTGAAAATCCCACCATACTTTGTTTCGGCACCAAGAGTCTTTTCCTAGACATAAGTCTGCTCTTGTTCAGCCAGCTAGAGGACTCATATCCTGAACTGGCTTAATAAAACATTTCAGTTCTTCTACCAAAAATTGGAACGTTCTGGGGGAAAACATCTTGCCACATTGTGCCTGTGCTGTGAGAATATGAGTGGGGCTGGATTTGCAAAGCGCTGCACTTGTTTGTTTGGTGGAAGAATTTCGAGGGCAGGATGGAGCTCTGTGTCATCCTCACTGTTCACTGCTCTAGTCAATTTACATAGTGAGAGAAGAGCACCAGATGGGACAGAAAGGCATGCAACATGAACTACTTGGGAAGGGGATGAGTCTAAGGTTGCAGGCAAGGCAGCTGCCAAGACAGCAGCTGTGATCCCCAAGGAGGCTGGCCCCATAAAAACAGAAACCTAGTTTCCTGCCTTAGGACAATAGGAAAGGTTCCCTGAACACCAGCCTCACCCAATAACAACCTTCAAAAATACGATTTCTCAAGAAAGGACAGCCTCAACAGAAAGTGATATTGTAAAAGTTGAACGTGATGGCTAGGTTCTATCTCAAGCTGTCCTCAGAACTTGACAATATCATCCCCATAGTCCTGGGCTTGTAGTCATGCAAAATATCAGAGCAGTAGCGTCTTGCACCATGATTCCAGAGAGCTCCTTAGGTCAGGCCATGAGATCCACAATTGGGATCCCTAAAGGGAGGCCCTAAGACCCACTGAGTGAAGTTTGGAAGGTGATATCCAGCTTTCAGCGATGACCTCATGATGATGGAGATACAGGGACTGTGTGATACCTGCTGAGGAAAGAGAGAGACCTGGAGTGAATCTGCCTGAAAGAGAAGCTGTGCGGCCTGGGCAGCAGACTTGGATGGTAGTAGTGCCCACAGCATTAGCTTACAAATGAGTCCCAGACACAGGATTGGAGCTGCTTGACTTTATGTTTGGTTGGTTTTTGTTTGTTTTTGAGAGGTTGGGGCTTGAAGTTTTTTGTTTGTTTGTTTGTTTGTTTGTTTGTTTGTTTTTGAGAGGTTGGGGCTTGAAGTTTTTTGTTTGTTTGTTTTTTGTACACTTGTTTTTTTGGCTTTTCGAGACAGGGTTTCTCTGTGTGGCCCTGGCTGTCCTAGAACTCCCTCTGCAGACCAGGCTGGCCTTGAACTCACAGAGGTCTGCCTGCCTTTGCCTCCTTAGTGCTGGTATTAAAGACATGCACTACCACCACCAGCAGGCTCTTGTTTTGACACAGGGTTTCTCTGGCTGTCCTGAATTCACTCTATACAACAGACTAGCCTTCAACTCAGTGATCCACCTGCCTCTGCCTCCCCAGCGCTGGGATTAAAGGCCACCGCTGCCGCCACCACCACCACCAGGGTTTGATTCTTGATTCAGTCCTGTCTTTCCTTCCCATGCTCTTGTCTCTTCATTTGGAATGTGACTGTGTACTATGTGACACTGAAGTGTGTCGTTTGCTTCGGTACTACAGGGGTTGGAGAGTTGGCGGTTAAGAGTACCCACATGGAGGTTCATAACCATCATATCTTCAGTCCTGGGGTGACCAACAGAACCCCATGTAGTGCACACGCACGCACACAGGCCAACATTCACACACATAAAGGAAAAGAAAGCGACATAAAAAATAAAAAGAGATTGCATTGAGTCTCAAAAGAAACATTGAATTTTTGGACAGTGTTGAATTGTCAACTATGGGACCCTTGATGTTTGAATAAGTGCACTTTAAATTATGGGATGGCCATGACCCTATGAGGGTCAGGCTCATGAGTTTGGATACTTGGTCTTCAGATGAGAGAAGGTCGAGGAGTGAAATCTAGCTGGAAGACTGATGTTCCTAAGGCCAAGCCTTGGACTGTCTAAGCCAAGTCCTCATTCTTGTCCTCTTTCTGCTCCCTACTGAGACACACCATGGCCAGCTTCCGCATCCTGCCACTTCTCATCCCACGGGATGGTGGCACAGTCCAGATATGTCCTGGGGAGTGGAAGCTCATGTAAGGGAGCCTGTATGGAGCCCAGGCCCAGCCACTCTGGCTGTCGCACCCCTGGGCCCTTGAGAGGAATGACAGAGAACTGGTAGACATACATTATCATGTGGCACCGGTTACTAGTGTTTCTCAACATGTGGGTCCCGGCCTTCGGAGACCACCGGGAAACACAAATATTCACACCATGTCTCATAACAGTAAAATTACAGCTATGAAGTAGTAACAAGAATAATTTTATGGTTGGGGGTCACCACAACCTGAAGAACCGTATTAAAGGGTCACAGCATTAGGAAGGCTGACAACCACTGAGTTAGACCTTCCATGGAAATATATAACCATGTGAACTCCACCCCCCCCCCCAAATTATTTTTTTCCAGACAGAGTTTCTCTATGTAGCCCTGGCTGTCTGGGACTCTGTAGCTGAGGTTGGTCTCAGACTCAGAGATCCTCCTGCCTCTGCCTCTGCAGAGTACTGGGATTAAAGAATGCACCATCACTGCCTGGCAAGCCCCCCAAACTTCTACCTACTATGAAAATTTTGCTTTATCATAGTCCTTCCTAATTGTCCCAGAGAGGGATGTGACGCCACAAACAGCCTCACTAAATGGTTTGTTCAGCTGTGTTTATAGATGTAGGATTTTTGTCATCCAGAACTCCAAATTTCCTACTTCCCTGTTATAAATCTGTTTTATAAGGCCAATATCACACTCTAGTTTCTCACAATAAAGACTGCAGTCCTCTGTACCAGTTTTCTGTTATGGTTACTTTTTTTTATTGTTGTGAAAAAATAACTGACAAAAGCAATTTATAAAAGAAGGGGTTTAATTTGGCTCCAATCTTTTGCGGTGAGGTAAGCTGGTTTGAGGGGCTGTGCCCGTGCCGGCATGAGGGGGAAGGCGGCTCTCACATGTCCCTTTCAGATGGGAAGCAGCAAGCTGCAGCTCAGCCCACTTTCTCCTTTCAGGTAAGTCTGGGGCTTCTCTCTGTGTGCATTGCCAGCTCCTGCCAATAAACCTTGCTGCCTCTGTCAGTCCTCTCCAGAAGGGTTCTTCTAGACAGTTCCTTCACCAGAACTGCCGGCCACACCAACCTCCTGTTTTCCATTCATCTTTAACCTGATTATTGACCCAGGAGTGACTTGGAACCCTAGTCTTCTCAGCTTCTCTCACCAATGTGGACTCACTGAATGCTTCTTCTTGTTGTTCTACTTCTTTCTTCTCCTTCCAATGGTGGGGGTGGGGTTACAAAGGTGACTTCAACATCCTCTCAACAAAAGAAATAAGGAAATATTTGTCTTCCATATAGTAGAGAAATGTTGACTACTGGGTGGCAGCAATTTCAGCACCACATGACTTAGTCTGAGCTGGTCTAAGGGATGCAATGAGTGAGGACCAGTGGTCCACAATCTTCCCAACACTGTGACCCTCTAACACAGTTCCGCATGTTGTGGTGACCCCAACCATAATTTTTTGTTGTTGTTGCTACTTTATAAACTATAATTCCGTTACTGGTATGAGTCATGATGTAAAACGTATGGATACTCTTAGAGTTCACCAGTTACAGATAAGTGGTAGCTGCTGGAAGCTTCTCTTCTGCGGCAGTGGCAGGTACCTGCCACTGGACAGTCATAGTGGTCTGCTGTGATGTAACTGAAACCACACAAGAAAAAAGGAAAGCATCACATTCCCACTTATCCATTAGATACGGCTTTGTTTCTAAACAAGTGGGATGGGCGTTTGAGAAGGTAACAGACCTGGCCTTTAGGGAACAAGAATGGACAGGAATTTCTCCCCAGGGATGAGAGGGACTTAAAAACATTGTCTTGGGCTAAATCCAGAGCTATTTTTTGCCTTTTCCCTAAGCTTCCATGTGGTTCTTCAGAATCGAATATTTAAAACTGCTTATTTGTTCTTCAGTCTCTTGGAATTTGTTATTATCTTATTTCCAGCTGTGAAGATAAGCACAGAAAACCAGGTACTGGGCAGATTATAAATTAAGAGTTGTAAAATCACAACACAGACAGCCTCTTATTAACCCTGCCCCAGGGAAATTGCTGCAGGGGAGCCTGTGTGTTCTGGCCGCTAACAAACCAAGCTGGCCTAGAACTCACAGAGATCTGCCTGTGCGCTTTATAAGTGAGTGCCGGTATTAAGGAGACGTGCACCGCCAAGCCCAGCTAGGCAATGCATGCTCTAACAAAATCTTTGGCTTGCCTGAGTAAAATTCCAGCTACATGGAGCTTATCAGACCAATTCTAATTCTACGTCTGAGGCAAGAAACCACTGCACTGGACAGTGAGTTGGCAAATGGACTGTGGCCACTAGCCACCCAGGACAAATAGGAACTAAGCTTTGAGTTCACCAAAGACTGAAGTACCGCGCACGACCCCAGCAGGTTTGGCTTTTGTGCAAATCTCTCCTGAGTTGGGTGAGGTCTTCTGGGGCGGAAACCAGTGCTGGAAGGAAGGGGCTGTGCTGCTGACCTCAATTCAGAGGGGCTCCAGCTAAAGGCTCCACTTGTTACTCCGCCTGTCACTCGCGTTGTGCGACCCTAGCCAATCAGGGCCTCCAGACAAACCGTCCAATCAGGAGCGACGAGGGGCGGTGGGAGGCGGGCTCCTCCAGCCGTCCCTTGGGCGCTGGGCGGTGCTGCAGAGGGAGGCGCAGCGGGCGCGCAGCCCCCGGCAGTGGCCCGGGTGCCGGTTGCCGTAAGGAGCGCGGGCGAGCTGGGCAGCCGCGCCATGGTGAGCCCGGGGCCGCCGTCCCCAGACGCGGAGGAGCCGCAGGCTGAGCCCCGGAAGCCGGGGTGGTGGGGGAGGGGTGGCACCGGCGTCCTGCAAAGTTCGGCTTCGTGCAAAGCTGAGAGTTAAAAAGGCAGAGTCGCGAGCCGGGGGCAGGCGACGGGAGGGCTGGTGGCTGCTCGGAGGGGGCCACGCTGACCGGCGAGGGGAGGACAGCGTGCGGGGGAGTCCGGGACGCCCTGCGGGCGGGGGCGCCGGGCCCTGGGGCGCCTCCCTGGGCACGCCGGCCGACCCCTCGCCCCTTCTGAGTGTGGAGGGTGACAGCTTGCATCTAACCTCGCACCCAATGGGAACGCTGCGTGTGGGCTTCAGAGCAAGCCCAGCTGCTCGAGGAGATGGTCCCCCAGTGTCGGACAAGGGAGGAGAACGTGGAGCGGGACTCAGAGGTGTACGCAGCCGGGATCCTTGCGGCTGCCCCTCCGCCCTGCGGTGCGCTGCTGGCCGCTTTCGCTCCCTCGCCTAATTTATTCATTGATGTGTGTGTGCAGTGAGACAGGTGTGAGATCACAGGACAACTTTATGAAAAGAGTGCTCTCCTTCCACGCTCACTGTTGAGGTCCTGTGTTGACCCTGCTGTTAAGGTCCAAGTCTGACGTTACCAGATAGCTCCTGAGCTCAGGGCAAAAATTACTCCCTTTGTCAGCAGGGTTCCCTCTTCTCTGCCTGACCCTGGGAGCACTGTTCCCCACTTCCTCTACCTGAGGAATAGCTCTTAGTCCAGAGAGGCGGGGAAGCCAATTCAGCTCCCTTCCTCCCAGGAGAACCTGTTCTGCAAGCACCTGGAGATTCCTGGAAGTACCCCACCCTATGCTAATGAGACCTTAGCTTTCAGCAAATGACCTTCAACCATACCTGGAGTTCTTCCCCCACCCATAGGATGATTAAGTTGATCTTATCTTACTGTTAGGCTACCGACTATAAGTAAGAGGGTGGTTTTTGTTTTGCTTAACTTAGATTCTTGCTGAACATGTTGGCTCTCACCTTTCATCCCAGCATTCTGGAAGTAGGTAGGTCTCCGAGTTCTAGGTCAGCCAGGCCTACACGGTGAGTTCCAGGCAAGTCCAGATTACAGAGTGAGAACCGTTCTCAGAAGAAAGAAAAAACAAATAATTAAATGATTGGTCCAGCAGAATCCCTGAGTGGGTAGGGACTCTTGCTGCCAACCCTTAAGACCCTGGAAGAAGAAAATCAAGAGTCACAGTGTTTCTTTGACCTCTTGCACCTTCACCTTGTACGTGCACCATGGCAAATGCATAACCACACATGCACACAGAAAGGAATGTTTTTTAAAAAGAAAAAAATCGGATTTTATTTTAAAACAAGTTTTATAGTTTTCAAATTACAGCTCTTATGTTTACTGTTGTATTTAGACTCATGTATTTACTTTTTGGATGATATGTGGATGCTTTTCCGGTTACATTTTCAAGTATTTTATCATGTGTGTATAGAGGTGTGATTGGGTTTGTATATTTCAGTCCTTGCCATTGGTGTGCACATCCTCATCTTGGTTGCTTCAATAATAGGTATGGTGCTAGTATAACATTTGTTGTGATACATCTTCAACTCCTTTAAGCAAAATCACCATTTCAAAGTGTTTCGGAGTCCAAGATACATCATTTTTGCCATAAGGGGTAATGTTAAGAACCATTCCCTCAAGTCAAGTGCACACCTTTAATCCCAGCACTTGGGAGGCTGAGGCAGGCAAATCTCTGAGTTCCAGGTCAGCCTAGTCTACGGAGCTAGTTCCAGGACAGCCAGGACTACACAGAGAAACCTGCCTCAAATGACCAAGAAGACAGTGAAGAAGAGGAAGATGAATAAAGGGAAGGAAAGAAAGAAAAAACCATTTCCTTTGTGGAAATCAAGTAAAATGTTTTTATTTGTTTTATTTTCAAGATGCAAGCTAAGCTTGCACTAGAGATCTCCCTCAGCATCTGATTTCTGGAGTCAAAAGTGTGTGCCACCACATAGTGACTTATGTTCTGGTCCTGGGAAATAGTGGATGTTTGAATAGACTCAGTTATTTGAGATTTTCTTCCACTGTGTAGCTCCGGCTGCCCTGGAATTTGCTATGCAGACCGGGCTGGCCTGAGATTCACAGAGATCTTTGAGATCTGGCTGCCTCTGCCTTACGAATGCAGGTATTTAAGTTATATACCACCAAGCCTGGCCTAGACTCCCTCTATCATGTTTCCTTTTGTTATGCTCATCTCTGGATGATTTTGTTCATATGTCATTGTGAGAAGTCATTTGCTTGACTTTTTATTTTTACTGTTTTATCCTTATCAAGGAAGTGAACCTATTTCTATAACAACAGTTTCTCATATGCATATATATATATATATGAAATATATATATAGCACAGGTAAAATTTATATTTGCTTATTGTTCCATTGTAGAGCATGCCTTCATTTTAATATTTTTGTGTGTCTGTGTATGTGCTCAAGAAAGTCAGTCAAGTGTCAGCTCTGTTAACTGTTGTAAGTGGCTGTTACAATTTACTATTAATTATCTTTTAATAAAGCTGTTGTTAGTCCTAAACAGCTGTATATCCAAATCACCAGACAGAGACTATGATTTATTTAATTAACCTAGATCACAATGCTGGACAATAGTTTTTCCATCCTAAACCTCCAAGCCCTCAGTTTCCTAACATTTAGATTTCCCATATTATACTTGCTTTTAGTGATATATTAGGTCCAGTCCATCTCTCCACATCGTCCAAGATCTCTGCTCTTGCCTCTGTCCTCCCAGCTCTCATCTGCCCTTCCTCTGCCTCCCACCTTCCTGTCCTCTGACTCCTCCCTCTCTTCCTGCTTCCTGCTCAACATTGTGGCTAGTTGCTTTATTTTGGCATGTTTACACAAAGTTGAGACAGGTGATGCTTAGAATAAGTATCACAATGCAATGTCCAGATTGAAACCAGAGAGTGGGGAGAGAAATCAGCATTTGAATGAACAAGGGTAAAGTATATACATTCCAAAAGAATATTATACCAACAATTAACACTGTACCAGGGACCAGGGGGAGGACTGTGAGACAGGAAGTAGAGATGCGCTGTAGGGGGAGGACTGCGGCAGAGCAGCAGCCCTTCCTGTGCCCTGAGCCCAGTGATGAGAGCTGTGCCGCCCTGGTGCTGCTTCTCCACATCCCTCAGTGCTTGCAGTACAACTTCCGTGCCGTGGAGGACACGTGTGGATCCCGCAGAGTCGAGTGAACCCGTGCTCAATCAAGTATGTGCAATGTTTAGGCCTCAGTGCGCTTCGAGGATGTGGCTGTGCACTTCAGCCTGGAGGAGTGGGCTTTGCTGGATCCTTCCCAGAAGAGCCTGTACAGAGACGTGATGCAGGAGACCTGCAGGAACCTCGCTGCAGTAGGTAAGGATTAGGGAGCAAGTATCCTGTGACAGCAATGTTCTTCTGGGATTTGGCCTATTGAAAGGCAAATTATATTAAATAAATCAGACAGGGGTTGAGTTTAAACCAAAACAAGAAACTAATGTTTTAGTAATTTCTAATTCATCCTAAATTTTCTGGAACTACCTTTTAGGACACAAATGGGAAGACCGGAATCTCGAAGACCATTATGAAAGTCCTGGGAGGAGTCTAAGGTAATGCAGATGGAGGTGTAGAAGCAAAGGGGTCTTTTTTAAAGGTATAAAAGTTATTGAAAGCAGAGAGGCTTTCTCTGCCTCAGCTTTCCTCCTGGCTGCTATTGTGTTGCTCCGCTTTTCTGGATTTGTCTTGGCATGATGTAATAGGTCTACCCACCCTCTTCATAATGAATTTGAGTGCTTTCTTATCCCTGGAAACCTCAAGCAGTTCCATGAAGAGCTGCACATAGAACACAAGGCCCCACCTTTCCTGATCATGTCCCACATGGGCTTGGTGTGCCTGGGGCCAGCTGTACCTCACACATAGAACACAAGGCCCCACCTCTCCTGATTATGTCCCACATGAGCTTGATATGTCTGGAGCCAGCTGTACCTCAGCTTGCTTATGTTTTTTTAACACTTTGTGCCCCTGGCTGCCAACTCCTGAGTAGCTTGGGTTCAGGAATCTTGGCTAGAGTTGATGAGGGAATGAAGAAAGAACAGACACACATGCAGTGATGCTGGGATCAGGTAGGGTTCTCTAATGGCTACTGCCAGCAGTGCTGCTGCAACCCAGAACCTGGACATCTTTATTAGGTATAGCACAGGGAGGGTTAGCTAGTCTGGGTAGGAGATCTCTGTGGGTGGACAGTCTCAGTCTGGGGGGAGGAAGCTGCAGTTGCTAGCTTCACATACATTGATCAATTGTTCATAAACACGGACTCCCAAATAAAGATTTACCATCCCTCTTAAGTGTGGACCATGTGAGTAATGGCTTTGCCAATTTACCATGGGCCAGTTATCTGGGCGTCCTCATTTACTCAGGATTTCACTCACTCAGGGCCTCCTCTACTCACTATACATGGCCACGGAGTCTGAAGAATTCTGCTCTTCTTTAGTGGTGACCGTGACGGGAAGTCTTTCTAGGAATTTTGATGTGCTGTAAACATTTACAAAGAAGCAAACTAAACAAATAAGTAGGCTGTGAATTTTTTTCTTTAGACTCTTTTTTACCAAACTACAGTAATAGGTACTAAAACATAAGCATGCTGATTATGGTTACCGGAGCATTTCACTTGGACGGAGTCTAGGGACTTGAACTAATGACTATGATTGTTTCAGTCAAAGCTCTGTGCGAGTCAGCCTGTGGAACATCAGTTCGTTTAGTCTATGACCATGGCAAAGGCATAAACTTTGTCTGATATGTATCACCTAGACCTAATAAGCAGTCAGCAGTAAAACAGCTATTACTACATTGTTTGTCTTTTTTTTATTGTGGTTTATGTTTTCTTTACAGAAGTTACATGTTACAGACCTTCTGTGAGAATGAAGGTGGTGATCAAGATGGAGAAAACTTGACTTGGAAACCAAACCCCAGTATGAATTTGAAAAGCCCCACTGGCTTAACACCGTGCGATCACAGTGTGTGGGGAAAGGCTGCGCCATGTCATTCATCCTCTAGTACACTTGCCACATCTCACACTCAGTATAATCCACATGAGCATGAGAAATATGTGACCAAGCAGTATAACTCTGATTCTCTGATAACCTTTCAACGCTACATGAGAACTCATGTTGTGAATGGGCCATGTGAATGTGAGGTATGTTTAAGATATTTCGGTTTTCCAGATACATTGGAAATGCATCAGGAAACTCATGGTGGGAAAAATCCATACCAATACAAGGAATGTGAAAAGACCTCTGTTAATATTAGTTCACTGTGCACACTTGGAGGAACTCATGCTGTAGGGAAATGTTATGAATGCAATCAGTGCGGTAAAGCTCTGAGTTCTTACAGTTCACTTAGAAGACATGAAAGAATTCACACTGAGAAAAAACCGTACAAGTGCAAACAATGCGGGAAAGCCTTTAGGTGCCACAGTTACCTTCACTTACATGAAAGAATTCATACTGGTGAAAAACCCTATGAGTGTAAGCGATGTGGGAAAGCGTTTATATTTCCTGGTGCCTTGCAGGTCCATGAAAAAATTCACACTGGAGAGAAACGTCACGAATGTAAACACTGTGGTAAAGCCTTTAGACGTCATAGTGATCTCCAAGTACATGGAAAAATTCACACTGGAGAGAAACCCTATGTATGTAAACAATGTGGTAGAGCTTTTAGACTTAACAGTCACCGTCAGAGACATGAGCAAACTCATACTGAAGACAGACCCTTTATATGCAAACAGTGTGGCAGGTCTTTTGAGTGTTACAGTAACCTTGAGTTACATGAAAAAATTCATACTGGAGATAGATCCTTTGTATGTACACAATGTGGCAAAGCTTTTGGATGTTACAGTAAACTACAGTTACATGAAAAAATTCATACTGGAGACAGACCCTTTGTATGTAAGGAATGCGGTAAAGCCTTTATATGTCATGGTCATCTTCAGAGGCATGAAACAACCCATACTGGAGAGAAACCTTACGGTTGCAAAGAGTGTGGCAAAGCCTTCAGTCGTAACAGTCATCTTCAAAGACATGAAAGAACTCACAAGCAAATGTCTACATGACCCAGAAAATAGTGATTCCACCAAAGTCCAGCTAGGCAAACCAACAGCTGTATTAGGATTACTTCATGGACAACTTACTGACAGCTGCATCTTCAAAGTGCTCCTTTAACCGGAGTGCTCCCTCACAGGGACTACCACCCTGGAGAGCTCTGCTTGCAGGCAGCTCAGCTGAGTGGAGAGCCTCCTCTCTCACCGTTTACTGCTTTCGTCACCTTGGAGACAGGCCTTGCGAACCTTTAAGGCTTAGATTTCTTTGCTTTTGTTTTTTGAGACAGGGTTTCTTTGTGTAGTACTGGCTATCTCAGACTTGCTTTGTAGACCAGGCTGGCCTCGAACTCACAGAGATCTGCCTGCCTCTGCTTCCCAAATGCTGGGATTAAAGGTGTACACCACCACTGCCCAGGGAAGGCTTACTCACCAAGTGTCCAGCCTCCGTCTTAGAGGCAGGGTTTCAATTCAGAGGAAATTGTTAGCACTCTGTCTGACTCTTTTTTTTTTTTTTTTTTTTTAATGATTTTGAACCTTGTTGGGGGGTATAAATGGCCATCTATGATTGAGCCTTGCACGCCTCTGCCACAGCAGCCCTCACCAGCTTCACCAGTGGCTGTGGGCTCTTCAGCACTAAGGCCTTACCGTCTAGTTCTGGCATGGAACCAGGAGCAGTGTCAGTGAACTTTATGGTTTGTGGTACTTTGGAGGCCTCCTTGGCCAACAAATTAAATAAGATATCCCATCCCTGGCACTAGGATTTTTATTTAGCAACCACTGGGAGTACCCTCCTCATGCAGAATGCCTTTGTTACTTAAACAGTTTAGCTACTTTAATCATCTATTTTTTAAAAATCTAGTCTCAGTGGGTTTATAACTTAGGTGAAAATATGATTGTACCTGGCTGTCATTAGACTGGTTCTGCCACCCTTGTCACTCTTCCGTTGGCACCCATACTTGACACTGAGTTGGGTAAGACCTTTATGCATGGAAGTGCTTGTAAGGGGCCTGTGGCAGTGCCCACACAGGGGAGAGCATATTTACACAACTCACTAATAAGCATAGTCACCGTTTGGTCTCTCAGTCCCTCACTGCAGGATATTTAATCACATTGTGAACCCCGAGACTGAACTGGAATAATTTGTTTCTAACTGGTATGGCTGAGCCTTTGCAGATACCTTTAATCCAAGAACTGAATAAAATCAACCACAGGTCAAGAGGCAGAGCAAGTAGCCAGCTGATGGAATAAACAGGAAGGAGAGACATTGAGTTGAGGGTGTTTAGGGCAGCTTGGAGAAGAAAAGGCTTTTCCTGCAGGGATGAGAGCTGAGTAGGAAAGTCGGCTGGGTGCTTTCTCTGCGTCCCTGAGCTGGCAAGTTTTCACCTCAGCGTCTGGCCCTGAGTCTAGCAACAGTCCCTCACGGGGCAAGATGACTTCTCTGAGTGTCCCATTGTGCATCTTCGAGGCCATGATCAAGAACAGGCCTAATGTGGTGGCTCCTTTTGCTTTGTGGCTAGGATGAAAAGATACCTGAGGAGAAATCTGTCCCCTGCCTGCCCGTGTTTTCTTGCTGAGTGTACCTGTTGCTATGAGGATAGTTGCTGCCGCCACCGTCCTCCAGAGACAGCCTTTGGCCTTCCAACATGGACAAAACAGCAGAAACTCTGAGAAATTTCCTGGCCTTGACTGCCAGAATGAGATAGTTCAGGCATCCAGCTTCGTAGACTGAATAGCTACTGAACAGTCCATCATACACATAGCCACCATTGGGCTTCCCAGCCCCGCTTATAAGATTTCCTCCTGAATCCCCTTCCATCGCATACAGTCTATGCATCTGCCCTCTAAGAGTCCTTTTCAAGTAATTTTTGGTACAGAGTAGGTGGTAGAGAAACAAAATTGATGGTCACTGATGTAGCTCTTTTGGCACAATTCTGAGCATGCACAAACACCTGGGTGAGGTCCTATGGACCATATATACTAAGCAGAAATAAAGGGCTTTAAGGAAGTGATTTGTAAGTGCTTGTTACAAGAGACTTAAATCTCAAGTTGGTTTAATTTTATTGGAAAATATAAGTCTCAAGACAGTATATTTTTCTTTTATGTATGGCTTGCTGTCATTGCTATTACATCGGTATGCTATTAAAGTTGACATGTTATTTATTTATTTGTTTATTTATTTATTTATTTATTTATAGGCAGAGAGTCTCCTTTGGTAGCCCAGGCTGACCTCGAATTCACAGTTCTGCCTGCCTCTACTTTCCAAGTGCTAATATTAAAGGCTGTGTCTCGGTGTTCATAAAAGAAGAGTACAAAAATAGCTAGTTATAGATAGATATTTTTGGTAAAGGATATTAAAGAGAAAATGCTTTTAGATAAAGAGAGGTTGAAAGTGGAGCCTACCTACATGGTGGAAATGCTGATGCAGCTATTGACCTGGATAGCATTCACTGTCGATATAGCTCAAGAGTTATCTAGGAATAGAATCTCAGCTGAGGAACTGCCCCTAAACCAAACTGACATGTGAGCATGCCAGTGGGGAGTTACCATGGTGGTTGACTGGTGAAGGAAGACCAGGTCCACTGTGGGCAGCACTGGCCCAAAGCAGGTGCTCCTGCATGCTGGTTCGGTGTTAGCCTGCCTGCCTTCCAGTAAGCAACACCCTGCGGGGTCCTTGCTGCACTCGATTGGCTGTGGAATGAGTGGGGAAGAGGTGATACTGTGTGAAATAGCAAAACTGGAAGGCCTGCCTTCAAGTTTCTGCCTTGAATGCCCTCAGTGATGGACTATCAATGGAATGGTAAGACAAGTAAACCCTTTCTCCCCCAGTGTTTCTTTAAAGATGTTTTATCATAGCAACAGAAATGAAAATTAGCTTTCTCCGTGTCGTATGGGATGGTTTTGTTCCTGGTTGGGGTGATTTCGGGCTTGATGAGCTGGATGATAGGATACGCCGCCAAGGCAAAGCTCTCAGTGTCACTGGGTGGAGTGCCAGATCTTCTGCTCGGTATTCCGTAGCCTGTCTTCCTTTGAGTACCGGCTTCTCCTCAACATGAATTAAATAAAGTATTCAGCAGGGCATGATTGTGCAAATCTTAGTCCTTCCACTTGGGAAAAAGAGTTCTGTGAGGTCAAGGTACCAGATCTGCATAGCAAGTTCCAGGCAAGCTAAGGCCTGTCTCAATTAATCAATCAATCAATCAATCAATCAATCAACAAATCAGTAAAAAGATTTCAGTTCCTGAGCTTATTATTTATGTGGCACAATCTTCAGTAAGATATAGTGTGAGCTGGATAGAGTGGTGGCTAGTTTTATGCCAACTTGACACAAACTACAATCATGGGAAGAAGAATCCTGAACTGAAAAAAAAAAATACCCCATACCATAAGGCAAGCCTATAGAGCATTTTTTTTTTTATTAGCAATTGATGTGAGAGGGCCCAGCCCATTGTGGGTGGGGCCATCCTGGGCTGGTGGTCCTGGGTTCTATAAGAAAGCAGGCTGAGCAAGCCATGGCAGAGAACACTTCCCTGGCCTTTGCATTAGTTCCTGCCTCTAGATTCCTACCCTGCTTGAGTTCCTGTCCTGATTTTCTTTCCATAACAAATGTGATATAAAAGCTTTTTCTCTCCAGGTTGCTTTTTTCTTATATTAGGTGGGATGCAAAGAAAAGTACAAATTAGGTCTGGGCTAAAGAACATTCCCTGGGATACAGAAAAGTGGATAACATGGGAAGAATGAGGAAGAAGGCAGCAAATTAAAGGTGGGAAAGCTAGAGCTCGGGTCTACCCTTACCAAAGAGGAGGGGCAAGTCTATTCACATCGGGGCACTGAAAAATGGCCTGACACAAGGGGTCATGACAGGGAGTTCTCTCAAGTCCTGGGATTGTTAAAGACTTTCACTTCTTGCTTCTATTTTATGGCATGAGTGTTTTGCCTGCATATGTAGTATCTGCACTACATGTAAACATGGTACCTATAGAGGCCAGATGAGGGTGTCAGATTCCTGGAACTGGAGTTAAAGGTGGTTATAAACCACCATGTGGGCCGTGGGGACTGAACTCTGGGTTGTAGACAAGAGCAGCAATTGCTCTTAACTGCTTGTAAAGACTTGTGCACAGTGAAGGGACGGGTCACAGCATGGTTTCATGACGCTGGCAGTAAGAACAGATGAGATCCATCCAAGCGCTGGGGGCGGTGCGCAAACAGTCATGCAAACTACAAGAGAACTCTGCCTCTGTGGGCTGGCTCTCAGAGGCTTCAGGGACGCCTGGTTAGCAACAGCTGAGGTCCCAAAGACTATTGGGAATTAGAAGGTAGTAGAGGAAGGACAGGAGTTTAACTTACAGAGTTAGGCCTGAGAGACCCAGCGTTTCATGAACCTAAGGGAGCTGTGATTACAGGGGAGTTAAAACATTGATCCAGCAGGGACCTCAGGAAGTTGTGGGTTCCAGCGTTTTTTCTGAAGACCTTTATGAGAAGCCAGGCACGGTGGCACATGCCAGTAATCCCAGCACTCAGGGAGGCAGAGACAGGCAGATCTCTATGAGTTCAAGGCCAGCCTGGTCTACAAAGCGAGTCCAGGACAGCCAAGGCTACACAGAAACCCTGTCTTGAAAAAAACAAAATTAAAAAAAAAAAAAGACCTTTATGAGGTCTTAAAATAAACAGCAGTATGTAAGTGGTGTTAATAAAGACAAGAGCAAGCAGGAGGGGAACACAGAAGGACAAAACAGACAAGGCACAGTCGTGGGCACAACTCCAAGGCTAATGTCATGAAGCTGTGTTAAGTCAGCTCCTAGGGGAACAACAGGACACCTGCTGATGTTCAAGTGAGCTTGAGGAAGGTTGTAAAGCCTGAGCAATAGCTCAGAAAAGGAACAAAATAATGCAAATTTAAAAGACCTTGACCTAGGTGTGAGCAGTTAAGCCCCAGAGGATGTGGCAAAGTGTGCTTGGGTGGGTAAGATCCAGCCAGGGCAGCTGGAAAGGCAATGGGCACAGTTCTGTCAAAATCAAAGAGTCTAGCCCACTGGCAGGCCTAGCAGGCTGGAGTAAAGACTTGGGCCTGAACCAATACAAGCAACACAAACCCACCCCTGACCCAGACTGTCAGGGATGGGGAGACGCATTCTGTATTATGAGATGACCATGACTTTATAGGGGTAAGCGGAGGGATGATGTGCTTTCCCTTAGGTGCCTGTGTTTCAACACTTGGTCCTCATATGGGAGCAGACATTGAGGTGAAGCCAAGCTTAGTGATCAGTGGTACCAGGGCAGAATTTAGGTATCTATGCCTTGCCTGGATTTGTGTCCTCCCTCTGCTTCCTGCTGTGGACAGATTGTGACCAATTGTATGATAATGCTTCTACTTTCTCCTTAATACAGTCAGTAGTGGGTTATATATCACCTGTGTTCTTTCTCAGCAACCTGTCTATTACTGTCCCCATAAAACTGCCTCTTTTCTCTCATTCTCTGCATTGCTCCCTTAAGTTGCTTCCTTTTTCTCTCTGTTCTCATGCCAGTTGGATGTATCCTATTCTGTCGAATCTTTCTCTGATTCATCCCTTTTTCTGCCACTCAACTAGACATCCCTTTCAAACATGGATGTTTCCTTCTATAAAATATCTTCATTGTTTGGGATTAAAAAGTGTACCACCATGCCTGGACTTTTTCTCTACCTGATACTTACTCTATACCAGGCTGGCCTTGAGCTCAGATCTGCTTGCCACTGTCTCCTGGATTAAAGGTGTGTTTGTATTTCAGCCAGATCACACAGACCTAGAAGTTCTTTGGATGTGATATTTTGCCAGAACAGCCATGTTCTGAATTATTTTTTTTTTCTACACAGAACTGTTGCAAACCACTTCCAATTCTCTTCCTCAATAAGCCAGGGAGAGTGGGTCCACATTGGAAAACCAAAGAAACTGGAGTCTGAATGGCTAGACCATTTTGAAGACCAGCTGGCTGGAGGGCTGTTGACCCATAGCATTAAGCTGCTGCTTTCTCAAGTGGCTGCTGATCTGAGTCAAGAGAAACGTAACCCAACTTCCATCCTGCCCCTTTTTGCTCTGTGGCAGCAGGCAACACAGCTTTCATGTTATGGTTCCATATTCTGGAGTCCTTGAAGGGTCAGGTTCTGTGGACTGTTCGGTAAGTTACTGAGCTGCCTGGAGTTTCGTGGCCAGAGGCCCCAGTCTGAGGCTGGGACACACTCTAGTTTTGCTCAGGTGTCTTTTTGTGTTTTTTTTTTTTTTCTTTTTGTGGTTTTTGTGTTTTGGTTTTTGTTTGTTTGTTGTTTGTTTTTGAAACAGGGTTTCTCTGTGTAGCCTTGGCTGTCCTCACGGAGATCCAGCTGCCTCTGCTTCCCAGAGTGCTGGGATTCCAGGTGTGCACTGCCACAGCTGGCTGATGCCTGGGGGGTCTTTTTGTGGAGACTCCCTTTTTTCGGCTCTCTGCACTCCCCATATTCTTCCACTTCACAAGCTGCAATGTGGGTGGGCATGGGAAAGCAAGCCTCTGTTACAGTCTCTACACTCTGGAGGCAGACCCAGGGCAACAGAGAAATGGTTTTTCAATTGGGGTTTCTGTGAAAAAATTCCTTTTTCTGTTTTTGTTTGTTTGTTTGTTTTGTTTTGTTTTGTTTTTTTGGTCTTTTATAGTAATCATCCTGGAAACGATGGAGGTATTCTGAAGACACGCTTCCTTCCGCTATTAGTCTAGAAGAAACAGTCATCCCCAGAAATTACTTTCCCAAGAATTTCATCCTTGGGGAATGGAAAAGTTTGTGTCAACAGAGAAGGACCTTGTTCCTAGGAAAGAAGTTTCATACAGTTCTAGCTGTAACAGGCCCTTAGAACTTAGTAGACCCAATACCTTAGCACAACTGACTCCATGATAAAAGTACCATTTGGCTGTGAAACTCAGCATGTAGACAGTACCACCAGCCACAACAAAAGCAAAGGCCTAATCCATCAAAGTCCATAGTTCTGGAAAAGTCTCTGAATGTACTAACCTTGCTTTTTGGCTTTTGTAGTTCTGCTTCTGACTGACTGATCTTGTTAACTGTCAACTAAGGATATGGGTTCTGTGCTTAAAAGCTCACTCTGAAAAAGGATATGGTTTCTGTGCTTAAAAGCTCACCCTGAAAAAGACGAATGACACTGTGTGGTCACTGGTCAGCTAATAAAGACTTTCTATTGGCTTAAACCTGTGTCTGAGCAGTCTGCTCTGGTGAATTCCCCACAAGAAATGTTCATAAGAATGCATTGTAGGGAAATTGACACTGAGACCACCATGGGTCATTAGTGGCTGGCCCCACCCCTTGACAGGGACCGTGTGGTCATATAACCTCTCACTCTCTATCTAAAACTAAAGTTCTTGCCAGGACCTAGAACACGGACTTAGGGAATGCCACTGGGACTCTCTCTTCTCTCCTTGATGTGGACCCTGCCATACATAGGAAAAAAGTTATCTTTCTCCATGTTCACTAGAGATGCTGATTTGCTTCAGGTAAAAGATGTAGATGGCGTTGGTGCTCCTTTGTAAGTGATCTGGGGGCCAGAGGAGACGCTCTGATTCTGAAGCCAAGAAGCTGCCCATCAAATAAGGCAGTGTCTTACTTTCAGAGCATCCTTTGAGTAGTCAGTTTTCTAAGGTAATATGTGGATTTACTGTGGGGGCAGGTGACTTGAAATCTGTAAGGCTGGGATGGAGTAGATGAGGTTTGAGACCATGACTCAAGGCTTCCTTGGGCCAGGTAGTTGCACTGTGCCTGCTGTAGAGCAAGGACAGAAAGAAAGCTTTGTTAGCACTTTGCTCCTATAGCTAAGGCAGCTGAAACCAGGGCTCTGCGAGGCTGGAAACCTCCTGGGAGGCCACATCTGGCTGCTTTAAAGCTTCTGCATCTCTTTTCTTCTGGAGACAGGGCCTCACTAGGTATTTCTGGCTGGCCTGGAACTCACTCTGTAGACCAGGCTGGTCTCAAACCCACAGAGATCACCTGCCTCTGCCTCCCTGGTGCTGGCATCAAAGGCATGCGCCACTGGGCTCATTTAGCCCAACTGGTCTCAAACACACTGTTAGAGCATGGACCCACTTATTAAAAGTATAATGATGACTTGAGCTCATCACGTTCCTTAGCAACTCTGTAAATAGAGCAGTGGTCACATTTGGAGCCACTTTACTGGGGTCTGAATGGTAGGTTGGAATGACCTGAAGATGAGGAGAAAAAAAAAAGCCGTGGATTGGTCATGTGGAGGTGTCCTCTGGAGAAGCCAAGGCCTACCAACCTATCCACCTATGATTCTCTCAGAACAGGGTTCTACATCTGGTGTCCTGGGTAGACTGCATGAGATTTTCACTGCGATTCAATAAGAGCTTGTTTTTCCTTAGGGTGCCCATTGCAGGGCAGCATTAATCTTTAGGATTAATTACTCCACACAGACACCAAACTGTCTACACTGAGCACTCTCTAACAGCACCTGCCATCTGTGTACTTAGTGTACTCTGACTCCATATTATTCACGTAAAATTCAAAAGTGTTGTTTTGGTACTTCAAAATATCGATCGTGTATCATAACATATTACATTTGGGCTTCAGTGAAGTATTCACAGGCAAGTGTTAAAATGACTTCGGTAAGCTTATTCCGCCATTTAGAACGAGGACTCGGCAGAGCAGCAGCCCTTCCTGTGCCCTGAGCCCAGTGATGAGAGCTGTGCCGCCCCGGTGCTGCTTCTCCACATCCCTCAGTGCTTGCAGTACGACTTCCGTGCCGAGGAGGACACATGTGGATCCCGCAGAGTCGAGTGAACCCGTGCTCAATCAAGTATGTGCAATGTTTAGGCCTCAGTGCGCTTCGAGGATGTGGCTGTGCACTTCAGCCTGGAGGAGTGGGCTTTGCTGGATCCTTCCCAGAAGAGCCTGTACAGAGACGTGATGCAGGAGACCTGCAGGAACCTCGCTCTGTTAGTCAGTGATGGGATTCGTAAGGATATCATCCATCACTTAATCAACAAGAGGGCAAGTACTCATTAAAAGGGAAGAATGTGGTAAATACATTGAACTTGGTTATAGTTCACTAGCTAATTTGTCAGATATTTTTAATCACTTCTTATAAATTGTCTGGGATACTTTAGGAAACAAATGAAAAGATCAGAATATAGAAGACTATCATAAAAATCCCGGAAAAAAAGTCTTAGGTAATTTTTATGCAAAAGGAAAAGCAGAGCTCTTTTGAGAAAACTGGTCATGTTCTAGTTGGTAGAACTTTCACTCAAAATCAGTGATAGACCCAAAATGAGCAAATGTTACCTTTTGATCCAGCTCTGTGGGAGCCACATTTAGAACCACTGCCTGTGATTCAGAGTCCAGAGTGCTAACCATTACACCATGGAACCTCCTCTCTGCCTAGTGGCTCTAAGTTGAACCTCTGAATGGACTTCAGGTCATTCAAATGTGGCGGAAGGCATGGGCTCTGTAGGATTTGTGGAGCAGTGTGCTTCATCCTAACAAAGTGGTGAAACTGCTGTTACTAACGTACTTGGTTATAGTCTTTTGGTTTCCTGAGGGTGTTGGGAGTTCATTAAAAAACTCACAGTTGTTGTTCTTTGTCTGGAGGTAGTCTGGGATGCGGCTGTCGGCTTCTGGATGAAGGACAGAGGGACCCCAAGATCCAAGGTTCCGTTTCTGTCAGGAACATCTAGGGCGCTTTAAGGGGGAAGTCTGTACACTAGTTGAAGCCCCTGTTCTCACTGGGGGAGGTGGAAGTGAGTTTTCCAGCGGGTGGTAGCTCTTTTAAATGAGATTGTTGGTATCAGATGATAGCGAAGTGTTACAGCCCTTTGGCTAAGCTGCTGTCCTAACAGCAGGGATGTTGTTGAAAGCTGGTGCCCAGTTGGTTTACAGTCAAACACAGGCCTGGTGAGGTACAGGCCCATTGGGCCAGAAGGCAAGTCTGTTGAGTGGAAGGCATGCCAGGCAGGAAGGTGGGTTCATTGGCAAATTTCCAGGGAGGAGGGGAGTCCTCCCTTCCCCAGAAAAAATGACTAATCTCAGGTAGCCATGGTGAAAAGTTGATGATATCTCGAAGCACACAGCAACGTATTTCTTTTGTATGAAATCAGGGATTTATAAACCTTGGGCAGTGGGAGGAGTTTCAAGGGTGAATGTGTCTGATTCTCTGGGGCTAGAGGTGCTAGGGATATTTGATTTACAAATGTAGTGGTATGGTACCTCATTTACATGCAGTAGCATGGTCCTATCACAAGAAGGAAAATCTCCGGGTACATTTGAAGGTCATTTTTCTGAGAGCTAAGATCTCCTTAGCATAGGGTCCGGTATTTTCAGGAATCCCCAGGCTGCTTGCTGAGCTGGTTTCTTATCAGCAAAGGGTTGGGACTTTAATCTTCCCTGAGAACTATGTGACTATCCTTACAGGTTTTAGGGTTCAGGTAGAGAGGGTACCTCACTAAGAAAGGGAGTCCACCATTATAGACCAAGCCCAGAGGCTACCCAGAAACATCAGACTTTGACCCTAACCAGCAGAGTCCCACAATGGGGAGAAAAATCCCTACCAAAGCAGGAACTGTCCAAAGATGTGTTTATCCTAGCTCACTTTGTGAACACAGAAGAACCCAAGCTGTAGGAAAATGTTACAAAGTAACTAATGGGGTTGGAGCTATGGCTCAGCCGTTAAAGTCTAGCTACATCCAAAAATAAAGTAACCAATGGAGTAAATCTTTCAGTTCCTCCATACGCAGAGTCACTTAAAAATATTCAGTGGCTAAAAGAAGTTGATTCATTGCTGCCAGTTCAGACTGTTAAGCTATATGACCAGAAATGGGCACAGTCCTTTTTGTGAAGCATGTGGAATTTGTCTACAAAACATGATCCATTAACTCTTGAAAAGCTATCTATATAAGCGTTAAAAGCAATCTCTATAGAATTTTCAGATGTAGTTTTAGGTAATACCCATGGGGTTTCTTCAAAAAAATATTTAAAAGGGAATCTTTAGATAATGATTATAGATTATAGATCTAAAGTAACATGCTAATGAAGCCTGTCAATTATTGTCAGTAGAGAACAAATTATCAACCTGCATTTTACTTGGTGGCAATTATTTCTGTAAGCTTGTTTACGAGGTGTCCTTCCCATCATTAGCAATCCTGTAATTTCTTGTAAATAAGGAGCTACAGATCATTGCAGAGATTACGACATGCATAAGTTTCTCTAATACCATCGCCTTGTTGATAAACAATTCTAGTACATAATGAGAAGGAAAGAAAGATAAGTAATTGATAAGGAAGGGATTAATCCTATGAGCTATTACTTTAGCAATAGTATTACACAATAAACTAAAGGCTCACTCTGCTTCAGAGGTTAAGTTTCTCATAGAGTTTAACTGAGAGTCTCCAAAAAGCAACATAAAGATTGAAACTAAGACCCTACACAGATGTAGCCCATGGCAGCTCAGTTTCCAAATGGGCTTCCAGTAAGGGGAATAGGGGCTGTTTCTGGCATGAATTCAGTGGCTGGCTCTTTGATCACCTTCCCCTGAGACCACAGAGGAAGACAATGCAGATAGTTCTGATGAGACCTGATAGGCTAGGATCAGATGGAAGGGAGGAGGACCTCCCCTATCAGTGGGCTGGGCAAGGAGCAAGGGAGGAGAAGGGGGAGGGAGGACAGGATTAGGAGGGGCTGAGGGAGGGTGCTACAGCTGGGATACAAAGTGAATAAACTGTAATAAATTTTAAAAATTAATTTTAAAAAAGATTGAAACCAAATCCTTAGTAGTGCTAGGCAAATAAAAACACACCCAGCAGACATGGTCGCATTTTTTGTAATTTGAGAGTGCATTGTTTGGGAAGTTTTAAGCAGAAAGGATGATGGCAGATTTATTGTTGAGTAATAACATATTCTAATTAATTATGGGTAATTGTTTAAACTTTGTCCTTTTAGTTGATTTACCATGAAAGTTAAACTCATTTGAACACTAAACAAGCAGAAGAGACTCATCCATACAATGAATTAGCACAAACCCTCACATCAAGGCTGGGTAAGGCGACAAAAAGAGTCACTCCCACTCCCACTGTCAGGAGCCCCTCAAACACCAACCAACAACCACAGTGTACATGCAGAGGACTAGTGAGGACCCATGCAGGCTCTGCGACGGTCTCCTGAGCCTCCGTGAGCCCCAATGAGCCCTGCTCAGCTGATTCTGTGGGCTGTGCTTCTCTCATGATGCCTGGACAAGCACCAAACGAGAATAGCAGGACACCCTTAAGGACTATTTCCTTGTTTTCGTTTGTTTGTTTTTGTTGTTTTGGGTTTTTTGTTTGTTTTCCCAGTCATGTTTGGTCCTGCCCTAGATCTGTGGGCTTTTCAGTCTCCAGCTCGGGGTCACTCAGGCATTGTCCATGGGCTCAGCTTCATGGCATGTGCCTCAACTTAGACCTATCATTGATTGGCCAAACCCACAAGTTCTGCTCTACCATGCCCCAGCACACCCTGCAGGTAGGCCAGGTTGTGGGTTGAAGGTTTTGTGGCTGGCATCTCAGTCCCACCACCTGTAACCAGGAAGCCTTCCTGGTTACAGAAGATGGCCCATTCAGGCTCTGTGTCCTCCATTGCTAGGTGTCCTCAGTAGGTCATCCTTGTGGACTCCAGGGCACTTCCACTGCACTGGTTTCTACATCATCCCCCCAATGTCCTCCAGTTCCAGCCATCTCTCCCTGTACCATCTCCCTCGCTCCCCTTCTCCACCTGATCTTTCCTAATTCCATTCCCACCCACCTTCATCCCACTCACAAAATCCATCCTATTTCCCCTTCTGGAGATCTATCATCCCCCTTAGAGCCTTCTTGCTAACGGGTATTTGGATTGCAGCGTGAGTATCATCCACTTAACAGCTAATACCCACTTATAGGTGAGTACACACCAAGTGTGTCTTTCTGGGGCTGAGTTACCTCACTCAGGATGATTTTTTTTCTAGTTCCATCCATTTGCATGCATATTCTATAATGTCTTTTTCCTTAACATAATGCTTTTATTGATTATTTGGGAAATTTACATAATGCATGACATTGGCTTCATTTCCACCTCCCAGGTCTTCCCCACCAAGAAACACAAGAAGGAAAAAAAGAAAAAATGTCAAATCAAACTCTTGTCTAAAAAAAAAAAAAAGAAGAAAGAAAGAAAGAAAGAAAGAAAGAAAGAAAGAAAGAAAGAAAGAAAGGAAAAGAAAATGATTTTTTTCCTCACCTGCACCCCCTCCAGAAGACACCAAGTGTGAAGAAACACACTGTGGCATCCCTATCGCAGTTATAAGAGTTCTCTTCAATGGCTTCCTAGACCGATACTTTTTTCTTGGCTTTTACTGTCAGTGGCAGCACAGATCATGGACTTGCACATGGTTTCTGGCCCATGGACCACGAGCATCTATGGCATCCAACAACATGAGGACAAACCACAGACCTCAACATGGTCTCCTGTGGCAGAGCAGACCACAGACATCAACCCAGCCTCAACAGCTGCCCTCCTGCAGCCACCCGTGTGCATTTCATAAGGACGCTGAGCTCTAGAATCACGTTGAAAATGTAAGTAAAGGTGTGGCTATATCTTTGATTTCAGTTATTACAAGCCGCAAGAGTGCTTTACCAGCACCCGGTGCTCAGCTTTTGAAACGAAACTTAGGCTGATCATAGTAGAACTACACAAGACACACCCTGACTTCAAAAGAAAAAGATTGCAGTTATTAGCTAAGAGATTACTTTATTTTCATCTACCTGAAACTTTGCAAGTGGAATTGTCTTGGTATAACCTGGAACTTCCAAGAATTTTAGAGTTCAGAAACCATCATAGCTCTGTGTAGCATATTCATTCTTCACCAGGCAGGACAGGAGCCTCCCCTGCCAGGGAACCTGTGAGACAGTAAGCCAGAGCTCAAAGACAAGCCCGTCACAGACATATGACTCCTTTGGGTACAGGTTTAATGTAGATTCTAAGGTGCATTTTTACTTTTCTTTGTACAGTTAATAGTCTGCTTCTTCATGGCCACTACTGTCACACTGCCTCCTGCTAGCTGTGCCGGGCTCCACACAGCACAAACATAAGAATGTGCTAGAAATTTCCTAGCCAGGCGGGATGGCACACGCCTTTAATCCCAGCACTGAGGAGGTGGAGGCAAGTGAATCTGTGAGTTTGAGGGCAGCCTGGTCTACAGAGCAAATTCCAGGACAGCCAGGGCTACACAGGGAAACCTGTTCTCAAAAAACAAAAACAAACAAACAAACAAACAAAAACAGTAACAAACAAACAAACAAAAGAATGTGCTCTAATTGAGAGCCCTGCTCACTGTGCTGCTTAGGCTCTTCCGGTTTGAGGTAACAGCACACTCCAGGTTCAGTGAGAGAGGCTTCCAAGCAGCCCTACTGACCAGATCAGTGCTGAGCCCTCAGTCCCCAAGAGCTCCAGGGATTTGCCCTAAATTAGTTCCTTGTTCAAACACCTTTTTATTTTATTTAGATTTATTTGATAGATATTTCTGCATGTACATCTGTGCACTACAGCCTTGCCTCGTGAGACTTACAGAGGCCAGAAGAGGGTGTCAGATGCTTTGGAACTGAAGTTGCAGACGGTGGAAACTTGTGTGTGGGTGCTGGGAAATGAACACGAGCTCTTAACTGCTGTCCCATCTCTGTAGCCCCAGTGCATGCAACTCTTACGTTCTGAGTTTTAAATCCCCACACTGGACATCCCTCAGGGGACAAGAGTCACATTTTCTCTGTGTCATATAAACATTCTATGGTGCTTGGCAGCACTCTATACCCTGTGGAGTACTCAATACTTTTTGTCTGGTGTTGCTGACTAGACTTAAAAAATAATCCTTAAAACCTACTACGAAAATTAAACAAGCCTTTGTTATGAGGCACTTGCTTCCCCCATACACTATACACAGTGCATGGAATCCAATGCAGGGAGGGTGTGCCCTACAGGAGAATTTCATAAATACTGCCCCAAATTTTGCCAAGAAGAAACATGGCCAACAACCAAATGAGTGTATAAAAGAAGAGAACCAATAAAGTGTGTATTTGCGATGACAGGGAATTCAGTGGACGAGCTTGCCATGGAGTTGGGGAGCCCAGCAATGCCCACAGCATCATAGAGAGCCTGAAACCGTGGAGGTTGCTCGGTGCACAGAGCTGAACGCCTCAGCATCACACTGTGGCAGCAAGGGTCTGAAATCCCTGGAGTTCTCGAGTTTAACCACAGGCAAAGGCCAGAGGAGCTGCTGCCACTGGAGCTCCACAGCAGCCGCCGCTGATAGGCACACTCAGGCAAAAAGCTGGTATGTACAAGGGGTAAACGTGGAATTGGCATGGCTTTGCAGACATCTTTATAACCACACCACAAGTCATAAGGTGCTAACCTTAGGTTTGGTACAACACACGTGAGCCAACTTGTCCCAACTGGCAAAAGGCCATGTGCAGCCCATACCTTTCAGTGAGAAATGCAACCATTTCAATGTTATGTTAAAATGGAAATACAGTTTCTATATTTCATAATTTTAAATAAAACTTCTGTCTTAGTTAAGGTTGCAAGGACCAAAATCATCACAAGACACACCAAGACCAAGTTCTCAGCACAAAGAAGATTTGTTTGCTCCAGAGGGACAAAAAGCAGGGAATAACAGACAGGAGACAGAGAATGAGAAAAGGGAAAAGGGAACATGGGAGAGGGGGCAGGGACATTGTCCAGGGAGGTGGACAAAGGGCTGCCTCTGGATGAAGAAGAGATAAATGTGGCCCATAGGCAAGTGGCAGTTTGTAAAGTTAAAAGGGAAAAACCCAAATTAGGATGAGTTGGTTTGTTTTGATTGGGTATGTTAATTAAGTGAGCCAAGGGAACTTTTGGTTGCTGGACTTCAATACTTTGATAGCTGGACCTTGGTGGGCACGCTCAGGGAGGAAGTGGCCAAATAAGGGAATGGACCTTGGTGGCTAACTTTAGGAATGGAGTCTAACAAGGGAGATGAAGGCCGGCCAGAGCCTTTTTTTTTTTTTTTTTTTTTTGGAGACAGTGTTTCTTTTCATAATAGCCCTAGCTCTGCTAGACTCACTTTGTAGACAAGTCCGGTCTCAGACTCTGAGATCCACCTGCCTCTGCCTCCTGAGTGCTGGAATTAAAGGTGTGCATCGCTGTGCCCTATTGAGGAGGTACAGTCCTAACTGAGAAGCCACAGTCTTAACTGAGGAGCCGCAGTCCCAACTGAGGCACCCTCCTCTCAAATGATGGTAGCATAATCTGGGATGAGTCCTACTGAGGAGCTGTTGATGAGAGTTACAGAGGTCTGGGGAAGAAGTTGGGCTGCTGGAGCTTCCTCAGGTAGAGGTCTGGCCACTTCTCTGCCTTGAGTACATAGTATACAAAGTGTCCATGAAAGAATCAGACTAACTTTGTAACCTGTTTCTTTAATTGCCTTATAACTTATATTTTCAAGTTTTAGGCCCATGTTAATTAAAGCTTCTTGGTGCTTCTCCAGAAGAGCCGAGGAATGTAAAAGTTCCTGACATTAGCCATCTGTGAGGGCAGAGATAAGGAAGAGAACAAGCAGAGATCTCTACTAAATGGAGAGAAAATCACCGGCTGGCGCCGGTGAGATGGGCTGTTTGGAAACTGGGCCAAATGGCCCCAAACCTTCTCCTGACCTTTGATCCAAAGCCTGTAACCCCCACTCCTCAGAACAGACACGGGATGAGTTAATCACTCTCCCACCTTTAACTGTGGCTATATCTCATATGGCAGGAAATTCCAAACTGACTTGAAGGTCAGATATTTACGATAGGGCTGACCAGACCTAAGGGTGCCCAGAACCAACCAATTATTTTAAAAGTTAAATACCTCATCCAATCATGAATTGCCAAGAAGGCAACCCCTAGAATTCCCCGCGCCCTGTCTTTTAAAAACCTAAGGTCTTTGTCTCCCGGGGCCACTCCTTGCTGACCAACAGGGGTGACCCCATTGCCCAATGGTCAGAATGAACCTCTTGCGATTTTGCATCGATGGATGATTAGTTTCCTGAGTTCTCTTCATACCTTCTTATATTTAGGCTCTTGATGGGCCTAACATCCAAAAGTTCCAGAGTTCTCTGTAAAGACAGCAGACTGAAGCAGGAAAGTGGGAAAGGTTGTCGTTATCATGGACAGATCCCATGGTGGCAGGGCAGCAATGGGCATTCCAAGGCAGGAAAGGTGTGGGGTTCCCCTAGGCTGAGGCAGGAGAATTGCCATGTACACCATGTTCAGCTGAGGCTTTGCCTACCATTTCTTCTCCTGCCTCCACAGCCCCAGGATGGGAAGGAGGGGCTGACTGCCCGGAGGACGGAAGGGGAAAGGGCAAGGAACCACTTGCTACAAGGTATTCAGTTGGCATCTAAACTTTGCTCTTAGAGGGTGCAGTGACTGTTTGGATTCCCACCAGCTCCGAGTGGAGAGGCGCGGCAGTGCATCACCACAGCTTGTGCGGCCTCAGAGCAGCTTGGGGTGGATTGGAACAACCCAGGCTTGGAATTGCCTCAGCCTGAGGCGTCTGCTGCTGCGGGTGGCAGATTGCCTCAGCTCGTTTTATACCCAGAAGTTGGGCTGGGCCAGGCACCACACAGGAAGGGAATGGCTGACAGTGTTCACAGGGCTTCTCAGAGGGGTAGGGCAGCAGCCATAACTGCCCATGATTCATAGTGGCAAAAGCAGACAGAGCACAAAGAAAGGGAACCTGACTGTCATGGTGGGACTTGAGCAGGGAGCTTGGTTTGGAAGCAGGTTTTGCTAGCAAGAAGAGCAGCGCAAGAAAGCTAGCTGCTCCTCAGCCAGACACTGTTCTAGAGAGCTTTGGTATCAGGTTTGGGAAAGGAGCATAAAATGGGCAGAGGACGCAGTTTGTGTGACAGACTCAGGACTGGGCAAGGCAGGGCTAACATGGGGAAATGGAAGAGAGCAGAACGAGAGAGGGGTGGAAGCAGAGACAGAAAAAGGCGTGAACACAGACAACCTCAAGCTGTATTCCTTCTGTTCACATAAGGGAACCAAACATAAGGGCCTTTAGAGCAAGGAGGACAAAGGTGCTGCCCTCAGGCAGTGCTAGCTGTTGCCAAGGAGTGCTGAGGCCAGGCCTGCCTTACATCAAAGAACGATTTTGAGTGGACATGCCACAAGAGGCTCAAGGTGGATAGAGGGTTGCTGGCCCATGGTGAAGGCAGGAGCGAGAACAGAGGAGATTCTTCTCAACAAAAACCAGGCCAAATGAAAAGGGTCCCAACCAATAGCCCTGTTCAGTAAGAGGGCCCTTCAAATGCAGGTGTCTCCACTGCTCCTCTAGACAGAGACTAACAGTTGAAAATACGTGATCTTCTGTGGTAGTTTGTAGAGCTCTCAGCTCCTTCTCCACTAGCCTGAACACTGCCTCGATTCTCACCATGAAGATAACGAACTAAACTGCGAAACTTATTAAGCCAGCCCCAGTTAAATGTTTTCCTTCACAAGAATTGCCTTGTTCATGGTGTCTCTTCACAGCAATGAAACCCTAAGACCCTATGACAGCTCCCCAGCTGACATCGGGGTTTGACAGGTCTTCTGGATGTTTGGTCAGAAAGGAGCCACGCATGGTGGCAAACACCTGTGATCTCAGCACTCAGGGAGGCAGACGCAGGTGGATCTCTGTGAGTTTGAGGCCAGCCTGGTCTAAAAAGTGTGTCCAAAAGTGTGTAGCCAAGGCTACACAGAGAAAAACAAAAAAAGAATGGTCGTTGGGGAATTTCCTGAGAAGGAGAAAAGTCTCCACACTCACCCAGGACGAACTCTGCAGTGCTGCATCCAGGAAGGCAATGGACAAACGGTCTCTGATGGTCTCACTCAAGGGGACCAGGGCCACAGCAGTGTGGGGGTGAGGTAGAGAAAGCAGTAGAGGACTGCCATTGCAGAGTCAACACACCAACTCCGCTTCCTGGCCACCAAATGAAAGATGGCATCTTAGCCAGTGGTCTGTTGTTGTGAAGTGACACCATGACCACGGCAACTCTTACTAAAAAAAAAAAAAAGAAGAAACTCTGGGGCTGGCTTACAGTTTCAGAGGCTTAGTCCATTATCATGGTGGGTGGGGAGCATGGTGGGGAGCATGGCGGCACCAATGGCAACAGAGCAGTACCTGACAGCTACATCCTAATCTGCAGGCAGCAGGCAGAGCAAGACTGGGCCTGACAGGGGCTTTTGAAACTTCAAAGCCCAGCCCCAGTGACACACCTCCAAGACCACAGCTCTTAATCCTTCCAATCCTTGCAAACAGTTTCACTTCTTGGTGACTAAACATTCAAATATATGAACCTACAGGCCATTTTCAGTCAAACCACCATCGATGGTAAGACACAAGGGAAGGAACTACTTAACAGTGCAAACCTGCTCTGGGGGGGGGGGCAGGCATGGACAGAGGACACACACAACACCCACACTTGCAAGGGGTGTCTCTACAATGAGAGACTGCCATCTGTTTACAAGCTGGGGTAGTTACAGGGCAAGAGGGGCAGGGCAAGATGTTATTTCCCTTTGAAGCTCATAGTTGACCAGTGTGGTAACTAGTGAGTAGTCAGTGTTGGGTTGACAAACATCTCTCCTAGCTGGCCATCTGACACCTAGGAAGAAGAAATCAAGTGTCTAGAAAACTGAGTCACCTTAGGACGAGGAACCAACTTCGCATAGTTAGTTATCACTGCCCAAGCAAAGTGGAGGAGCTATACAAATGGCTTGACTCTGGGTAACAATCCCCACCACCACCTAGTAAATATTAACTATCTGCTAAGCCTCGGAAGGCAGCAGAGCGTCACGACCACCCTAGTCATGGACCAAAAGGTTCAATTCTGTTCAGTCTCCCAGGAGTCATCACAGGTGCTAGGGTCTCGAGAGGAAACCAGCACCGTCACGCTCAGCAGCATCAGCTGTTTGTCCAGCTCCTCCACTGTTTGTCCGCTCTGCCACAGTGCCCTGAATCTTGATGTGAGCCCTGTATTTTACTGAGGGCTCAGCATCCCACGGCCACTCGTTCTCTGACAGCTCGGCCAGCCATGAGTCTCAGCACTAACTGCTGCACGTGAAGGACGTCTGGCGTCTCGGTGGCGTGGTGTGAGGGTCCAAAGCTGAGCGGCGCTGTGCACAGCACTTACCGTCACCATGATGTGCCCAGCTCAGTCTCAGCCCGAGTTCTCCACATCCACAAAGGCACAGCACGCAACACCTTCAGCAACAGGGTGTTACAGCCCAGGCAATAAACAGCACGTCTACTGGATGTCTCCGTGGACAACTCTTAAGAAACGCAGCCTACCTGTGGCACTGCATTTTCACCAACATATTTTCTGGAAACATTTCCCATGCACACAGCATGCCTTCATTCAAACTCTTCAACCATTGTTTTAACATTCATAGGCCACAAGCTTTTGTGAATTTTTTTCACTTTATGGGGTTATGCACATGAATGCAGGTGCCTGTGGCGGCCAGAAGAGGGTGCTACAACTCCTGAGTCTGGATTACAATCACTTTCAAGCCAATTGACTTGAATGCTGGACACCAAACTAGGGTCCTCTGCAAGAGCAGTGTGAGCTCTTGATGGCTAGGCCCTCTCTAGCCTAGTAATGAGGATGTTCCTGTTTTCCAGCACCTGTGTTGTGGTGGTGTAAGACCGGCCCCACAGAATCATATATTTGATTACTTTTCATCAGCATGTGCCTTGAGAAGGATTAGAATATTAGGTAGTATGGTGTTGTTGGAGCAAGCGTGTCACTAGGCTTTCAAGTTTCAAAAGTCCATGCCAGGCCCATTGCTCTCTCCTGCTGCCCTTACCTCAGGCTGTAGATACAGAACTCTTTTCCGGCATCGTGTCTGCCTGAATGTTGCCACGTGCTCTCTCACTGGCCATCTTGATGACAATGGACTAAGAAACCTCTGTAAGTGTAAGCCAGGCCCAAATGCTTCCTTTCGTAAGAGCTGCCATGGTCATGGTCCCATCACAGCAACAGAGCAGACTAAGGCATGTCTTAGCAAAGTTCAAGAATTTCACGTTTGCCTGCCCTGTACACAGATGTACCCTGCTTCTGATCACCACTCTTTCAGCCCACCTGATACTTTTCTCAACACTCACAGGCTAGCATTATGTCAGCATGAAGCGAAGCCTTTCTACACAGGGGGCCTCAGGGTCACTGAAGGCCCACAACCTACCATCCCAAACAAGTGCCAGCTGACCTGGGGAGTCAGCAGCTAAGGGGGCAATAAATAAAACAGTAACAAGATCTAACGGCATGTCACCTGTACCAAGTGTTCCCATTATTCATTTGTACCATTTCCTCAAATGATCGATGTTGAGCTAAGGATACAGCTTAGCTGATAAAGTAGACTTACTAAGTTTGCACGAGGCCTGAGTTCTATCTCCAGCACTAACTGAAACCTGCCTGTAATCTGAGCTTTCTGTTGGAGACACGTGGTTCATTCCAGTTATATCAGGTTAAGGACCAGCCAAGTCAGTAACATGACAGGCTACCTCAAAAAAAAAAAAAAAAAAAGAAAAGAAAAAAAAAGCTGGTACCACGTCATAGATACCAAGTACTTCCTTAGTTAGCCCTGCGCCGTTGATCACTCTGTTTTCACGCAGCATGCTGCCACAGGCCTGAGAGCGCCTCCTCACCAGGCTTGACAGGGAAGGGGCCTGACACACTAGCTCAGACACACTCGTCTCTGCAGCCCCACGGCTCCCTAGCTCCAAGACTCTCTGCACTCTGTTACGGGCTTTTCATTCCTGTCAAGGTCAGACACAGGGGTGACTTCTCTCACTGTGATCTCGCTTCCTCCTTGTTAATCCTTCCCATGGGTTCCAGGGTTGGCATCTTGGGAAGGGCTTGTTGTTTTGGTGAACAGATTTCATCTGTAATTGCTTGTCCTTATGGAAACCATCTCTTCCACCTCCTTTTCTCTGTACCTTTCCTGCCAACTGGAATCTAACACAAGAGAAAATCTGCATGTCTCTTCCTGCTCTACGTAACTGCTGCATGTGTGGGTAAGCTCCTGCTAGCCAACACCTCCGCCTCAGTGACATGTCTCATTGCCTACAAGGAGCGTCTGATGGCCGTGTGTCCTGTACATGCGACTTCCATGGACTGCAAGATTCTCCCTTTCAGCCCTTTGGACAGTGTTCTCACCTTTCACAGACAGGGACGGTGAAGCTGGCAGCGCAGCAGGAATGCATGCCGACCACGGCACTCAGGAAGAGGCACCCTGGGCTCACCTGCCACGGATGCTGCGCCCTCAGAGAGGAGCTCTTCGGTGGCACTCACAGCAGAGGCAAGGCAAGGGCTCCTAACAAACTCATTTCTGGTTCTACTGTGTGCAGCCCAGACAGTCTTAGCCTCACTCCTGTGGCTGTGATAAAACACCGTGACAAAAGCAGTTGATGGAAGAAGGTGTTTATCGCAGCTCACAGTTTCAGGTTACAATGCATTGCTGTGGGCCAGCCTCGGTGGAGGAGCGTGACACAGCAGGTCACACTGTGGACATGGCCCCAAGGCGGAGAGCAACGGACCTCTGTCCTCAGCACCTCCTTTTCGTTCCGTCCATAAAACAGTGCTGACGGCTTTCAGGGGGGGCCTTCCCACCTCGATTAACCCAAGGAGGAAGACCCCTCACAGCTGTGCCATGGTGAACCTACCCATATAACTGAGCACTGAGCCTCCTTTCCCAATTCCAGATTGTATGAGGCTGACAGTGAAGCAAACTGTCCCACCTAAAACTGCGTCTTAGCCGAGGCCTCTCCTCCTTCACGGTGTTTCACACTGTGGAAACACAGCTCAACTTTAAGAGTCCCTACACTGTGAACTTCGCCTGAAGACATTCTGAAAGTCTGTTTGCCCCAGACAGGGCAACAATGACAGAGACAAAGAATGACTTTACTCTTGTGTAGCTTGAGGAATTAGTTTAATTGGGGTATTTACAAGAGCACAGGCCAGTCATGAGCAGCCACTGGAAAGGAAGTGTCCATCTCCCAGCAACCACTAAGTTCCTGCACTCTTTACAGTTACGGAGCAGCACAGCAGCCACCACCGTGTGTCTCAAAGAACTATGACCTTGAAGGCTTCAGAGCTTTGCTTACATTTGGAAAATTGTTTCCAATAGGAGTTCATTCATGGAATCTAAGGGAGCAATGATATCTAAGGGCTTTAACACACCTTACATTCACATTTTCCCTCCAGCACGAGATTTCATTCATGTTAGTGAAAGAACCTTCGACACCTGAAGGCTTTCCCATATTGTTTATATTCATGTGATTGTTTTTCATGATTTTAAGGCAAATGGGGATAAATGAAAGAGCATCTCTATCTAGTACATTCCTAGGGCATTTGCCCAGCATGAATTAACTTACTTCTCTTAAAGGAAGTGTGAAAAGTGACATTTACCACAGCGGTAACAAACTAACTTTGCCCAGCAAGAACTCCTTCAAGGCTTTGAAGGACACTGTGTCTCTGAAGGGTACGCTGCACAGTTTACATATAAAAGGTCCATCCTCATCTCGAGTCCTTGCATGTGTTGCATGTGAATGGGGATATTTTGCAACATCATTTACATTCAAAGGGCTTGTTGACATTATCTGTTCTTTCATTCCTTTGAAGAAAATGGGGATAAAGGAATTAGATACTGCTGGCATTCATACGGGCTTTCGGCTCCATGCACGGACTGGTGTCTCTTAAAGGAACTGTGCCGGCTGAAGGACCTGCCGCACTGAACACACTGATACGGTTTCTCCCCAGTGTGTCTTCTTTCATGTGACCGAAGGTAAGAGCGATGTGTGAAGGTTTTACCACACTCTTTACATTCATAGGGTTTCTCTCCAGTGTGGCTTCTTTCATGAAATCGAAGATAATTGTAACTTGAAAAGGCTTTGCCACAGTGTTTACATTCATAGGGCTTTTCCCCGGTGTGTGTTCTTTCGTGCAATCGGAGCGAGGACTGACATCTGAAGGCTTTCCCACACAGCTTACACTCAAAGGGCTTTTCACCAGTGTGAGTTCTTTCATGCACTTGAAGTAAAGAGGGATAAATGAAGGACTTCCCACACTCTTTACATTCATACAAGGTCTCTCCGCCATGAGTTATTTTATGTCTGTGATAGGAAGCCTGACACCTGAAGGCTTTCCCACACTCTTGGCATTTATAGGGTTTTTCTCCAGTATGAATCTTTTCATGTAGCTTCCGAGAAGTAAGCCACCGGAAGGCTTTCCCACATTCCTTACACTCATAGGGTTTTTCTCCAGTATGAATTCTTTTATGTAACTTAAGGGTCCTGTGACTTCTAAAGAATTTACCACATTGTTTACATTCGTAGGGCTTCTCTCCAGTATGAATTCTTTCATGTAATTTGAGGGCCCTGCTGTATCTGAAGGTTTTCCCACACTGCTTACATTCACAGGGCCTTTCCTCCGTATGAATTCTTTCATGTAGCTGAAGGGCGCTGAGATAGGTGAAGGCCCTGCCACACTGTTTACACTCATAAGGCTTCTCTCCAGTGTGAATTCGCTCATGTAAGTGGAGGGCGCTGAGCCCTCGGAAGGCTTTCCCGCAGTCTTTACACTCGTAGGGCTTCTCTCCAGTGTGAATTCTTTCATGTAGCTGAAGGGCACTGGGATACCTAAAAGCTTTGCCACATTCTTGACACTCATAGAGCTTTTTGCCAGCATGAATTTTCTCTTGTTTTTGAAGGGAAGTTTTATCACACTGGTCACCTTCATAATCATTTTCCTCAGTCTGGCTTCCTCCAACATCCTTGTAGTCATAGTTGTGATGTCCATTGTAAGTTAGGTGATACAGTCCAAAGGTCTTTAAACATACCTCACACACAGAAGGTCCACTTGAAGTCTGAGTTTCCACGCATCCTTCAACACTTGGGACAAAATTAGAGTCCTGTGGCTTCTGCTCATGCTCCTCGTGTTCATGCTGTGTGTACTCAGGGTGAGATATGATGTGCCTATTAAAAGAGGAAAGACAAATGGAATTTCTCCCCCCACAATGCTGCTCACATTGAGAATGGTATAGGGATCAGACTGCCCCACCCTGACAACCTTCTTCAGTATCCGTAACTACTGTGAGAAATGACAAGCATATTAGTGACAGTTGTTTTAACACTGTTTGCTTATTAGAACATCTTGGACAGCCTGCTCTCCAAAACAAGCAAAATGTGTGCCTTCACAGGAAAGGTCTGAAGAAAAATGGACCTATAATATGGTTCCCATAGGTCTATGATCAAAATAGTAGCATTTCTTAATGCAGGGTCCCAGAACTGGTTCCAAAAGACTATGCACAATCTGAACCTTACAAGAAGGTATACATTTGGGATAAAATTTTTTTTACTGAATCTGACAGTTTCTTAGGAAATTGGGAATAGTTCTATTTCAAGACCCAGATATACTAATCCTGGGCATATACCCAAAAGATACTCCGCCATACCAAAGACACTTGCTCAAAGCTTTATTTGTAATAGATAGAAACTGGAAACAATCTGTATGTCCCTCAATTGAAGAATGGGAAAAGAAACTGTGGAACATTAACACAATGGAATACTACTCAGCTAATAAAAACAAGGACACCATGAAATTTGCAGGCAAATGGATAGAACTGGAAAATATCATCCTGAGTGAGGTAACCCAGACCCAGAAAGACACTCATGGTATGTACTCACTTTTAAGTGGCTATAAAGCACAAGATAACCACATTACAATCTACAAACCAAAGAAGCTAAATAATAAGGAGGGCCCAAGGGAGGATGTTTGAATCTTACTCAGAATGGGAAACAGTCATCTGAAATAGATGGAGGGAGGGAAGTGGGTGAGAGATGGGGTAGAGAGGAGGCGTGGGAGGATCAGGTGTAGGGAGAGCAGGGGGATAGAAGGAAGACTGAGAGGGAGAGAACAGAAATCCCTGGGGAGTCCATCTCCAAGCTAAGGGAAGTTCCCAGGGGTCTGTAAAGGTGATCTTAACTGAGACTCCTAGCAGCAGGGGATACAGAACCTCAAGTCGCCACCTCCCATAGCCAGACAGGACTTCCAATGGAGGAGGGGACACCAATCCACCCATAAAACCTTAGGCCCAAAATCTGTCCTGCTTACAAGAACCGTAGGGATAAAGACTGAGGGAATAACAAACTAACGTCTGGCCCAACCTGAGACCCAGCCCATGGGAGACAGCCAGCCCCCAACACTATTAATGATGCTCTGCTGTGCTTGCAGACAGGAGCCTGGCTAACTGTCATCTGAGAGGCTTCATCCAGCAGCTGATGGAAACAGATGTAGAGACCCACAGCCAAACAACAGGCCAACCTCAGAGAGTTTTGTGGAAGAGTGAGGTGAAGGGGTCAAGGACGCCACAAGAAGACCTACAGAGTAAACTAACCTGGGCCCATGGTGGTTCACAGACACTGAACCACCAACCAAAGAGGAGGCATGGGCTGGACCTCAATGCCCTATACATATCTAGCAAATGTGCAGCTTGTTCTTCATGTGGGTTCCCTAACAACTGGAACCGGGGTTTTCTCTAACTCTGTTGCCTGCCTTTAGATCCCTCTCTCATAGCTGAGCTGCTCTGTCTGGCCCCACTGGGTCTACTTTGACTTGATGTGCCAGGGTGGGTTGGTACCTATGGAGGGGCTTCCCCTTCTCTAAGAAGAAAGAATGGAGGGAATGGGGAGAGACAGATATGAGGATGGAACTGGAAGGACAGAAGGGAGGGGGCTGTGATCAGGCTATAAAGTCATTAGATAAATTAATTAATGAAAAAAATTTTCTACTGATAAATTTAAAGTTGGGCTTCTTTGTTTTGTTCTTAAATTTTTATGGCACATTAAATTTTTTTTCAAGGGGCATTTGCTACCACTTATACATGCAAATTACCTTAGATTTATTTCAGGATCTTCATCACTGTCTTCAATTGTCTGGTCTTCCCATTCATATCCTGAAACACAGTTCCAGAAAATATGTGATGAATTATTAGTATGTGCATTGTAATTATTTATTTATTATGTACACAATATTCTGCCTGCACACCAGAATGGTTGTGAGCCACAATGTAGTTGCTGGGAATTGAACTAGCACCTCTGGAAGAACAGCCAGTGCTCTTAACCTCTGAACCATCTCTCCAGCCCAACACCTAGTTTCTTCATCACAATTCCTCCCTTTCCGCATCCAAATCGCAGCAACCATCAATAACCAGAAATATTTGATCTCTAGTTTACAGAGTGAGGGTAAGAGGTTATTCTCACCAATGGCAGTCAAGTTCCTGAAGGTTTCCAGCATCACATCTCCATAGAGACTCTTCTGAGAAGGATCCAGCAAATCCCACTCTTCCTGGGTGAAGTGCACAGCCAGATCCTCAAAGCTCACCAAACCCTAAAACATTCCATATTAGGATGTGAGAGAGTGGGTGAGAATGACACATCTGTGCACATCTGACAGTATGGCCACATAATTCTGTGGTTTCCACACTTCCATTCCATACACACAAGTTCGGTAAAAGTGACTGATGTTCAGAAACAAGACAGACAGACAGACAGACAGACCACTCTTCTCACTACTGCACCTGGGGAGGTGCTTCTCCACACCGTTCCCTTTCTCCAGTGATCTGCACTTCTTGTCCCAGGAACACCCTATCATCTGAGTCAACAGCATTAACACTGGGGCTCAGGAGGCTGTGTGTCCCTGGAAATTCATGCTCAGAATTTAGCTTCTGCTGCCCTGAGAAAACAATACCCTAACTAAGAGACAGCACATGAACATAAACAGTAAGGGTAGGACTCAGCAGGAATGAGTTATACAAACATGGCAATTTGAACACTCCTATTTTCCTTCTGATAGTCTATTAATCAATACTAAACCCAGAAGCGCCTACGAGATCAGACACACCCTCCCAAGACTGAATGTGGACAGTGTGCTGGCTTCTCTGCCTAGGTCTTTCAACATTAAGCTTTTGTATAAAAATCATGACTGCTCCTGGTGGGATGGAATCTTATCCTCGGCTCAAATAATTCCAATATCACTTTTACTGGGTTCCATTCTTACTCCTCCCTCATTTCTTTTTCAACGTTACAGCAAAGAACTCCTTTTCCTCGGCACAACTGGTTGCCATACAAACGTAACCATTAACCCAGGTTCCCTAGGCAGGTCCCAGAAGGGACACACCAACTGCTATACTGGGCAACCTCAAAAAGGCAGGAAGACTGCTGTCCCAATTCCCCAAAGGTAGTTAGGGCTACCTTTTCAGTAAGAGGAATGAGGGTAACAGGAGACAAATAAATGGTATAATCAATTTAGAGATGGGGGCCTTGACTTGTGTCCTTGGGCATAAGCTGAAAACGCCCTTGGTTCTGTGTTGGCATGGTGGCCAGAAATATTTGAGGGCTCTGATCTTTGCTCTGGTTCCTTAATGTTCCACAAGAAGAGGCATCACAGTAGCAGTGAAGCACCATTAAGGAAAAGCTGGTTCCTTCCAGTCAAATAAAATCTAACTCTGAGTAGAGAAACATACCATTGTGCCTTCCCTCAGGATTTAATACAGTTGATTTGGTCAATCACCTGCCAAGGAACTAAGCTTATGGAAGGCAGG
The DNA here is from genome assembly GCF_907164565.1 of Psammomys obesus. Taxonomy (NCBI): domain Eukaryota; kingdom Metazoa; phylum Chordata; class Mammalia; order Rodentia; family Muridae; genus Psammomys; species Psammomys obesus. The sequence continues at coordinate 1,448,085 of NW_026594377.1, read as the reverse complement.
CTAGCTTTAAGCTAAACCAAAGGGATGGGAGAAATAATTATTCCTTTAACGAGATAATACTTGTTTCCCTCTCAGAAGCTGTGGTGGATTGACTAGGAATGGCCCCACAGACTCATGTATTAGAACACTTGGTCCCCAGGAAGTAGCACTATTATGAGGTGTGGCCTTGGAGTAGGTGTGGCCACGTTGGAGGAATTGTGTCACTGTGGGGGCGGGGTTTAAGGTCTTCTGTGCTCAAGCAACACCCAGTGTAACCAGATGTAGAACTCTCGGCTTCTTCTCCAGCACCGTGTCTGCCTGCCACCATTCCTCCTGCCATGACAATAATGGACGAAACCTTTAAAACTGTAAGCCAGCCCCAATCAAATGTTTTCCTTTATAAGAGTTGCCTTGTTTGTGTTCTCTCTTCACAGCAATAAAAAAAAGAGGAGACGTCTTCTCTCTATGCTACAGAGCAACTGCCAGAGCAACTTCTCCTGGGTCTGGTCTGCTTTCTGAATACTAAAATAAAATTTATACTATTACTTGAACTCTTTGATCCTTTTCTTTGAGATGCAGGCCAGAGCCTAAAAGAATGCTTTTTCTGGTACTTTGGACTGTTTCCATTTTCTCTGATGGCTCCTTCCCTGCCTGTGGATGCATGTCTGCCCTGTGGCTAACATTTTTGCTGGCTTAACTCAAATGGCATGGGTTTTTGTCTTCCTCTTCATCACTTTGCTTGAGGCAGATGTCAAGATTTAAGCCTGCATGCCCTGGGGTTTTTTCTTTACACTCTAATTAACATTTCCTCAGGCTTTCCTTTGGGTTCATTCTTAAATTCTCCTATTAATATGACTAAAAACCCTGTGAGGGCTAAAGTTATGTTTTAAGTTTAAATTACTGTGCTTAAGAGAACAAAAATGCCTCTATCCTGCAAGCCCCACTTGCCAAGGACAGGTAACTTTCGGGAATGCTGGGGCTGTTTTTCAGGTGAGACGACAAGCCATGTGCTTTCACTTCTATAAACAGTTGGCTGCCTGAACTGCACAGGATGTGCTCCATCACATATGGGCAGAGGGTATGCAGGTAGGAAGAATGTGGGCAGGAAGTACATCAGCACGTGCGCTTGCCCCCAGGTGCCCCTTTCTAACATAATTCAACGCCACTCTCTGGGAATCCCCGGTGTGGACCTGGCCAGTGTCCACCATCCTAGCCAGTACTTAATAAAGCTTACTTCAAATTTGACTCAAAATGGTGTTATTGGTCTTAAACTTACCCAGTGGGATTCACAACTACAAAAAAAAGGCCCAATTTTCCCTGAAACATCTAGCGACTAGAGACTGTGGCAGCCTCCCCGAATTCTGACAGCACTACTCACTGGTACTAAGCACTGTTTGAAATCTTTATTTTAGGACTTCAATGATTAAGAATATGGAAAAGCAGTTTTCTTACATGATTCATATGTACAGACTATGAAATAAGAAAATTATTTTTAAAATAGTCTTTCAGGTGAGCTTGTAAGAAAAAGAAGAGGACATAGGTGGCCACTGAACAAATCAGGGTTCTCTAGCAGAACAGAACTGGGAGAATTAATAACTACCACAACTTGTACAGATTAGATTGGCTGACCTGATCCGGCCTGGATAGTCCAACAATGGACGTCTCCATGGTGGAGAGGCTCCGTCCACAAAGGCTGGAAGCTTCAGGAGCTTCAATCTGGTGCCAAAGGCCTGAAAGACACCTGGACCGCTTCTTCAGTGGTCTTCAGTCCACAATGGAAGACCAAAGCTGGCTTCAACGTCAGTGAAGGATGGTGGCAGCGGCAGCATCAACAGGACAGACGCACTCACTTGCAGGAAGTGAAGGCAGGCAGGGAAGCAACACTGCTTCTTCTGTGGCCTTCTCTGTACTGAGGCCACCACTCAAAGGGCCACCCACTCTAGGATACGCTCTTCTTGCCTCAGTGAAACTTGCCTGAAATTTCCTGGTAGACCTGCAGAGACAGGCCTCTCAGTTGATTGCTGAGCAAATCAAGTCAACAGGGAAGATCACAACCAACCGTCACATGAGCAAGCAGCCATGTTCAGGACCTGTACTCCCACTGAGCACTGGTTCCTTCCCAACTCCCAGGTCTGTCTGTCTCCGCCCACAGGCTCCTCTCACACTAGTCTAACCTCTGACTACATGTGTCTCAGGCTCCACCATCAGCAACTGCACTTTCTCTAACTACTGGTTTCCACACTGACCTTGGCCATCCTCCCCTATCACACTACCAGCCAAATTCACACACACACACACACACACGACTGAGAAGGGCACTCTGAGGCCCAAGCTCACTGAAGCCATATATGGTGAAAGTTTCCAATCTGATGTTCAAAGTGGCCAGCTCTGTTTTTATTGTCCTCAGCTTTTCCACCAATCCTTTACCTGCATCACAGGGAATATGAATCTTTCTAAGAGCCTCTCTGAAGGCCAATGACTAGGCTCTAGCTTTATCTTTTTACTATCTGTGTTCTCAAGCCTTGAGTCAAACTCTAGAAGTGCAGAAGAAAAACTTTGAAATCAATATAACATAACAAATCAATAAGTTAGATACCAAAAAGTCCTATGATAATAACAATAAGTGAGGGCAAGGATATGGCAATAAAAGGGGAAATGCAGAGATACTGAGATTGTGGAAGAAAAAAATTCCATACAGAAAATCCACAAAAAATGAGGAACTAAAAAAGGACTACTGAAAACTTTTGTAATACATCAATATACAAAAGACTATCATTTTCCTACAACAGCAGTGAACTGGATATACAAATACCAATTTTACATCATGTATACAGTACCTCACATTAAAAAGTATACATAAGAAAAGCCTTTAGACAAGAACCAAACATTTCTAATGAAAATAAAAAACAAAACAAAAAATTCAACACACTCCTTACAACATTCAAAACCAAATTATGTTCTAACCAGAACTGTCATGTGTAAGTTAAGACAATAAAAACAAGTTAAAAGGGAGACAGCCCACATAAACAATGCTTCTGAAAGCCAGTGCTTACTAAATCATAACCAGTGCAGGAGTGAGCTACCCCCTTATTAGCTACTGGTCAGGGGGTCCCCCAAAGCACATAGGCTCTTGTGCTCTTCTCGATTGCCCACCAGAGCTGGCTGTTATTGCTGAAGACACCGTACACACTGGTTGCAACGCAGAAAGAAACCAGACTGGCTTCAAGCTGAGAGCTGGCGTCCACAGTGCTCAAAAGTGATACGCGGACTGCTGGGGAAAGAGCAGACACAGTCTTACCCAGCTGCGACCTCTATGACATACAGCACCAACCTTCCACACAAGGCATGTCCACCTGTGCAAGAGTGAGGTAACTGTCCGGAGGACAACCAGGCTGCTCTCTGATTGGATTTCAGGCTCACTCCGTAAGACAACCCATGCCCAGCATAGGAAACCAAGCTAAACACTCATGTCTGTGGCTGAAGGGATGAACTTGGCACTTCTGGTTAGCTACATTGTCCTGGCAGCCAGTTACCCACAGACAAACGCTACTCCCACTCGGAATCAGAGAAGCCTCTCTGCAGCAAACGTGGAGTTGGACAGTGTTGAGAGGAAGCTGACCCGGAGTGCCCGGTCCTAAACAGGACCATTACACCACCATTTCTATGGCTCGGAGATCACTGTGGATGAGTGAGGCACAAAGAGTATCTAAGGCCCAGAAGACAGCAGGATGGACTGTAAAACACTGGCCTCTAGGCATCGCAGGGCTAAAGTTTCTGACTTGACAACAGCTACAGGTTTCTGCAATAGACCTGACACCAGATTAAGCCCCTCGACAGCCAATCATGAGTCAGCGATTACGAAGGGATTCTGGGGAAGAAAGCCATTGTTGTCAATTGTCTACCCACTGAGGTGCCCAAATGGTTAAGTTGAAGCCCATGGTTCAAATACAGTGGGTCTCAAAACAAAAAAGGAGACGATGGGGGTGGGGGGCAGGTGCCAGGGATATTTCAAAGGGCACTGTGAGGAGGAGGGCACAAATGGATGAGGGGAAAACTAGAGGCGGGGCACTACAATAATCAGAACATCCTTTATACGTATGAAATTGTTACAGAAGAAAAGAACTTCAGCTAGGTGTCATGGTGCATGCCTGCTATTCCAGCACCTGAAAACAGAGGCAGGAGAATCAGGAGTTCAAAGTTGTTCTTGCCTACACAAGTCCTATCTCAAAAAACACAAGCTAATTAATAAAAAAATAATAAAAAATAAAAAAAAAAAGTGAGGCTGAAGAGGTGGTGTGGTTCAGTGGTTAAGAACACAGCAGCTCTTTCAGGGAACCTGGATCCAATTCTCAGCAAACACATGGCAGCTCACAAACACCTCTAACTACAATTTCAGGAGACCTGAGGCCCTCTGCTAGCCTCTGCTAGCCTCTGCACACAAGTAGTACACAGATATGTGCAAGCAAAACATTTACACAGCCAGAGGGGTGGTACTGCACACCTTTAGTCCCAGCACTCAGGAGGCACAGCCAAGAGGACTTCTGTGAGTTCAAGGCCAGCCTGGTCTACAGGATGGACTACACAGAGAAACCCTATCTGGAAAAGCCAAAAAAATTAAAAAAGTAAAATCATACATATGAAATAAGTTAAAAATTAATTTGTTATTTTTAATTTTTTCTTATTATTATTTATTACAATTTATTCACATTGTATCCCAGCTGTAGTCCCTTCCCTTATCTCCTCCCAGTCCGACCCTTCCTCCCTCTTCCCCTAATTCATAATTTTTTAAATTATAAAGGTGTGGTGCTGCAGAGATGGCTCAGTTAAGAACACTGGCTGCTCCTTCAAAGGACCCAGGTTCAATTTCTAGCACCTCTATGGTGGATCACAATCATCAAGAACTCCAGTTGGCTCCAATGCCCTGTTCTGGCCTCCTTGGGACACCTGGCTCACACATGGTACACAGGCACACAAAGCACCCATACACTCAAAGTAAAAAAAATAAAACTTTCAAAAAAAATGTAAAAATAAAAAAACAAACCACAAACTACTCTACCACAGTAAGTGGAAGCTAAGGCAGGTCTATAGGGTCAATGGAAACCTCAAGACTGTGTGAGTGAATCTCACTCATCTCACGTGCCAATTCCCATACTCAAAGAGGAAGAATTAACCATCAGTGTGATCCACCATATTCACAAGTGAGAAAAATTACATGACCATACCAACACCTGGGGAAACACAAACAACAAAACAAAATCGTGTATCAAGAAAAGTCAGAAAACGAGATTCAGGACAGTATCATTACCCACAGAAAACCCCAAAAACGGATTAATCAGATGCTACAGCAAAGGTTTAGGACACAGGATTAGTATACAAAATTCCATTTTCCTATATATCAGCAATAAACAACAGGATGTGAAAATATATACTGTTTATATACCAGCAAAGAGAAAGAGACAGAAATACATAAACAAATGTAACGGAGAACTACAGATATTAACTACAACTTATAATAAAACGATCAACTTAAGAAAGGGAGGGCTAGTGCAGACTTGCAGACAGAGTGTTAAGACAGGCTGCGCCTTGCTCTACACTACTCCACACTGGAAAACAGTAGGTTTTCGGGTTGTCCTGACCCAGGACCCCATTTTACAAGCTGCCTCTGACTCCATTTTGAGGGACGAGAATGACTAAAAAAGCCCCTGGGTAGATCCACAAATATCACCCATGCAGTACAGACAGTAAACAACTTATTCCTGGGAGTAGAAAGAGGCACTTTAAAAACTGATCGGTAAGCTCAGACTCCAGGGCAGGTGGGTGTATTAAAATCCTATTAGCCAGGTGCAGTGGTGCACGCCTCTGATCCCAGCACTTGGGAGGCGGAGGCAGGTGGAGTTCTGAAAGTTTGACACCAGCCTGGTCTACACTGAAAGCTCCAAGATGGCCAGGACCAGTGAGACCCTATCAAAATAAAAAACAAACAAACAAAAAGATCCTATCAGGAGGCTAGGCATGATGATATACCTCTTTTATGCCAATACTTGAGCGATAGAATCTGAGTCAAGGCCAGCCTGGTCTACAGAGAAAGCTCCAGGTCACCTAGGACTACACAGACCATGACAAGATGATAGTCAGATAGCTAGTCTCAGGTCACGTAAGGCTACAAAAACCCAAACAAGACGACAGGCAGACAGACAGACAGACATATATCTTTAAAATGTTTTAGACAAGGATGCAACTCCCTTGCCTGGCCTCATAAAGCAGTGGGCATCTAGCAGTAGGATGGCAGGGCCCAAAACCAACCTATCATCTGATACCCGACAGTCAGGGACTCGTGACTCTCCCTGCAGCTCCAGCTCAAGCAGGTCCCTGTCTGTCTACCCGGACAGCACCTCATCTCAGACCCCAGTGTGGCTTTCATCTCTCACCACTACACCTACACTGCCTGACTGCCCCAGGCTTCATTCAAAGCTCCATCCCTGTGGCTCACGGTTCCTGGACTCTAACTTAGCAACTGAAACACTGCTTGCATTTTTCTTAGCCATCTTCTGGGACTCTGAATTGTGCTGCAGCCTCCTTAACGTAAAGTGATTCTGTAAACAGCCTATGTGCACATAACTATATATTTACTGTGACACAATCTTAATATTAGTAATTATGATTTGAGGGGAAAATAAAGAACCTGCTTTAGTCTCAGCCAGATCCTTTTAAATTTCTATTCAATCAATTGTGACATTGTGGAAAGACACAACGTTTGTCTGTTTGTGGCACAACATGCTCACGACAGGAAGCCACAATCCCAAAGTGTAGGTTCCAGTTTCAATTATAGATTAACCTAAGTCCCATAAAAATGCTAAATATTTATCAGTAACATAAAATAGATTACTAAAGAGTATAGGAAAATGCTTTAAAAAAAAAAAAAAAAGAACCAAAACGGTTAGCACAAAACAGACGAACCCATAGCACACACTGTTAAATTTTCAGTCAAATGCACAGGATACTCATTGTTTAGGAAGAATAAACATATCCACAAATAAAATTTAAAAATAAGGAGACAAACTGACCTTTGGTAAATTAGCAAAGGAAATCCAATGAGCACAATCTTTTCTAAAACTGTTTCTGAAACAGCATCTCAAAGACTTAACAGATTCCTCAAAATTAACTCAGACTTGATCCTAGACCTGTATGTGAAATGCAAAGCGCAGACTGGCTAGACCATAGCGCAGAGAACACAGACAGCCCTAAGTGCGACACCAAAAGCACAAACAGGGCGCTAGCGCCGGGCGGTGACGTCACCAACCCGGAAGCCGCCCCCGCACAGGGCTGAGCCTTCCGCTCCCCGCGCAGACATGGCCGGAAAGGCGGAAGTGACCAAGTCCTCCGAGGCAGGGCCTGGCCGGTGGTGGGCCTCAGGGGACCCAGTCCGCCGCCACCCCACCCCCCCGCCACGCCGGCTCCGCGGCTCGGCCGCCCCTTCCGGTCGAGAGACAGCGGCCCCACGCTCACCACGGCGCGGCTGCCGAGGCCCCGCGGCGGTCACAGCACAGCACTCGGGACTACGCGATGCCTGCTTCAAACACGGACAGGAACCCGCAACATGGCGGCGGAAGAGACCCCACCTCTCGCCTCGGGCTGTTGCTCTTGATTGGACACCTTGCCCCGAAGCCCTGATTGGCTAGAGCTGCACCACAAGTCTGATTGACAGGAGTTCCCTAGACGCCACAGCAGGCATGACCCGACTCCGCTGCTCCAATTGGCTAGCATGGCCTGAATGATGAAGCAGTTCCTTTAAAGCGCTCCAGAGCAAGTGGCTGGCCTGGAGGTTCTGATTGGGTAGCACTGCCCCACGAGGGCCTGAGTGACAGTGGCAGCTTCCTTTGGTACTTGTGAATGAATGGCCTGCCCTAGAACCCTGATTGGCTGGTGAGACCTGAATGACAGGATCAGCTCCCTCCGGTAGGCAAGCTGAAATTAAAAGACACGGACCACTCAGCCCTGGCTTAGGCCCAGGTTCATGCAGATCAGCTCCAGGGATGTTTGTATTGAGGCGAACTTGTTTCGCCTTCCAGAACTGTCACTGCTGTCTTGCACTCAGTAGATACTTAACCGTTCTGCCTCCTGGGCTCAAGCTTGCTTGTGCGCACAGTCCATTACACAGTGCCCAAGGCAGCGATCCCTTTGCCTCACAGCTAGACCAGCGCCCAATTCACCCCCTATCAAACTGGAACAAGACTTGATGTCATCCAAGGATCAGGACTTCCAAGAAGTCACGCCAAAGATTGCTCAAACTGTAACAAGTTGCACATTTTCTTTTTAACCAGAAAAAAGGAACACACTCCAAGGCCAATGTAGAGTTGCTTTTTCTGCAATCCCAACACCAGGGGGTGGAAGAAAAAAAAAAAAAGAATTCAGGATATACTTTATGAAAAACTTCCCCTAACACGAACTGAACGATATCCAGTCTTGTATGCCAGGACAACAGAAGGTATCTGAAGGAGGCTTACACACTGGAGACGCATATATTCATGGGGCTACAGGAACGACTAAACTACCCTAGAATAGTGAGAGAAGACAGGAGATAGTTAATTTTTAAATAGAAGAGCAGGCCTGGGTCAAATCAAACTGATTTAAAGTGTGTCCACCTGGAATCCGGGGGATTACTCCAGACCATTGCCCGGAGCCGTCCTCATTGCTGAAGTGTTTTCATCTCTGGCACCCACTAGGGTAATTTCTAGACACATGTTAACACCGCACATGCACATCAAGTCCCACCAGGACTAAATGCATCTTCTTCCACTGAGGCCCAATATGGCAGCCCAGCTAGGGGAAAGTGATCCAAAAGCAGGCAACAGAGTCCATGTCAGAGACAGCCTGGCTCTAATTGCTAGGGGACCCTCATGAAGACTAAGCTGCCAATGGGTAGGGGACCTAGGTCCAGTCCGTGCATGCTCTTTAATAGGCGCTTCAGTGTCTGTGAGCTCCCATGGTACTGTTAGTTGATGCTGTTGTCTTGTGGGCGTGTGCTTTTTAAGGGCAGATTTTTGTTTTGTATTTTTTTTTTTTTTTGAGACAGGATATCACTAAATAGCATAGCAGACTGCAAGCTTTTCATCCTATAATTCTTCACTGAATAGAGAAACCGACTGGTAAAGGACAGCTAGCAGGCAACAATAACAAAAAAAAAAAAAAAAAAAGTGAGCAAATGTTAAGAAATAGCTAAACATGCCAGGATGCCAGGCTTGGTGTCATACACCTTTAATCCCAGCATCCCAGCATTTGGGTGGCAGGGACTATATTTCTATGTCATGTTTCTGAGTTCTGTAGTCTACATAGCGATTTCCAAACAGTCAGGGCTACATGGTCAGACTCACCCTGTCTCAAAATGTTAAAAAGTCTGAAACAGCGTGCATAACTGAAAAAAATATTTGTAATACAATGGAAGGGCTTAGAGTTGCTTGAGACAAATGTGAGAAAGCAGACACTGATGAAAGGCTTCTAAGGAGAACTCAGCAAAGAGATAAAGAAAACAATCTCTCAAGAGAAAACCGGGGTTCTACACATATGCACCAAACACAAGCACATTTAATTTCATAAAAGAAATTAATGGGCTATAGAGGAACAAATAGACTCCAACCCAAACCAGTGTCAATACCATACTCTTGGGACAAGGCAAGGTGATCAAGCCAAAACAGCAAACATCAAATATACATATTAAAAGTTGAGAACTAGGGAGCTGGAAAGATGGATCAGTGGTTAAGAATACTGGCTACTCTTTCAGTGGCACCAAAGCTTGGTTTCTAGCATCCACATGGTGGTTTACAACCATCTACAACTCCAGTTCCAGGGGATCCTACTCCCTATTCTGACCTCCACAGGCACTAGTCACGAACGTGGTGCACATACATACATGCAGGCAAAGCATGCATACGCAGAGTATTAATTCATAGCTGTGTTATACCTAGACTGGACAGTCTAGTGCAGGATGTATCAGCCAGATGACAGGTTTGTGCTCAACTGAATCTAGAACACAGAGTCCAAATGGGAGGCTAACACTACCACAAACTGTGTGAAAACTGTTTTCACCAAGATCTGGCCTGCTGGGGGAGCAGAAAACTACTTGTTAATTTTTAAAGATACCTTTTAAAGGTTGGTAGAAGCATTCCACACCAGGACTGAATCTGCTCAAATAGTGGCTAACAAATGTGGAACTGTGATATTAAGGTCTAAGCCTAGCATTTCCAGATAGACTCTGAGCTTAGTATAAGATGACTGACTCCCTTTCTCAGCGGGTTCCCTCTCTGCCTGACCTGGGGATTTCTGGAGACACCCACCCTATGCTAGGAAGAGGTCTTCGTGTCTTGGCTTTCCACCAATGACCGTTAACTGTACCTGGAGATTCTCCCCAACTGATAGGATGACTAAGTACTGCTTCCCTCTCTTATGACAGGACTGTGCTACTTATATGTAAATTGAGTATCCCTAGCATCTCTAGCCCCATGGAATCAAACACACTCACCCTCAATCTCACCCCTTCTTACTACCCATGGTTTATAATTTCCTGTTTCACAGGAAATTAAGGGGGGCAGCATCATCTATTTCACCACATTCATCATTTATTCTAGGGAAGTAAGGGCTCCCCTTTTCCCTGAAGCCACTTTGAGCTTCTGGACCACCCCTTCCTGTGGCTGCCAATGAGACAGCCCCACACTCCAACCCTAGGCTCCTGCAAGTTTCTGACATTCACCCTTGTGTCAGCTCAGATCGCTGTAGTCCCCATTTGTTGGAGACCCCAAAAGACCATGAGGAGTCAAATCCATTGCAAAACACATGAGGATCTTTTTATTACAAGCTATAGCTCGGGCTTATACCCTCACCACCAGAGCGGTTGAGAGCAAAAAGCCTCATGCTCAGGTTAGGTGGTTGATTTAAAGGGTCCGGTCCAGTCCCTTCCAGTGCACCCAAAGCAGGGAGATTCATGCCTCGTAAGGGTCCATTGGTTGAAACACAAAAGGAGATGTTGCATTTGAACTAATTGGCTACAGGAAGGCCCCCCTTGTTTGGCTGTCCTAGGGGAGGGGCTATCTGGGCTGGTTTCCTAGCAACTGTATCTCTAGTGGCAGGAAAAGAATGCAGTAAGGCTGGTTCCTCCCTGCTTGTGGCTGGACATGTCTCCACCTGTCTGGCCTTTGTTCAGGCTTGTGATTTAAACTTTAATTCAATACCCCCCCCCCAAAAAAAAAAACTGCCACGGACCGACCCAGCCAGGTCCCACAACCGAGGGAAAATCAGGGTATTTGGATATCAGGAAGGCACAATTTCAGGCGAGTTGACAGACAGAGACCACACCGAAGAGTGATTCTGCTGCAATTTTACTGAAATCAGGCTAATAATTTTATAGTGATTACAAAGGGAAACACCTTAAAGTTGGCATACTTTCCAGAACACTTAGATTTTTACCAAGAATACAAAGTTTACATTTTAACTCAAAAGTGTAGCCAAACATAAAGCAGTGCCCACAAGAAATCTTGGCCTCAGAACTTTTTGATCAAAGCAAACAAAGGACAAAAAAACCTCAAACTGCAGTTTCATTATTGCTAACCAGTGAAGAGGAAAGTCAGGAGTTAAGTCAGATGCCTGCCAAAATCTTTCTCTGTATCAAAATCTAATTACACCTTTGTTAACCATCCTCCCATATGTCTTGCTAAAGATTTATAATCTTCCTTAGAAACAAGACACCAAAGGGAGGCATGCTCGAGCCAGCTGTACTTTCTCATGCTATCTTTTCCTAAAAAGGAGCCCATTATTTTTTCACTATTCTCATAATGCTTTTAATACTAAATCTAATTCATTACTTCTCTTAAAATTATTTTTTCCATTCTATTCTTGTTAAAGCTTTTAGTAATCTATCAAAAAATATGTTTCCCTGAATAGTTAATTGTGCTATTCCAAGAATCATAGAGAAAGATTAAAAAAAACTCATTAATCCAACTCCACAACTGGACCGAGAAAGCATAGAAATCCTAGAATACATCTTTTTAACTTAGGTGGTCGGGGAAACACTTGCTAGGGACCTCCAGGGAGTGTATTTCTGAAGAAAGCGTATCTCCCACCTAGTAGCACAATCTATTGATATGCTACACTGGCAACGCTGGAGTGGGTGTAGCAAAAAAACCTAACTTTTAATTCTCTAGTCTTTCATTCCTCCTTTTCCATAATCATTGGAAGATCCAATTATGGGTCTTCTAGATATGACCCCTGGTGTCCTCCAGATTTACCTTTCCCCAGTGGGATCTGGGTACCATTACTGTATCATTCCCAAGCATTCAAGCAACTTAAAATAAAAGGTCCAGGGGGCTGGAGAGATGGCTCAGTGGTTAAGAGCACTGTCTGCTCTTCCAAAGGATCCAGATTCAATTCCCAGCACCCACATGGCAGCTCACAACTGTCTGTAATGCCAATCCCCAATTCCAAGGGATCTGACACCTTCACACTAATGCACATAAAATAAAATTAAATAAATTATTAAAATAAAATACAAGGCCCAAAGGTAAAAATGAGTTAGACAGTCCCATCAGGATGGATATAGGGGTAGTAAGCCAAGGAGAACTATTATACCAGGATTTAAACCATCCTCTGGAATCCTCTCTTGCCAGTGTCTTTCCAGGCTTTTTGTTATTCTTGCTAACGATTTCCTAATCATTCCTGACTGGTTTACATAAAAACAACATTTCTCTGTAAGGGCTGCAACATAGCCCTTTCTGCTGTAAAAACAACATATCCAAGCCCCTTCTGTTTTGCAACACTACTTCTACCAGAGAATCAAGGTTCTTTTCTAAATGGGTGATTGAGTTCTTAAGATCTTGAATATCTTTATCAATATCTGCCTTTGAGCTGTTATAATGCTGGCTTTGTACATCCAGTGCTGCAATACCAGTTCCTGTTCCAGCTAAGCAGATCCCCAAAATAATAGCTAATGTCGGGAGCCCCTTTTGACTTAGCATTTCAGCCTGTTAGGTGGGATTGTGGGCAAAGGTCTCTTCTTCTAAAATTGCTTCAGTTCTAACAATAGAACTGTTGGCATCAGGGGCTAGGATGGATGAGATGCCAGCCAAAGGCTAGCCAATGGGGCAGTCCTCAGAAGCATCTGGTTAGCTGATCCAACTGAAGAGACAGGGGACAATCATATCGGCTTCCAGCAAGTCCAGATTTCAGCTTGCAGTCCATTGCTGATCTCCGAATAGATTCTGTCAGCCAGGTGAACATCTGCTGAGACAAATTCTGACTAGAGACAAAAGTTAAAATTTGTCGAGTAATTAGGAAAAATGAGGAATCCGAATACCAAGGGAAAAACTCATCTGGGATCCATTTGAGCTATGCCAGTTCCAGGTCTCATGACTTTTGATTTCCTGAAATTCATATGAATTTTAGTTTACAAAAGGAAGTATATTAGTATCACCATTGTATTAAGACCCATACTTTAGAAAAAGCAGTTAATGGGTGTCTACAATACAGCAGAAGTAGAATCATGTCATTAAGATCTAGTCGGAAATACACACATTAAATTTTTTTTAGCATGATGAGAAGCACCTTTAAGTCTATCTCCAGAAGACAACCAAAAGGAAATTAAAATCTCAAGCTTGTGATTGGATAATAAGCAGTCAGTGCTCCATCCACTTATCCCAACTCTATTGATCAATGTCGTAACTCTGAACTTCTGAAATCTTATAACAACATAAGCACAACAATAGCAGAGAGGAGGGAGAAATCTGAAATATCTCCCATTTTCAATATGCCTTAAATTACTTTCTTATATCATTACAATTTACATTCATATACTTTAAAACAACTACATTCAATCATCCTTGAATTTACCAACTTTGAAACATTTTCCTAGACCCTCAATTTTTCTTATATCCTCATAATATAAACTTTCATATCCTCCAATCTTAAACTTTACATCTTTCTATCCAGTTATTCACTGTAAGACACAGGCATTTAACATGAAGCCTGTGAGCAAGGCAAACTTGTTTGCCTTTCTAAATAAGAGATCTAGTACCTAATAGTTCTAAATAGCTAATGATCTGACCAATAAACTAACAGTGGATCTAATTGTCTGCTCTCTAGCTGCAAAGCTACCATTAGCTTAGCTTAGCCATCAATGTGATCAGAGACCTGAGAAGGATAAATTATAAGCTAAATAAATGTACCAATCAAAATGACAGAGAAGACTAGTCAGTCCACCACCTAGGCAGTTGTCCCTGGCTCCTGTGTCTCATGGCATCATGAGCAGAGGCAGTCTGGCCAATAGGCACAGAAGATGAGAGACTTTCTGTGGAAAAGAAGAATATGAGAGATTGGCATCACCTTGTCTTCAGCAATGTGAAACAATGACTTTCCAAGTGTTCACAGCTTTGTCCACAGTTTAGGCTGGGCCCTAGTGGTGGGCCAGTTGGAGCAGTCTTGCCCAGTGGTTAGCATGCCACTATCCAGAGTCACAGTCATCTGTCCTTGTGCCCAAATCTTCTCGGAAACTTTGGGGAGCTACTGACAGGATTTTGGGACTCTGTCATAATAAGCCTACTCCTGTTGAAATGCCATATTCATCAGATCTCTGACAAGCTTGAGGGCCAGCATATGCGTTATTCTTTGTCTGTCTTTAGCTATCTACTCTACATTACATCCTGTAAAACAAAATGCCATAATCTCTAATTCTGGCATAGTCCTTCATGAGTGGTTTAGGACCATATCTATTTTAAATAGATCTGCATAGGCAAAACTTCATAGTTACCCATCCTAAGCTTAACCTTGAAAACATAGATGAGAGACTAGCTAAAACTCAACCTTGTAAATATCTTTCTGAACTAAAATCAAAGCAACACTTTCAATCAGATACAGTTCATAGAGGGGCTAGCAAATCTAGCTGATCCTACCACATTGCATTAAGACTGAACAGCAAAAAGCTTAAATGACAAAATTTGCCCTTAGCACTAAACAGAGAACTGAACACAGCTGGCAGCCCTCAACAAAGATGGTCATGAACCAACATGGTGGCTAGCCACCATGTTGTTACAGGCTGTGGCTGGCAATCCAAAACAGCCATTAGGTGTCACTGATGGTGTTGCTACCTCCCATGGTATAGCAAGCACCGTAGAACATTTAGTTTCCCATAACCAAGTAATCAAAATAAGCTTTAGAAACAACTGCATAACAGAACAGTATAGAACAATTCTAAACTGTACTTGAACTATTCTGGCCATACCAAACCTATCAGCCAGAAAGAAACAGCATTAATCCGTTCACTCAGGAACTGGCAGTCAGACATATATTTCATATAATGGTTAACAATGACTTGAATGCAACCCTGTATAACCCTGGGTTAAAATGTAGCTGCAGTCCTCTTCCCCCTTTAAAGAGCATAAGAAAACATTTTGCATTGCAGAATCACCAGCCTTTTAAATGAAGAACAATACATTTTACAGTTTTTTCTCAAATCATATTTACAGGTATGAAAAACCAAAGCAAATACAGTTCATATGCCATCTGGCTTTCTATACACACTCTGACCTTCCATAACATTCTATATACCTTCAGGTTAGGCTTTTTCCCTAGACATTTTTACTTTAGACAAGCTATTCTTTTCTTTTTTTTTCTTTTTCTTTCTTTTCTTTTTTCTTTCTTTCCTTTTCTTTTTTCTTTTCTTTTCTCTTCTCTTCTCTTCTCTTTTCTTTTCTTTACTATACCAGTCTCTTGCTTTCTGCGACTAAACAGAAATAGATCCAAAACCTTGGACTCTTGAGATTCCTGAATCTGAAAGCAACCTGGAGAGTAACCGACAGTTGGATTCCACATGCACCAAAAATCTCTCTCATGTTATATGTCGTCTGAGTCCTGTCCAAAGAAATGAGAACAGTCATGACAGACAAACAGTAACACAAAGACAAACAGCAGATTCCGCCAGGCAAGCGGGTAAGAACCCTAAACCAGTACATTGGCGGCACTTCCTGTCTCTGTGGGAGTGGCCCACTTTCTAAGCCTATCAAACAGACTTAGGACCCCATGTCCCGCACAGTGTTATTGGGGAGCCCTGTTCCGACGGGGATATAGGGCAACTCCCAGATTCTGGTGGCCGCCTTCTGCCAGCTCAACTGGTGTACTATCCCTGTGACCCCTCCCTGACCACCCACTGTGTACCACCTTGAGATCTCAAAACAGAAGTTAGCCAGGACAAAAGGGCTTACCCCAGGTTCCCAGCCAGAGGTAATGGTCTGGCATCCCTTGTGTGGCTGTCCTAGGGGAGTGAGTGATCTGGGCCAGTTTCCTAGCAACTGTATCTCTAGTGGGCAAGAAAAGAATGCAGTAAGGCTGGTTCCTCCCACTGGACATATCTCCCACCACCTGTCTGGCCTTTGTTCAGGCTTGTGCTTTAAACTTTAATTCAATAACCAAAAAACAAAAGAAAACAAAACAAAAACCTAATTTTTAATTCTTTAGTCTCTCAGGAGCAAGTGGCCAGCTGCTCCTGAAGCAGCCATTTTGTTTGCTCCCACCTCTGCCTCTCTCAGTTTGGGGCTCTGAGCAAGCCTCCTTTACTGGCTGCTTTGAGAGCAGCCACTGACTTGTCCCCCTGGACAAAACAGGGCTCCTACCTCTGCGTCTCTTTCTTTCCAAGCTCTGAACAAGCCTCCAACCCTCCCACATCAGGCTGGGCCCTTGTTGCCACCTTCCTTGATTCCAGAGCTCTGAGACACTTTTCTGTCTTCTGTTTCCCCACCACCTGACTTGGCCTCCCCCTAGCAACGGGGCTCAACCATGGCCTGGCTTTCATAGCCAAAACCTCTCAATTCATAGTTAAAACTTAGCCATAGATTAAAAATTTCTTTGTACAAATAGACCTCAGTGCTCTGGCCAGGTAAAATAGAGAAACTTGAACAAAACCCTCATTAGCGTCTTCAGCCCACTGCACCCTAGACAGGAAGGGATTTGCCACCCTGTGAGATCATGTTTGGAGGACCTCCCCCTGCTTCCTAGGCTTGGAGACCAGCAGTTGGCAGAACTCCTTTTTATTTTTATTTTGTGTGTGTTGGTGTTTTGCTTGCCTGTGCGTCTGTGTGAGGGTGGCAGAGTCCCTGGAACTGGGGGTCTAGGCCACTGTGAGCTGCCATGCGGGTGCTGTAGCTGAACTTTGGAACTCTGGAAACGCAGCCAGTGCTCTGCACCACTGAGTGGTCTCTACAGCCCCCTTGGCAGAACTCTCTAATATTTCTTTCTCAAGTCACGACAGGCACTCCTTCAACCTTCACCCTTCGAGTCACCACTGGTTTCCCTTTGTTCTAGTACAGTAATACTGTCTGCCTCAGGCAGGACCCTGAAGCCAGTTTGGAAAGGACTCTACATGGTGATTGTCTCCACTTCTAGCCTGTGAAGGTAGCTAGCATTACACCATAAATCCACCATGCCCAGGTAAAGAAAGTGGAAGCCACAGATGCTGCCAAAGGAATGATCCCTGGACTATAGACCCATTAAAAGTAATGTGTCATTGGGTCCCAGGGCCCCTCCACTCCCTGCCCTTCTATCCACTCCTGGGACTTCTGTTTGGTATGAATAACGAGCTATCTGCGGCGGTTTGAACAGGAATGACCCCCATAGACTTACCTGTTTGAATGTTTGGTCTTAGGAACTAGCACTATTAGGAGGTGTGGTCTTGTGGGACTGGGTGTGGCCTTGCTGGAGGAAGTGTGTCACTGAGGGGGTGGGCTTTGAGGTCTCCTGCTGCCTTTGGATTTAGATGTAGAACTCTCAGCTCTTCCAGCACATGTCTGCCTCTCTGCTGTCTGATACTGTACTCTCAAACTGTAAGCCAGCTCCAATTAAGTGTTTTATAAGAAATGCCTCGGTCATGGTGTCTCTTCACAGCAATGGGAACCCTAAGACAACCCCCTCCACCCTCAGGCCCAGACTGGAAACAAAAAGATACAGGGAAGGCATTAGTGTCACAACAGACCAGAAACCCGTACTCCATCTTGACCTTTTTTGGCTGATGCCTACTTTAAATGTCTGGTTGTATGAAAAAAAAGGAAAGCTAAGAAAATTTGTCTTTTGTGACAATAGGAAGTTTACAATTCTATACATGCCCTATGGCTGGGTCCTTTAGTTGCCAAAAATTGGTGGGGGGGTTCCATTGTAAAAACTGGGGTTGTAAAACTGAGGCTTCCTAGAAAATTCCTTTAAAAAGATTCTGGCCTTTGGGAAACAGATAAAACCAGGGGGATCAGACTCTATGCCACAGGAAGGGCATCATTCCCAGACAGAACAATCCGTTAGGATTGCTGGTTATGCCCCGGTCCCCGTAATAACTAGAGATAGGAACTAACCAGACTGTCAGCCATTGACTGACAACACTCATTGAGACCGGGGCAGCCCAAACCAACAGTAAAGGACTTGTAAGGGACTAAAACTTGTCTACTGTCCAGACCTTTAGCCTACGCAGTCCCCTTGTTCTGATGCCTGCTATTCTGCCTTACAGCTTACTTCATCTATAGAACAGCAATATTACCAAGCCCAAGACTGCTTGGTGGACACGAACCAATGGTTTGACTAAATACGGCTATTCTGATAATTTTTTTAATTTTAATTTTTATATTAATTACAGTTTATTCACTTTGCATCCCAGCTGTAGGCCCTTTCCTCATTCCCTCCCAATCCCAGCCTGCTTCCCTTATTTCCTCCCATCCCCCTCTCCAAGTCCACTGATAGAGAAGGTCCTCCTCCCCTTCCATCTGACTCTAGCCTATCAGGTATCATCCAGACTGGATGTATTGTCTTCTTCTGTGGCCTGGTAAGGCTGCAACCCCCTCAGTGGGAGGTGATCAAAGAGCCAGCCACTGAGTTCATGTCAGAGACAGTCCCTGTTTCCCTTACTAGGGTACCCACTTGGATGCTGAGCTGCCATGGGCTACATCTGAGCAGGGGTTCTAGGTTATCTCCATGCATGGTCCTTGGTTGGAATATCAGTCTCAGAAAAGACACCTGGGCCCAGATTTCTTTGTTCTGTTGCTCTCCTTGTGGAGCTCCTGTCCCCTCCAGGTCTTCCAATCTCCCCCTTCTCTCATAAGATCCCCTGCACTTGCCCAACATTTGGCTATGAGTCTCAGCATCTGCTTTGATACACTGCTGGGTAGAGTCTTTCAGAGTCCCTCTGTGGTAGGTTCCTGACCTACCTGTTTTCTCCCTCTTCTGATGTCCATCCCATTTGCCTGAGTGAGGATTGATCATCTTACCCAGGGTCCTTCTTCTTGCTTAGCTTCTTTAGGTGTGCAGATTTTAGTATGTTTATTCTAATATTATATGTCATATATCCACTTATAAGTGAGTATATATCATGTGTGTCTTTCTGCTTCTGGCATACCTCACTCAGGATGATCCCACCATTTGCCCACAAATTTCATGATTTCCTTGTTTTTAATTGCTGAGTAGTATCCCACTGTGTAAATGTGATAATTTTCAAACTAAGCAGACATGTTAATACCTAGAGGTACTAAAACAAAAGTTAGATTCCCTTGCAGAAATGATCATACAAAATTGGAGAGGCTTAGACTTACTTCTCATGAGATAAAGGAATCTATGTTTGGCTTTGGGAGGAAAAAAAAAAAACAAAAAACCCTGTTGTTTCTATGCAAATTTGTCAGGAGTAATTTTTTAAAATCTAGCCATTGTCGAAACAACAACAACAAAACCTCAAAAAGACATAAATCAAATAATTGTTTGCAGTTCTCTGTTCTCTTGGTTCCTGCTACCTAACTACTTTATCAATACTTCTTTAGAGCAGGATGAGTTCATGATTTGACTCATTCACTAAGACCAGCGGGGAATGTAACAGGGCCCCAGACGTCAGCACAACTGACTCCATAATGGAAGTTCCATTCAGACTGTACACAGACAGCATCACCTGACAAAACTAAAACAAAGACCTAATCCATCTGTGGAGGTTTAATAAAAATGGCCCAGAAAGTGTCATTATTAGGAAGTACGGCCTTGTTGGAGCAGGTATTGCTGAAGGAAGTGGGTCACTCTGTGGGGGTGGGCTTTGAGGTCTCAGCAGCTTAAGTCAGTTCACTTCCTGCTGCCTGTGGATCAAGCTATAGAATTCTCAGCTCTTTTTCCAGCACCATGTCTGGCCAGTGTGCTGTCATGCTTCCTGTCATGATGATAATGGACGAAACCTCTGAAAGTGAACGCCAGCCCCAAATAAATGCTTTCCTTTATAAGAGTTGCCTTGTTTATGTTGTCTCTTCACACCAATAAAACCCTAAGACACCATCAAAGCCCAGAGTCCTAGGAAAGTCTCTGCATTTGGTAACCTTGGCTTTGGGCCTCTGTAGTTTCACTTCTAACTGTTCTTTGTTAACTGAAGCATGTCAACCCAGGACATGGATTTTGTGATTAAAAGCTCATCCTGAGAAGGGCTCAGTGCTACAGTGGAATCCTTAACACCCAGTGTGGTCACAATCTGGCTAATAAAGACTTTCTATTGGCTGAAACTCATGTCCAAGCAGTCTTCTGTAGTGAATACCCACAAAAATATTCAGTTTAAGTCAGAATCCCAAAAAGTAGGCTCTAATGCCAGTGAAGAATGGACTTGCTAGCAAGGTGAGAGCAAGCAGGCAGAGGGCAAAAGCTTTCTTCTTCTTGCAGGTCTTTATATAGGTTTCCAGTAGAAGGCATGGACCAGATTAGTGGTAGGTTTTCCCAGCTCAAAAGATCTGGATTAAAGATGTGTCTTTCCCCCTCAAGATCTACAAAGGGACCTTCCCACTTAAAATGATCCAACTGAGCAAAAAATCCCTCACAGGTGTGCCTAGACATTTTTGGGTTTTTAGTTAATTCCAGATGTAGTCAAGCTGACAACCAAGAACAGCCATAACCAGGGACTTCTGTATGTGCATGTGGTGCACATACATGTAAAAATAACAGGTCAGGGTCCTTGCTTTCTCCACTGTTATCATCTATCCTGTGACTGTCCAGGCATTTGGTCTCTGCTTCCTTTATCATCACAGGCATGTTGAAATTAAGTCTGCCTTTCCTTTCTTAAAGTGTAGAACATGCCATTCTTAACAGAATTGCAGTGCTCCAATGAAGACACAACAATCCCTCCATGACACAGGAAAGCGTGTCAACTGTCCTGAAGACACCTGTATTTTCACAATTAACTGACTTAAGTCCTCTCATAGCAGGCACTTAGAAAGTGTTTTTTGTGTAAAGCATTTGTTTCTCCTGCCCAGTATATGTGGTCCATGGGATTACAGAGAAACTGTGCCCCCAAAGCTACAGAAGTTAGGTTTTGTCCCAACCCTTCTTGTACTGCAAACTATACCAGAGAATTCTGAGGACAGAACAGAACATATGCATGTGTCGGAAGGGCATTCAGTACATGAACTTACATGGGGGGCTGTGTAGCCCAACAAAGGCCAGGTGCATGATGGCACATCTGAGAACCCAGCAACTGCTCAGTGCATGAAGCCTGATGGTGCCCGGTAGTCCCATTCTGGCAGCAGAGTCCTGGAAAATCCCTAGTCCTAGCTGTTGAGTAAGGAAGGCCAAAGGCGTTGCAGTCAGATGTCACTGGAGGACTGGAGCAGTAGCGTCCGCAGCCACCACGATGCGCACACTCAGCCACTCTAAGCAAACACATGCTGGCAGGAACCTACCTTTACATCCAGGCCACAAAGCAGAGGTGCCACTCACATGTGAGGTCTGTGCCAACTGAGCCTTGGCAGATAGAGGCTCTGGCAGAGCACACACGTAAGCGAACTTATCCCATGGGGGAATGACAAACCAACCACACAGGACCTATGAGTGAGGGATGAGTAGAGGCTTCCCTGGACATCTTACAAGCATTTCCAGGCGAGCAGGGGACCCGTGAAGCCACCAGCCAAGGTCTCCCCCAGCTCGGAAAACTGACAGTGACTGAAGCGCTCACTTCACAAACACCGACTCACAGACCTGCACTAAGGACAACCAGGCGCAAGGGTGCTTCCACCCACCCTGAAAAGAGGCTGGAACCAGGTGGGTTTTGTTTGTTTTTGTTTTTTTAATGGGCTCTTAAAACAACAGCTTTTTAGCTGTTTAAGTACAGGACATACCCTCCTGACAGAACACCCATAAGGTTCTTAAGTGAACATTTCATTGAAAAGGGTAGGCTACCTCAGTACGAACTGTTGGCCAAGGAGGATCCTGAAGCCCCACAAACCATGATGTCATTGCTCTTGGTTATATATCACTGGACTGCCTCAACTGGCCAGCTCTCAAATAATAACAGAGACATTACTATTATGAAAGCCTAAGCTTTTATTATGAAAGCGCTTAGCTTAGGCTATTTCCCAACTAACTCATGTAACTTAATTAACCCATTTAATGTAGTCTGCATTTGCCATGTAGCCTATTACCTGTCAATCAGTCCCAATACATCCATCTTCCTCCATGTCTGGCTGGAGAATCCCCTGCATCTGACTCTTTGCCAGAGTTCCTAACCCTGCCCAGATGGCCCACCTTTCAACCCCTGCCCAGCTGCTGGCCATCTCAGCATTCTGTTAAACCAATCAGAAGGTGACAGAGAAAAGTGTTTACAGTTTTCAGATGATGCTTCATGAGAGTAACAATACAAAGTCCACACAGTGCTCAGCTCCCTGCAGGTATAGAAACCGACATTTGAATAATACAACCTTTACATGCTGCACAAAGCCTATCCCAACACTTATATGCCAGAAGTAGAGGATGAGACCCTACTGCTGAAGACAAGGTCTTTGGCAACAAGACATGGAAAAACAGCATGGAAGTGAGCCAGAGGACTCCTCCATGCTGGCTGCTCTCATCAGGTGTTACTGGCTGCAGACATTCCTCACCAGCAGTGTCACTCAGCCGTAGACCCTGTGTGTTATGGTACCAACATGCTAAGCAAGCTGTGCCTGTTGGTGTAATAGTGACATGACTCTCACTGGGTTTAAGGCAACTCTACAGTAGGACATTCATGTCTGGTTCCATAAGCCAGGACAGACTCCTATGCCTGGAGACAGCAGCAGCCCCAGCTGCAAAATAACTGCTACTGTTTGAGCCGACAGAAGTGATGTGTCTAACCAACTGCCTTATAACAGCCACACTTCTGCACATGGATCACTGTGACTGTTATCTGCAGCTCATCCTGGGGCTCACTTCCTTTTACAGTGATGGTGTACCTCAGAGATTCATAACCACCAGTAAAATTTCTGATATCAACATCACCCTCTCCAAGGCTCAAAAAGTAATTAAAAAACAAATAAAGGCAGGAGTCACAGAAAGCGGTGGATTATTGTCCAGATCTACCCTCTAATTGAAACACTGTCCTAGGAGGGAAGAACATGGCTCAGCAGACTTACAAGTCCCACAGCCCTGAGGAGGTACTCAGAACAGTACACACTGCTGAGGGAAGAGGCTCTGAGCAGCCGAGCTCCCTCCAAGTTGTGCAGACCTACAGGACTGTAGGCAACACTCTAGCTGCCATGGGTGGTGCGGTGGTGCCTGTGCTGGCGAGCTGCCCATGGTCCAGGAAGTAACCCACAGGCTCACTGCTGATGAAACCATGACAGCTGATGCCTTTCCCCCGAGCTTACACTCTTAAGAGTTTTATTGAGTATGAAAGAACTAAAGCGTTCTTGTCTACAAAAGGGGAGTTTATACATATATATACATTTACATTTATAGGTTTTCTTCGCACATATCAGTTATGTCATGTGTGTGATGGGTGAACTTTGGCCACACTATTTACATCCACAGGATTTCCTTCCAGAATGAGTTGGTTTTTGTCACTGTCAAGTGTAACATCTAAGAGCGTCACCACAATGTCCACATAGCTTTCTCGGGCATAAATTTATTTATGAAACTGAAGCTGGTAATCACATGTAAAGGCTTCACCACAGTGTCTACTTCATAGGGTTCGCATCTAATATGACCGAGTTCACGTAAGTGCAAGCTTTTCCAACGCTGTTTACGCTGACTGCATTTTTTCCTCCAGTGTGAATTCTTTCATGTAACAGAAGATAGCTGTGAAGTGCACAGGGTTTAGCATGTTATTTACATTCACGGGGTTTCTTTCCAGCATGAGTCCGTTCATGTCTCTGAAGATGACTGTGCCGTCGGAAGGCTTTCCCACACTGTTTACATTCATAGGGTTTTTCCCCAGTATGAATTTTTTCATGTAACTGAAGATGATAGTGACGCCTAAAAGCTTTACCACATTGCTTACATTCATAAGGCTTTTCCCCAGTATGAATTTTTTCATGCAATGGTAAGGAACCAGGAAATCTAAAGGCTTTACCACATTGTTTACATTCATAAGGTTTTTCTCCAGTATGAATTTTTTTATGTAACGGCAAGGAACCAGGAAATCTAAAGGCTTTACCACACTGTTTACATTCATAGGGTTTTTCTCCAGTATGAATTCTTTCATGTAATCGAAGATACTTCGGATATCTAAAAGATTTACCACAATATGTGCATTTATAGAGTTTATCAGTGTGAATCATTTCATGTCTTTGAAGGGAAGCGGAAGAACTCAAGATTTTACCACAAATATTACATTCATAAAACTTCCCCGTTGTGTGGGTTCCTCCAGGCGTGTACAGAGAGGTCTTTCCACACTCCCTGTATTGACAGGGCATTTTTCCACTGTGAGCCTCGTGATGTACACCTAATGAATTTGGAAAATAGAAAGATTTTGAACATACCTCACATCCACAAGGCTCCTTACCAGTGTGAGCTCCCATGCACTTCTGAAAGCTAGTGAGAGAGCTGAAATCATATTGCTTGGATCCACATTCCTCATGTTCATGTTTATAAGCAGGGTGAGATGTGGCATGCCTATTAGAGGACACATGGCACAAGGAATCCTTTCCGTACACATTGGATTCATACGGTATTAGTCCAGAAAAAACTGTCATCATGCTTCTCTGGAGACTGGCTATCCACTTCATGGTTTCTTCATTCTGACCATTGTCTGTACTCTCATAGTGGGTCTCTAACATGGAACTTCTGAAAAAGGACAAGAACATTAGTGACAGTTGCTTTACTAGTAACTGCTTATTGGATTTATGGGACACACTGCTCCCGAAATCAGGTGAAGTGTGCGCTCTCTGACACATCTGAACAGTGTGACACTAAATGGATTGATAATTCTATGGTGTGGCTCTCAGAACAGTGGTACTCACTGATGCAAGTTTCTAGCAGCAGTTACAAGAGAAAACACTCTACAAACACTCATTGGGCACATTTCAGCACTGGCTTTTAGTGCCATAATTTAGGTCTAATTTTCCAAATGATGAAACAACTTAAAGCCGTCTTTGTTTTCTCAAATGTTCATGGGACATTAAAATTCTTCCAAGTACCTTTGCTTCAATTTTTGATATAAATTACCTTGGATTTCTCCCAGGATTTTTATAATGGTCTTCAACATTCGTCTCTTCCCATCTGTTTCCTATAAGGCAGTCCCAGAAAACTTAGGATAAATTATTAGAGATCACTGAAAAAAATAGTTTCTAGCTTCAATATCCATAAAAAACATGGCTGATTTATTCACCACATTCTTCCCTTTCAATAGTCCAAATCCTAGAAGAGCACTGACACCAAGAGACACACACTTGGTCCCTAATTTTGGAGTAAAGGTAGGAGGACGCCCTTACCTACTGCAGCGAGGTTCCTGCAGGTCTCCTGCATCACGTCTCTGTACAGGCTCTTCTGGGAAGGATCCAGCAAAGCCCACTCCTCCAGGCTGAAGTGCACAGCCACATCCTCGAAGCGCACTGAGGCCTAAACATTGCACATACTTGATTGAGCACGGGTTCACTCGACTCTGCGGGATCCACACGTATCCTCCACGGCACGGAAGTCGTACTGCAAGCACTGAGGGATGTGGAGAAGCAGCACCGGGGCGGCACAGCTCTCATCACTGGGCTCAGGGCACAGGAGGGGCTGCTGCTCTGCCGCAGTCCTCCCCCTACAGCGCATCTCTACTTCCTGTCTCCCCCTGGTCCCTGGAATAGGTTTAACACTAGCATGCAAGATCCTGTTTGTCCTTAGAAATTCCTCCTACAACATTTAAATTTTGATGGTATGAGAAACTTAGTATTTTTTAGATAGACTTTATATGAATATAAAGGATAAATTACTCAACATAATACTATGGAACTTTTTAAACTTCCATTATCCTTCAGAAAGAAAATTGTTGCTAATGAGTCTAATGAGCTTCTCTAGTGGACACTACTTCACACATGCTACCGCAACAGTTAAATGGGTAAATGAGACTGGCCATGATGGCTCATGCCGTTAATTCTAGTACTCAGGAAACAAAGGTAGATAGATCTCTATGAATTCATGGCTAGCCTGCTCTACATAATGAGTTCCAGGACAGTCAAGGCTACACAGAGAAACCCTACCTCAAAAAATTTTGAATTTAAAAAAAGAGAAAAAATTCTTTATAGTCTGATAGGTAGCAATTCTCTCCAACTTGAAACATTCCTTTCTGTATGAAAGCTGAAGCTCAGGAGCTGGGAAGTAAATTTCACCCCGCTGGGAAAGCAGGAATTTCCAAGATTCCCAGGCCACTCCCCAATTTATAGACGTGGCAAACACTACTGCCAGGAGACCTGCTCGGCTGTGGCCTGGCCTGCAGGGCACACAGAGTGCTCCAGGGATACAGCTTTCATGGGTCATCACCTGTATGGGCGTGGGCTTCTCCATGATGCTGCTGACCTCTACTCATCCCTGACCCCCTTGGAACACCAACAGACTCGCTGCTTCATCAAGATGGACACTGGCAGAATTGTTACTTTGCTTTGTCCTTGGTTCCCTATCTGGGGGTGAGCAGAACTTGTGTCGTGTCTGTGTAGGAAAGTCTCACACAACATACTTGGCAACTGAATACGGAAATGACAGAAACGGTGAGTGTGGGAAGAGTGATTTCATGGTCTTGGCGATGGGTAACACAGCCTGCCCCTGAGGCTGACCAGGCTAAGGCTGAAGGGAATTCTCATACACTGCCCTTCCCTGTATGTTGTGTGGTAGAGTGCTTCTTGCTATAGTGAGTGTTGCTTGTGTCATGGATTAGGTAGTGAGAACTATGAGGACGATGGAACCCCTGAAGGGACGAGTGTCTGTGGGAGAATCCCACGCTGGTGGTCTTGTGAGTGCCATGCTTGCTTGCTGAGTGACTGGGGTCTGCCATGTGAGTGCATAGACTCTAAGAACAGTTGGCAGTCTACAGCAAATACTGCAGCCCAACAGAACAGGGTGTAGGAAAACATTACCAAAGCTGCCCGTGGAGTTGCCTGGCCACTGCTTTGTGTCTTAGCCTGGGACAGCGGCTTGGAGGGAACATGTTATGGAGGAAGAATTATAACATGGAAGGGATGTGTGTTTGCTAGCCTCTCCATTAGCCTCTGGCTTGGAAAAGAAAGTAGAAAAGACAGAGAGTGTGGACCAGCCCACACCTCTTAAAATTGGCAACATAGGAGGGAAATATCATGCAAGTTAGATAGAAGCTAACCCTGTTATGGGACCCAAAGCACTGGAACCTGTCAGTTAAGAGGGAAAACATAGCAGAAAGTGATAATGAAAGAAATGGGAATGAGAGAGCTGCTATATGATGGCCAGCTCACCAGGCAAGACGGGACTGAGTTCACGAGAGTTAAGAAAGAACTTTCTCCACGGAAGACCCTGAAACTGGTGCGGAGCTTTAGAGAGCTGCTCAGAGGGACATGATACTCATGATGCAGGAAAACCACTGAAGGATCTTAGAGATGGGCTAAAGTGTATCCTTGAAGTCTTAAAGCCATGCAGAAAAGCTGAAAGACCGGCAAAGCAAAGAACATGGTTTACCCACAACACCACATAAGGTAAATGAGGCAGGACTCAGGTGAAGCTGGAGTTCCTGAAGAAAAGTCTACAGAAAGCCAAATGCTGAGCTAATGAACTTCTGAAAGGCTGTAAAGCCTTAAGAATGGTTCACAAAAAGCAAAAATGACAAGATAGTGCAAACGAAAAAAAAAACAAAAAAACAAAAGTTGGTCCCATGGGTCTGAACATAGTGAGCTGCGTATTTTTCTCTCCAGTGTGAAAGCACGCCAGGAATGGAAACTGCTCATTCTAGCTAGACCTCCACAGATGCCAGGCACAACTAAGAGAGAAACAGTGGAAGTGTTATGGCTACCAGAGCTCACAAGAGGCACAGCCAAGCAGACAAGAGTGCAACAGCCATTGTTCACTGGTTAAACCAATCAGCTTGAGCCAGCCACACTAAGCTCATGGGGTTAGAAAAGACATGAAGACCAGATGTAGACGATACACCTGGCAAGAGAACGGACAGCAGAGCCTCTGAGTTTTAAAAAAATACAAGTCTTGGGTGGAAAGACTGTAACAATCAGAGGATCAGGGGTCTGCTGTGAGACTACATCTCCTCCTAATATCAGAAGTTACACTCAAAAAGTCTGACCACTGTAAAGTCTACCCAAACAGGAGCTGAACAAAGACAGCATCAGCAGACATGCCAAAGTGGACAGGAACGAGTGCACGAAGCCTCAACCTTACACAAAGAACAAAAGGTAACTGAGGAAAGCCGGAGAGGTGGGCTTCCCCAGGACAGAGCACTAGGTTGTCCAGTGCTAAGCAGTCAGCACTGACAACATACACACCAGTAACATCACGGAGCACGTTACATTTAGGAATCTATGTCGTATGAGCACAGTAACAATGAATTTGGATTTGATGAGAGCAGGGAGGGGATATGGGAGAATGTTTGGAGGGAAGAAAGGGAAGGGAGAAATGTCATTGTATTATAATCTCAAAAATAAAAATTTCCAAAGTATAATGAATAAAATACAAGTCTTTTCAAAGAGAAATTCCAAGACCAACAAATACTCGAGGAACTAATAAAATACTACAGCAAACTTGTGGAAACAAGATGAATACAGGAACACCATCATTTTCCAATACAACAGCAATGAACAATGGAATGGTTAGCAATTTCACAGAGTGGATAGCACCACAGATCAAAGGGGACACAAAGAAAACTTGATAAGTGTATTAAAGATCTTTAGATGAAGATAAATTTCTTTTTCAAAAAAGAATCAAGCCAGGCATGGTGGCACAGGCCTTTAATACCAGCACTTGGGAGGCAGAGACAAAAAACCTCTGTGAATTCAAGATGAGCCTGATCTAGAAAGCAAGTTCAAGGACAGACAGGATTACACATATTAGTGTTTCTCAACTTTCCTACTGCTGCAACCCTTTAACATAGCTCCTCATGCTGTGATGAGCCCCTACCATAAAATTATTTTCATTGCTACTTTGTAACTGTAATGTTGTTACTGAGTGGTGTCTCAGTTCACCACCAGAAATATGTGTTTTCTGATGGTCACAACCATGAGAATCACGGACAAAGTGAGACCCGGTGGGGAAAAAAATTTCAAATAAGAAAAAATATCGTGAGATAAGCAGTGATACTGGTAAAAAGAAGACAGCATTATGATGTTGCTTTCCTCAATTTAAACTACAAATTCAAAACACGATCCCAAAAGAATCCTAACATATTGTGTAACAGCAGGTGTTCTAAAGCAAGGGGAAAAAACTCGATATTCAGCATACTTCTAAATAAATAGTACATAAAATAACACTAACTTCATCTTTACAAAAAATTTAAGTCATGATGGTGTACGAATATTTGGGACAAAATCTACCTACAAAACATTACAAAAAGACCAAAAACAAACCTACAATACAGTCAATTAAAAACAAACAAACAAAAAAGAGCAAATGAAATGAGAGTATGGTTTTCACAAATATTATCCGACAACCTAGACGTCCATGAGCAAAAAACTTAGAGTTTACAACTTCCACCAAATTAACTCAAAGTGGACTCTCCACCAAAGGTGAAGGTCTTGGGCGCCCCCAACACCTTGAGCTTAGCAACCTGTCCCCATGTACAACCAACCAGCTTTGCGAGCCTGACGTCAGAGACGCGGAAGGCGGGGCCTCCCCGCGGCGCTCTGCGCAGACGCGGCCGAGGGGCGGAGCTGCGTGGCGGCAGCAGAGTGGGGCGCTGCCAGCGGCGGCGGGTCCGGGCCCGCAGACGAGGAGAGCCCTTGTAGCTGCCGCTCCCCGCTGGGGACAGTGGCTGGGCGCTCACCATGTCGGTGTCCGAGCGCGGCCGCGCTCCTCACAGTCTCGGCGGCGGCGGCCACAGCGTAGCAGACGCGTCCACGAGCCTTCCTCGGCCGGGGAGCATGGCGGCCAGAGAACCCGCCTCCCGGCGCTTTTGATTGAGCGCTGTGAGCTTGGAGGCCCTGATTGGCTGGGACCGCCCAGCGACTCCTGAGTGACAGCAGGAGCTGACGGGAAGGACAGGCACAGGCAGTGCCCTGGACCGCCTTGTGCTCCATCCAGCACAGACTTGGCGCTGCTCAGAGGAGAGTTACATTTAAACAGAACTGTTCTTGTCCCTGGAGAGCTGGGCCCTGTCTCGGGGAACTCAGCAGGCACTTCCTACTCTAACCAGATGGTTCTTGTAAACCGTGCAGTTACAACTCACTGCCCGATAGAATGGCCCCGGTGCCTCGCAGTAGGTGGGCAGCCAGCCCACCCAGGTTCCGATTGGAGGCAGCTGGAGAGGTAACTCAGAGGTTGAGAGTATTGCTCTTCGAGGACCCAAGTTCAGTTTCCAAAATCCACATCGGGTAACTCCCAACTGTCGGTAACTACGTCTCCAAGGGATTCTCTGGCCTGGTTGAGCACCAGTATTCACATGCTGTCCTAATTAGAGTTAATATCGCTGTGATCTAGGCACACAATGCGGTGGTGCACGCCTGTTGTAATCCCAGCACTTGGGAGGCAGAGGCAGGCAGAGCTCTTACGAGTTCGAGGCTAGCCTGGTCTACAAAGCAAATCTAAGACAGCCAAGGCTACAAAGAGAATCCCTGTCTCAAGAAAACAAAACAAAAAAAGAAAGACCATAATCAAAGCAACTTGGGGAGAAAAGTGTTTGTTTGGCATACATATCTTGAATCACAATCCACTGAGGGAAGCCAAGGCAGGAACTGGAACAGGGCAGGAACCTGATGGAGCTGATGCCGAGGCCATGGAGGGGTGCTGCTTACTCGATTGCTTCCTGTGGTAGACTTGCTCAGCCTGCTTTCTAAAAGAACCCAGGACCACCAGCCCAGGGATGGCGCCACCCGTAATGAGCTGGACTCTGCCCCATGAATCACTAATTTGGAAAATGGTAACAGGCTTGCTTACAGACCAGTCTCATGGAGACATTTTCTCAACTGAGGCCCCTCCTCTGTGATGACTCTAGCTTATGTCAAGTTGACAAAACTAGCCAGTACACATACACATACCCAATGCAAATGCACACACACACATAATTAAAGATGATTAAAAACAAAAAACAGGAGCTAGAGTTCTCAATGGTTAAGAGCACTTGCTGCTTGATAAAGTTACTTTTTGGTTGCTATGACAAAAATCACAAGGCAAGCTTATGATTCCAGACAGTAAAAGTTCATGTTGGTGGAGTGCAGGCTTGGCCACAGACAGCTGAGAACTCACACCTTGACCCACATGTGGGAGGCAGAGAGTACACTGGGAACCTCAAAGAGCACCTCCACCAATTCTTCTCCAAAAGTTCCACTATTAAGGACCAAAACTTCAAACACGGCCTATGGGAGCCATTCTCACTCAAACCACCACCTTCCACTCCCTGGTCCCCACAGGCCATACTATATTGCAAAATGCATTTATTCTAACTTCAAATGTCCCCATAGACTTTCATAGTCCCAACACTAAAGATCCAAATCTCTTTTAAGACTCAAGGTAATCTCATGTGAAAAAGCAAATCACATGCTTCCAACATACACAGAATATGAATTACTATTCAAAATAGAGGAAAGAAGGCATAGTGAGGAAATGCTGAACCAAAGCAAAAAGAAAAGCCAGAAGAGCAAGCCCCAAGCCTGGCAGGTCTGTGCAGTGTCAGGGAACTTAGGGGGCTCCACCTCTCCTGCTTTGCTGCTGGCAACATGCTTCTCCCTCTTGGGCTGGTATCTTCATCCTCATTTCTCCTTGGCAGGTGTCTCGTGGCTCTGGGAACTTGACTGAAATCCAGGCTTCACTTTCACAACTTCTCACAATGGCTTCTCAAGGCCTTCATGCAGAGGCTACCCTGGTAAACACAGGGCCTCAGTGGCTCTCCATAACTACAAAGGCAATGATTCCATGACCCCTTTATGACTCTAAAATCAGAAATGTGAACAACATAGCCAAGTTCTGCTGCTTTCTTGGGATGGAGTCTGGCCTCACTGAATCACATTTGCAGTAGTTCTCCTTTGTTGCTTTCTTTTTATTTTATTTTTTATATAATTTAATTTTATTTCATGTGCAATAGGGTGAAGGTTTCAAATCCCTTGGAATTGGCGTTACAGACAGTTGTAGGCTCCTGTTTAGGTGCTTGGAATTGAACCCAGGTCCTT
The DNA here is from genome assembly GCF_907164565.1 of Psammomys obesus. NCBI lineage: Eukaryota > Metazoa > Chordata > Mammalia > Rodentia > Muridae > Psammomys > Psammomys obesus. The sequence goes on along the minus strand of NW_026594377.1, from coordinate 1,415,563 downwards.
TGGAAGAGCACAGTGCTCTTAACCACTGAGCCACCTCTCCAGCCCCTCCTTCGTTGTTTTAACACTTAGAAAATTACTCAGACTCTTCATGTTTACATGTTAGAAGCTTAGGTGGGTGGGGTCTTGTCCTGAGGCAGCTGTGGTGAGTGAAAGGACCGCATATACTCGTATACTTGAATGTCTGGTTCCCAGTTGGTGGACTGTTTAGGAAGGACAGGTGTGGCCCTGTTGGAGGAGGTGTGTCACTAGGAGTGGGCTTTGGGGTTTCAAAAGCCTGCACCAGGCTCAGTCTGTCTGACTGCTCCTCACACACAACATTCAGAATGTTGATGAGTGTCTGCCTGCCTGGTGCCTTCAGGTAAGATGCAAGCTCTCAGCTACTGCTCCAGCACCATAACTGCCTGACTGTTGCCACATTTCTTGCCACAGCGATCATAGACTCTAACATTCTGAACTACCTATTTAGCATGAATTAAATGCTTTCTTCTACAAGTTGCCTTGGCCTATTTAGAGCAAAAGAACAGTAAGACATTGAGGCTGTAGGGCTTTTGTCGCTGCAGTGGCAGCAATCAGCCTGCCACAACAGAGACAAATAGAAGTGGTGGGCCACCAGAGATGACAGGTGTCCCAAGCCACCTTGCCACTACACCTGGGGACCCGCTGTGGTGGAGATAGTGCCCCAAGCCATAGTGGACATCCCAGGCCACCACAGAGATAGCAGCCCGCCCCAAGCCATCCCCCACTGCCCCTCATACACTAACTGTACTGATACGCCCCCCAACACACACACACAAGAACTATGTCTAGCCCTTGAGCAATGGGCCACTAAAACTTCAAGTGGCAAACTGTCAGCCCCTCCTTTCCCCCCTGGGGCTGTGGAGACAGGAGACAAAATGGCAGCTCCTGTCAGCACCTTTAAGCACCATGGTGCTTTTCCTACCTCAGGCTACTGCTATGGAAGCTGACATCTTTTCTGCCTCAGGATGTCTCCTGCTGCCATGGGAGCTGTCCATGTATCATAACATTTCCTGCTTCAGCCTACTGCCTCCACAGTGGAGTCTGTACATTTTATAGCCCCTCAAGGGAGAAAAGTGGCCAGGCCTCTGCCTGAGGAAGCTCCAGCAGCCCCGCTTCACCCCCAGACCTCGGTAACTGTCCTCTGTCTCCTGCCCCTCAGGAAGATTTATCCCAGATCATGCTAATTTTAGGTGAAAAATCTGGACAAAACCCCATCAATACCTGAGCAAAAGTAAGCAGTCCCTGAGCAGGAGAACTGACCAGTCCCTGAACAGGAAATCCCACCAATCCCTGAGCTCCCCAATCTCAGGACTTGAAATCCCACCAATCCTAGATCTGGAAATTCCTGCCCCAGAAAGCTCCACCCCGAGAAATCTGATATAAAAGCTGTATCTTCCTACCTTCTGGGAGCAGAAGCAGCCACTCCTGGATTCGTCCCTCCAATAAATCTCTTTTAAGAGATTTACTGCCTGGTATGACTCATCAGAAGAAGCAACAACGAAGAAGAGAAGATTTGAAGGAGTGGAGCTCAGGCTCCTCCCCTGGGAGCTGCAGCAGCTGAAGGAGTGGGTAACAGGTTCCAAAGCTCCTCAGCAACTCAGGGATTGGGGTAACTCTCCCCTGGGAGCTATAATGTTGAAAGTCTGTTGAGACTTTCTCTTAGAGCTGTATGGTTCTTGGGCTACCATGCCTCAGGATATGCTTGGAACGGAGTCCCACCTCATAGTTTGGATTATGGGCTCCCCTGTCTCAGGATGGCCTTGGGACCCTGGCCCACCCCAGAAGTTGGAATACCTTCCCAGCCCTCAGAGTTGTGGGTTACCCTTCCTGTAACTCTTTCTATCTGGGTAACAGAAAAGCAGGCCATCAACAAGAGGCCTTCATCCTAATACAGATTGGGCCTTGCCTTGATCTTCCCTGGTCCTCTATTTCTTGGCTTTTTGAGACAGAGTTTCTCTACATAGCCTTGGCTGTCCTCAAATTTGTTCTGTAGTAGACCAAGTTGCTCTTGAACTCAGAATTCCACCGGAGTTCTCTGCCTCCCAAGTGCTGGGTTTAAAGATGTGCACCATCGCTGCCTGGCTTCTCTCTCTCTTTAAAGATTTGTTTTCATTTTATGTATACGTGTGTCTTGTCTACTTGTATATCTGTATCAACATGTGTGCCAGAAGAAGGCATCAGACAGATCCCCTGCAGTAACAGACAGTTGTGAACTACCCTGAGGGTGCTAAACTTAGTTATGTATAAGAGTCTCCCATGTGGTATTAGTTTTGGCAGCATGGAAGCTGCAAGATAGAGAATATCACCATGTGGGAACCACACCTAAGTCTTCTGCAAGAGCAGCCAAGTGCTCTTACCATTGGATCTCCTCCCCAGCCGTGGTCTCCTTTTCTCTTTCAGCACAACCCTTGGCCACAACATTAAATTTCCTGGTGCTCTTTTTTTCCTCTTGAAACTGTACATATTTTTGTATTGCTTTTTGCACCGCCTTTTTTTTTTTTTCTTTTGTATACAGTATTCTGCCTGCAGGCCAGAAGAGGACACCAGATCTCATTATAGGTGGTTGTGAGCCACCATAGTTGCTGGGGATTGAACTCAGGACCTCTAGAAGAGCAGCCAGTACTCTCAACTTTTGAGCCATCTCTCCAGCTTCCTACTTGCTCTTTTTCATTCTATATCTGAATAAGAGTGGTCACTAATAACCACAGAACATAGTCAATATTTTATTATCGTTTTTGGACCAGGGACAGTGGCACACGTTTAATCCTAGCACTCAGAAGGCAGACACAGGCAGAGCAGATCTCAGAGCTCAAGGCCAGGCTGTTCTGCAGTGCGAACTTCAGGACCAACACAGCTACACAGAGAAACCCTAACTCAAATATGTTTTTACTGCAGATCTGCATAAGACATAATAGCCACATAATAAAGTCAATATTAGACTGTCTTGAATCTCTTCTGCCAACGAAAGTAGTTCAATTTTAGATTTAGTCTCCAATAAATTCTTAGGGGCAGAAAGCAGCCACACTCTTTGCTAAAATATCTCAAGAATGGTCTCTAGCCCAGTTGCCAATATTGTTCCTTCCTGAACCCTCTTGGGTTATGCCTCTGCAGTCTTCAGCACTCACAGCACTGCTGTTTTGCAAGCTCTTGTTAGGACATGCCATCTGAGAGTTCACATCTTGATCTGAAAGGAGGTAGGGGGGAACACTGGGAATGACTTGAGTCTTTTGAAACCTCAAAGCCCACCCCCCATGACAAGGGCACACACATATACTCAGTCTCACTATGAGCTTGGGCTGACCGAGAACTTGCAATCCTTCTGCCTTAACCAAATCCTAGAATTGTACCACCAAGCCCACTGAGAAACACCTTTTCTCTCTCTCTTTCTTGAACTCACGCTGTAGACCAGGCTGGACTTGAACTAAGAGATTTACCTGCCTCTTCCTCCTGAGTGCTGGGATTAAAGGTGTGTGATACAACAACCAGTCCAAGACTTGGGATTTTTAAAGAAAACTTGACCTTAATTTTTTTTGATTTGGAGCTGGAGAGATGACTCAATGATTAAGAGCACTGTCTGCTCTCTCAAAGGATGTGGGTTCAATTATCAGCGCCCACATGACAGTTCACAACTGTAACGCCAATTCCCAATTCCAAAGGATCTGTCCCCTTCACACTAATGCACATATAATAAAATTAAATAAATGATTTAAATTTTCTTCAGTTTATTTTATGTGTATGAGTGTTTTGCTCACCTAAGTGTTACACGTACGCCTGGGGTGTGTAAAGTCAGAAAAGGGAGCTGTACTCTTTGGAACTGTGTTGCCATGTGGGTAATGTGAAAAGTGAAGTAAACTCAGATTTTTTTTTTTTTTCAATTTTTGGTTTTTCAAGACAGGGGTTCTCTGCAACAGCTCTGGTTGTCCTCAAACTCACAGAAGTCTGCCTGCCTCTGCCTCCCCAGTGTTGGGATTAAAGGTGTACCACTGCCACCTGGCTGAATCCAGGTTCTCTGCAGCAACTCCTTTTCATTAAGTCCAAAGCAGCCCCCAAAATGGCAATGCTGGTGACAATGTCCTAAAAAGAACTCTGACCTAGGTAAAGAAAAGGATTGTTATTGGGCTCAAAGAAAAACAAAAATCATGCCAAACAGAGAAAAACTCAGAGCTTTTTCACTAAAATCAGGGTTAGGGAAAGACAATGGTGCCCATTTCTCCACCCCTGCTCAAGAGAATGCTTGAAGTGTTACTAAAGCACTAAAAGAAGAAAACGAAAGGGATACAAAGGGGAAAAGAAAAAATCTCTACAATAGATGACATGGTTCTTCTATAATAGACCCTAATTAAACACTTCACAAAACTGAGCTCAGAAACATGTTCAGTAACATGGATAAATACAAACTCAACACACTAAAATAAGCAGCCTTCCTATAGACAAAAGACAAGCAGTCTGAAAAAAAGTTATTTACAATACAAACAACAAACCTGACCGAAGAAAACAAAAGTCTTCTACAATGAAAGAAATGGAGAAAGACACTCGATTTGGAAAGACCTCCCATGCTCCTGGATTGCAAGAACTAATATGGTCAAAATGGCCATCCTAGTGAAAGCAACTACACACACAAAGTAATCCCAATCAAAATTCTTATAATTTGTATGGCAGGATACATGGACTCACAATCGGATCCCTTCCTATCGCTTTGCTTTGCTATTTGGGGACCTACATGCACAGCCCACACATACCGTCTCACATACCCATCTCACATACCCATGCCAGTCAGGCATCTTTTTAAAGGAAAGCAGTGACTGTCCACATTTAATCTCTGACGTGCATGAATCCCATGGGGACTTGTGCTCTGACGGTACTGAGCTCATTTTACCATGGAGCTGAGCTTAATAAAAGCAAAAATAATCATGGAGCTATGTCACCATCTTAGCTAATGACCTCATCAAGATGGTAACAACCATAAGAATTCACCACCATCTTAACTAATGCATGGGAGGAGCCAAAATAATGGCACACAAAACTTCCTGGTCCCACAAAGCCCTCAGGGAAACTTAAAACAAACAAACAAACAAAAAAACAACCAGACCTCCAGTGGTTTAATTTTGAGGAACTGTTTTCCATATGTCCTAGTTTTCATAGGGACATAACGGTTTCCCCAGTCGCGTGCCTCCAACACTAGCCGTCTGGATTTGGAGAGCTCATGTGAATTTGCAGCAGCATGGAAAAAACATGAGGAGGCTGAGTTCCCAACCAGGGTCCAACAAGCCACAGCCAGGGGCAGCTGTAATAGGCGAAGGCCAGAGAGAAAAGCTATGCTGGGTTTTAACGCCTACTTCTTTGCCCAGCATCTCTAAACCTGTTTTTCTCTAAAGACAGTGTTCTTTCCTTTCCCAAGACTCCTTTGCTTCATCCTTATCTGCTTCTGTTTCCCTAAGCCCTATTTGCTCTTACTTCTGTTTCTACCTTCCAGTTATAATGACATAGATAATGGCCAGGCGTGGTGGTGTTCACATTTAAACCCAGCACAGGTGGATCTCCATGCATTTGAGGCCAGACTGGTCCACATTGTGAGTTCCAGGCCAGCCAGAGCCACAGCGAGGCCTCATCTGGGGGTTGGGGGTGGGCAGAATCAAATGAGTACCCAGTCACTCCTCTCAGCCAACGGTATACAATTACGCCCTAAGCACACATGGTCTTGAGGTCTTGGGGAGAAGCTTGAGTATATAGGCTGGGAGAGCCTAGGGAGAGGGGTACCACCTCTGCAGCTATAGGGAAGCCATCATCCATACTGTAAAGAATTCACAGGGGGCTGCTTTTGGGCCACCCACATTGCTGTTAGCAATCCTAACCCACGCTGTGTAAGTCCAATAAACATACTGATTCCTCGGGGTAAAGTTTGGTCAACCAGAACTTTGGTTTGTCACTGGAATCTTATGAGACATACATTGAGTTGTCTTCCCCCACTTCAGGGAAAAAAACTCTCATAGCATATCGTAAATTCGTTATACCTCATGGTATTATTTAAGCAAGAGAAAATATTAGAAGGATGTAAATATGGAATCACTTTAATAAAGAATTTGTCTGTGAAGATTAAGATCGCTGAATGTCTCCAAAATAAAGAACTAAAAGGCTTATATAAGACATGACAGTCTGAATTATTCAGGAAAGCACTGGCTGCTTTCCTAGATAACCCAAGTTCAAGTCCCAACACCCATGTGGCAGCTAAAAACTGAAACTTCAGTTCCAGGAGATCTGACACCCTCACCCATCCATGCAGGAAAACCACAAATCTATACAAAATAAAAATAAATCATTTTAAAGGTATATAAAAGATGAGATTTAGAGAAGATATATATTACACTTATTAAGGTCAAAGTTCAGAACACTGATGTCATTAAATCCACAAAACAATTGATCTGCTCTCAATAACAAAGACTGACTTAAGAGCACTGATGTGTGTCTTATCAAAATTATTTTAAGAAGTATTTGGGCTGAGCTGTGTGATAGCCCATACCTTTAATCCCAGCATTTGGGAGAAAAAGGCAGACAGATCTCTGGGAGTTCAAGGCCAGCCTGGTCTACAAAGTGAGTTCCAGGAGAGCCAAGACTATACAAAGAAACCCTGTCTCAAAAAAACAAACAAAAAAAACGTAAAAAAGTATTTGGACAGTAGTTAAAAGTACCCTCCAAGAGTGGTGATGCATGCCTTTAAAACCAGAATTTAGGACGTAGAGGCAGATGAATATCTGAGAGTTGGAAATCTTCCTGGTTTACAAAGCAAGTTCTAGAACAGCCAGAGCTACATAGTAGAGAGCCTGTCTCAAAAAGTATAAAATAAAATTGAGGACACATAAGGTTTTATTTATCTCATTTCTTATATACATATGAATTTTCTCAGGGTGCTTTCATGATGTCAAAGAAAGCAAAACAAAACAAAACAAAGCAAAACAAAACAAAAAACTCCCAAACTCAAAGGCCTTGATATTTATTTTTACATTTCATTAAATCTATATTCATTAAAAATTTCACCCAGGAGTTTTAAGAGAATTAAAAGTGTAATTTTTTTTCTTAATGTGCATATTCAAAGCGTTTTTTCCTTCAGCATGAGTTGGGTTTGTGTTTGTTTGTTTGTTTGTTTTTTGTCATATAGGATCCATCAGACATAGGAAATAGATGTGGATAAATGACAGGCTTGCCACCTCGCCCTCATCAAGCCCTCACACTTGTTCAGTACACTCTGGAATATGAGTGACAGTACCATACTTTCCATTTCCAAGGAGTGCATTTAATAAGTATCCCTATTGTTTTAATAGGGATGGTAACCTGGCACAGAACCTGCCCTCAATACTGATGGCCTGAGTTTGGTCCCCAGAACCCACATGACCTCTAAACATTGAGGTAGGTACATATACGCAAACACACCCACACAAAATTAAGAGTTAATAAAAAGGTAGAAGAAGCCATGCACCTAGTTCCAGGCTAGGATGATATACATCGTGAATTCTATGCCAGCCAGAGCCACATAGCATGGTAGGATGTCATCTCAAATAAACAAGAGTAGTTAGCAGCAGGCAGAATTGGTTGGTAGATAGCAAAACATATGAGACACTGACAATATCCAGCAGAAAGCTGGAACAGCTTCTTTACTAAAAAGCAAGTATGGGTGGAGGTAGGCTGGGGCTGGAGAAATGGTTCAACGCTTAGGAGAACTGGTGGCTCTTCTACAGGACCTGTGTTTGATTCCCAGCACATAATGGTAGCTGACAACTCTATGTAACTCCAGTCCCAGGGAATCAAATACCCTTTTCTGGCTTCTCTGGGCACCAGGCACACATGTAGTATACAGACCTACATAGAGGCAAAACAACTAACTGTATAAAATTTTAAAAAAAGAAAGAAAAAAGAAAAACAAGGTATGGTAGCAAACACCTTTAATTCCAGCACTTAGGAGGCAGAGGAAGGTGGATTTCTGTGAGTTTGAGGCCAGCCTGGTCTAAATTGTAAGTTCTAGGACAGCCAGGGCTATGCAGAGAAACTCTGTCAAGAAAGGGAGGAAAGGAAGAAGGGAGGAAGGGAGGGAGGGAGGGAGGGAAGGGAAGGGAAGGGAAGGAGGGAGGGAGGGAGGGAGGGAGGGAGGGAGGAAGGAAGGAAGGAAGGAAGGAAGGAAGGAAGGAAGGAAGGAAGG